>NW_020954569.1:60971535-61038239 GCF_900497805.2 Vombatus ursinus | reverse complement strand
AGAACACTGGCCACTGAACTGGCCACTGAAAGGTTAACCTTTGGCCTGTGGCCTCAAGGCCACTTATGGCCTTCTAGATCCTTGAGTGTAGCCTTTTGACTGAGTCTAAGTTTTACAGAACAAATCTTTTTATTAAGGGGTTCTGTGAAGTTCTGTGAACTTTGGATTCAGTCAAAGGGTGGCACTTGAGGACCTAAAGGACCACATGTGGCCTTGAGGCTGCAGGTTCCCCACCCCTGTTAAATCAATCAATCAATCAATCAATCAATTTTTAAGTATTTACTAAGCAACTACTATATTCCAGTCAAAAAGACAAAAATAAAATTGTCCCAGCACTTAATGCTTGCATTCTATTGAGAAAAACAATATTGCACACATATAAATATATTTAAAACATATATGTAGTGATTCTATGGCCTTACTCTCCTATAGCCAAGTCTTCTATACCTCCCAAGTGCTGATGGGTTGGGGCTGCTAGATTTTCTGGGTGCAAAATCCAGCATGGGCTGCACCTCTGGCCTTCCTAGTGGCTTTCTTTCTGTCTTTGACTCTGTTTCTGTCTCTGTCTCTGTTTTTTATTCTCTCTCTCTCTCTCTCTTTCTCTCACTCTCCCCCACCATGCTTTGAAGTTACAAGATCATAGCCATTTCTAATCTCTTTCACCTAAAACAGAAAAAAAATACTGAGGCAAGGATCTTTATGGGTTACATGTCTGCCTCAGATTAGGAGAGGCCAAGACCTCTCCTCTCATAGCACTCTCTCTCTTTTCTCACTAGACTGCAATCAGTCAAGAGTCAAACCTGAAGGACTTGGTTAACTAGTGTCCTTTGAATACATCCCAGTTTTAGCCAATTGAAAAAGCTTCTTATTAGCATATGGTTAACAGAACAGAATTAGTCACAATATTTCTTTTTATTCTTTAAATATATTCAAGGAAATTCTGTGAAACATCATCATGCTTCTTCTGAAGCAGGATTCCCAGACTCTTCTTTGTGGAGGATTACATCATCCATTACACATACAAAATAAATACAGGGAGGGTGACATACAAAGGCAGCTAGAGGACCAGGACATCCAATGTTGGAGGTGGTGTTTGTGCTGAACCTTAAAGAAAAATAAGGATTCTAAGAGGTAGAAGTTAAGCGGGTACACATTCTAGGCAGAGAGATAGGAGATGCAATGTCATGTGTGAGGAACAATAAGGCCAGTTTGACTGGTCATAGAGTGCTTGAAGGGGAGAAACGTGAAATAAGCCTAGAATGATAGGGTGGAATCAGATTAGAAAGGGCTTTAAATACCAAAGCTGTTTGGATTTGATCCTAGTAGCAAGAGAGAACCACTAGGATAAATTGCACAGTATTTATCATAGGTGGGACTTAAATCCCTATCTTATTGATTCTGAGACCTATTATCCATCAGTTATCTCCTGCTGCCTCTTCTCTTTAGGTGCAAAGATAAATAATATATGATTCATACCTCAAAAGAGGTACGACCCTCAGCTACCATAACTTATTAACATATAGGAAGAACAGTTTCATTCCTAGCTGTCCTTCTAGAAATGATCATGTGGCTTCCCATTTCTTCTGAGGATATTTTCCAGTAATTCAACTGCCATCTAGGAAGGGAAGCCCTATCAGGTGCTGCCCCTTACAAATTTCCCAATGATAAGGTTTGCCTGTGCCTGATCTGTTGAATCACTTAGTCATGAAGGCATTTTTGTACCATAAAAAAAGTATTGGATGTAGATTTAGAAGTCCTAGGTTACAATCTCGGCTCTGCCACTTACTATATATAACCATGGGTAAGTCACTTACTTAAATTTTTTTTGCCCCAGTTTCATCATTTGTAAAATGGACTCAATGACTAAGCTACCTTCCAGCTCCAAATCTATGATCTTGTAATTCTATATACACAAACAACTATAATAAATAGTAGAGGCTATGGTAATGTGGAAAAAACACTAGCTCTGGAGTTAGAGGATTTGGGTTTAACAAGTGTTATCTTTGTACCTGGAGTAAGTCACTTACTCTCACTGTATCTCATTTTTTTCAATTGTCAAATGACGTGTTCTTCCATGTTTCATTCTATCATTAAATCTCTAGTCTTATGATAATGTGCTTAGAAGGGGTATAAACAAAGTGATGCAAAGGCTGACTGCAGGAAAAGATTTGGAGGTTGTGTAATATTATCCCTGTCCACCTTCTAGAGACACTAGGAAGAATGAATTAATAGCTTTCCTTGGACAAAGTACCTTTCCATATATCATTTTGGCTGATTTTGACACAACCACTCTGTGATGCTGATAAGGCTGAGGTCAGAAGTCACCAGCAGAGCTGCAGTTTGGTGGGCTCAGAGATCTTTGTTCTGTCCTTACTTCCCTCTATTATGAGCCCATTGCCTCCCGTATTCTAAGTAATCATTCCAGGTAAATGAGTATGTCCTCCAGCCTTGCCTCATGAAATGGAATGAGCATCGAATGGATCCTGGAAATTCTTATAACCTCTCTTATATCTTCTTAAAGATTTCTACCAACATTAACTATAGCTCAAAATGACTGTCAGTTACCATAACTCTTAATGTATAGGAACAACAGTGTCATTCTTAGCTGTCACCCTAAAAATGATAATGTGACTTCCCAGTTCTTCTGAAGCTATTTATCAGCAGTTCAACTGTAATATGCTGATAGTCCTCTAGGAAGGGCAGCCCTATCAGGTGCAGTCCCTCCCAAATTTCCCAGTGATAAGCCCTGCCTGTGTTGATCCCTTGAAGAAGTTTAGGACTGAGTCTTTGAAGACCATGTTGCTTTGTCCAAGGAAAGCTATTAATTCATTCTTCCTAGTGTCTCCAGAAGGTGGGCAGGGATAATATCAAAGACGTCTAGTCATAGCAGGAATGCTAATGAGGAAGACATGGAAGAGGATATCAAGCCATTCCTATAGGCAGCATCTGTTACTCTTCTAATTCTTTCATTTGCTTCTGTAGATAACTCCCCCACTTAACCTTCCAGAGTGACATGGGGAAGAGAAGATAGTTCCGTTTTATTGATATAAAATTGCCAGACCCCTTTGAGTATTTATTGCAAAAGGTCCATGAATGCTAGATACACTCAAGTTGCTCCTGTTGACCTGGGGTACAGCTTTCAAAATCACTCCTCCCAGGCGAAGCAAACATTCCAGATCAGAGACAATTGGTGTTATGGGTAAATGATGCTTTAATAAAGACACCACAACTCCTTTAGCAAATAGCTACCAAGGGGAGGGCAATTAACAGAGCACATAGATACACACACACACACAAACACAAACATACACACACACACACACACACACACACACACACACCCCAAACCTAGATCCTCCCACCATACCACATCTAATGGCCTCAACTGTATCATCCCTCACATGAAATCTGTAAATTGCCAAATTATAATGACCATCTTGGTTCAAAAATGTCCCTGCTCCATTCTCTCTGCTTCTCTTAAATATCTTGATTCTAGATGCCAAAAGCAGAGCCACCCAAACCATCAACTCTTCTTGATCTAGGCATTCTCTCCCAGTGGTTTCATGGCAGAATGGTCCTGGGACAGTTTCCTTTCCACATCACACACACTCACCAGTTTCTCCCACTGATGAGCCCCACTTCAATGTTCTCACTGTTCTACTGATCCATAGGGAGGTCATTTTAATCATAGGGATGTTCACTGAGTGAAGGCTGACACCACATTGGAAATCCCTGTCCAATCTGGACCTGATACTTTCATTTTAACCATAGAACAGACCTGAATGATGGATGCCCCTGTACTGGGTTGTGCCTCACTTTTTAATTTTAATTTTTTATTATTGTTCAGTCAGCTTGCTGTAATGAATTGAGCGCTGTGGACTTGGATCCCAGAAGACGTGGGTTCAAATTCTGCCTCTGATAAATGATCTGTGCGACCAAGTCATTTAATCTCTCTAAGTTTCAGTTTCTCCATCTGTAAAATGAAAGGTCCAAACTAGGTGGCCTCTGAAGTTCCTTTCAGCTCTACATCTATGATCTGATGAGCCAGATGCACAAACCTGTTAGGGTACTATTCTGTGGCATTGCTCATTTCCTTTGCAGATTCAAGGCTGAAAACCCAAGCTGTTTAAACCAGTTATTTTCCAATTCACTGCATGGTAATCTTTCCTGGAGGAAAAAGGGGAGGGGGAAATCCCTTGTTTGCCATCAATTTGTGGGGGGAAAAGATTTTATTTCAATTTGAAATGTCTAACAAATTGAATTAAAGGCAGAAGGGTCATACAAGTTTATCATTTGAGGTCGTCAAGACAGCAGTAAAGAAAGTAGTTAGGAAACTGATTGTATATTAGCTAGCAAGCTTGGCAGGTCACTCTATTAAAATTCCTGAAAGCCTGCATTGCAGGACTGCTAAGTGTGACAATTAAATGTAATATGTAATTCCTTCCACTGTCCATTATGCCGATGGGCCAAGGTGGCTGCTCACAATGAAAGCCTGAATCACAATGAACACAGCAGTGCCAGGAGCATGAGGTGGGGCTGTGCAGTTTGTTTCATTACAACATATTAGTGCCTGCTTATTTCCCTCTCCTTGGTGGCCTGGCCTTAGCTTTCAGCTTCATACTAATTCCTTAGGATTCATTTATCCAGCGTTGTTTATCATTGATGTGCAATTAGCAATTATGATCAGGTCCCCTCTTTTGCATAGTTGAATGTCACCTGATTGATCACATCTCAGCAGCAGTGTACCAGGCAAACCAAGGTCACAGGTTCCAATAATATAGACTAATAGGTACAAACAGTTTGTCGGGTGGAGAGAAGAGCACTTGATGGGGACTCCAGAGAGTCCCCATCGTTCCCCCATATGTTCAGATCCTGAATCTGCCACTTGCTAGTTGTGGGCCTTTACTTACTCATTTCATCAGGCCTCAGTTTCCTCATCTCAAAGGTTCTTTCAAACTCTGAATCTTTTTTTTATTAATTTATTTTGATTTATCAACAATCACTTCCATAAGCTTTTGAGTTTTAAATTTTTCTCCCTCTCCCTCCCTACTTCCCTCCCCAAGATGGCACGCAATCTAATATAGGCTATACATATTTTCTTATTAAACATATTTTCACCTTCCTATTAGAACAGGAGGAACCACCAGAAAGAGGAAACAAAACACAGCAGAATAAAAAAAATAGCAAATAGTATGCTTCGATCTACATTCAAACTCCATAGTTCTTTCTTTGGATGTGGATAGCATTTTCTATTATGAGGCTTTTGGAGATGTCTTAGATCCTTGTACCGCTGAGAGGCGTTAAGTCTATCAAAGTCAGTCATCTCTCAATATGGCTGTTACTGTGTACAATGTTCTCCTGGTTCTACTCACTTCACTCAGCATCAAACCATATAAGTCTTTCCAGGTTTATCTGAAGTCTGCCTGTTCATCATTTCTTATAGCACAACAGCATTCCACTACACTTACATATCACATTCACAATTATGAGCACTATCTGTGTCTTTCTCTTCATCCTTTCCCCCCCTGTTTATGCTTTTCTTTCTCCTTTCTCATTTTCCCTCCTCACTAATGTTTTGCTTTTGACCACCGCCTCCCTCAGTCCTACCTCCCTTCCATTATCCCCCTTCCTTTTCTTTCTACTTTTCCTTCCTACTGCCTACAGGGCATGTTAGATTCAAGCTCTGAATCTTATAAATCAAGGCCTTGGCAATTTGCAAATATAGAGGGGAGGAGCAAATATGCATTTATAGAGCACATATCATGTGCCAGACCCTGGGTTAAGCACTTTACAAATATTATCTCATTTGATCTAGAAGAAATCTTTTAGATCATCTGGTCCAACCCAAGATGTACTCAATACATCAAAGTTAGAAGGGGCATCAGGAATCATCTAGTCAAACCTGTTCATTTTATAGTTGAGGAAACTAAGCCAGAGAGTTGAAATGACAAGGTTACAAATCCAAGGAGTGGCATAGCCCAGTCTTTGGTGATTGATTTAGTGAATTGGGAGGGAAGGAGGAGACCTGAATTATAATCAAGGAACCAATTAGGTAGAGAAAGAGAGAGAGACAGACAGACAGACAGACAGACAGACAGACAGATAGATAGATAGATAGAATGGACATTTATTAAACATAACTATGTTAAGTTCTGAGAATAGAGATATAAAAGGGAGCTTGGCTTGAAGAGGGTAAGGGGGGCACCAATTGACCAAGGTGCTGTTGAGGTGGTGGAGAGGAAATCAAATTGGAATAGATGTGAGCATGGTTGGGGCCCCACATGAAATGGTGGATTAGGTTAGGGACTCAATTGTCAAGAGAAGGGGCCTCAGGATAGAGGCTGGATACGATGACCTCTAAGGTCCCTTAGAAATGGCAAAACAAGCTGTGGTATATGGTTGTGATGGATAAGAAATGACAAACAGGATAGTTTCCAAAAAAACTGGAAAGACTTGCATGAACTGATGCAAAGTGAAGTGAGCAGATCCAAGAGAACATTGCACACAGTAACAGCAATATTGTATGATGAAGAACTGTGAATGACTGAATTATTCTCAGCAATGCAATGATCTAAGACAATCCCAAATGACTCATGAAACATTCTATCTGCCTTCAGAGAAAGAACTGATATTGTCTGAATACAGACTGAAGCGTGCTATTTTCCCTACCTCCCTCCTTTTGCTCATTCTGTCCTTTTTTTTCATTTTTTAAAAAATTCAAGTCTTCTTGTACAAAATAACCAACATGGAAATGTTATACATGATTGCACATGTATTACCTATACTGAATTGTTACCATCTCAGGGTGGAGGAAGGGGAGCGAGGGAGGTATAAATAGAATTTGGAACTCAAAACTTTAAAAAAAGCCAAATGTTGAATGTTGTTTTAACATATAATGATGGAGAGCCATTGGAGCTTATCAAGTAGGGGAGGACTTGGCTAAATCTGCCTTTAGGAATATCACTTTTGCAGCTAAAGCCATGTGGCTTCAACCAACTGAGGAGTTGGAAAGAGCGCTCAGTCAGGATAATGACGGGGACACCCTACACATAGCATGATTTCTTTCCCTTCAGGGCTCCCTCATATTCAGAAGCCATCAACATTTTTGCCTCCATTTCTTTGGAAGTTGATTTGATTCATGGGCCTCAACTCACCTTGGAGAAAGGAAAGAAGAAGAAGGTGGGGCACCCTCTTGGCCAGTGCAATCTAGCAATGAGCTAAAAAAAGGGGGCAGCAGGTAAAATATGCCAGTTCCTTCAACCAATTTATGTATGACAGTCTGAAAGCCATTCACCATCCTGGTCCTCTGTCTCTGGGTATTTTCCTTTTGTTAATATACTTCCTGAAATGAAGAATCCTGGGCTGAATATGGAACTCCAAATGTGGCCTAATCAGGGCCAAGTACATTTGAATCTCCTCCTCTGAGTGTTTTACTTCTGTTAGTAAATACAGGTTGAGATTACAGGAGCTTTTTTTTTTTTAGCTCCCACATCAAACTTTTAAATCATAACAACATTGTAGTCAATTAAAACCTTTAGATGATTCAAAGTTTAGCCCAAGTACCACCTTCAGTCAGAAATCTTTACTGATGTCCCTTCAACCTGATGCCTTTATCCCAAATGACTTTGAATTTGTTGTGTTTAGGCTGTACTCATATGTATATATGTATGTATTGAGAGCTAGGAATATTTCATTTTTATCTTTGTGTTCTCAGAACTTGAGGCAGGTAGGTGGCACAGTGGCTAGGGTGCCAGGTGTGGAGTTAGGAAGACTTTTCTTCCTGAGTTCAAATAAGACCTCAGACACTTACTAACTATGTGACCCTGGGCAAGTCACTTAACCCTGTTTCCTCTCCTGTGAAATGAACTGGAGAAGGAAATGGCAAACTACTGCAGCATCTTTGTCAAGAAAACCCAGATGAGATCACAAAGAGTTGGACATGACTGAAATAATTGAATAATAACAATTCTTGGGACTTAGTACAGTCTCTAGGAGATAGTTGGTGCTTAATAAATACATTGTTGTTGACTAAAAAAATACATAATATGGGAAAATAAAATATTGTATTTTAAAAAAGAAATCTACAATTCTATGATTCTATATTTCATTTGTAAGCAGAGACCAAACAAGGTAATGTAAGAGAACCAAATTATTCCTGACAAAATGAGGTTGTCACGGGTCAGGTGGTTGTCAACTCTATTTGAAGATAGTGAAATTGAGGACTCAACAGATTAGCTGAATTATCTAAAGTAATTAATTAGCCTCATTTATGAGTTTCCATTTTCTGGGGTCATATAATTTATTTCAGTTCCTGCTTGAGTGCAGAGTACCCTAGCATTTGCTAAATGGTTCATGGTGATCATCATTACCATCCACAAACATCTGATGGGTACCTAATGTGAGGAAGGCACTATTAGAGGAACTTGGGATAAAAAGAGCTTTAAGATATGGTTCTTGCTCTGGAGGAATTTGCAATCTAATTGGGTGACACTGAGCAGAAGAGAAAGAAAATGGATTCTCTCATTTTAAGAGTCAACTGGCTAGGTGTGCTCTAATTGTTTTGTTACAGGTAATTCATTTGGGCTGAATGGTGGCAACCTGGTGCCTGCCTTGGTGACCTATGGTTCTAATTAACACCCATGGTTTTAGTGAACACCTCTCTGCAGATGATTTCTAAATCAGTAAGTAGTATCTCTATTGATGAAAACCACAGTAGTGATTAATGCAAGAGTGCCAGAGTATAAGGCTGACTGAGGTGGTTTGTATCCCTATAACATATTAGTGCTTCATCTCTAACCTGAAATTGCTGCTACTCCTGCTGTTGCTGTCCTGCACTCTATCTTTCAAATGGAACTTAAAGAGACTGTGCCTTGGAGGGGCTAAGACCCTGGGGTCTGAACTGCCTGGGACCGTGGATCCTCATCTTTATCCCAACCATTTTAGTCTACTAGGCAAGGCTTCCCCCTTTATATCTCATGCCCCGAGTATTATACTATTGCCTTTAGAAAGTCTATTTCAATGGATTGTCCTATTAGTCTACTTACAATTCCTGTGTATTCTCAGAACAAAATACCCTTCCTTAGCACACCTCCTCATGAGTTATCTCTTTCTATTAGACTGCAAAGTTCTTAAGAGCATAGATAAGCACCTTGAGGGCATGGATTGCCATATTTTTATATCCTTAAGATTTAATAAATGTGCTTAATTCATATTTTTCATTCATTCATTCACTTATTCATCCATTCCTCCTTCCATTCTAACATTGACCCACTTACACTACCTCCTCCCAGTTTTCCTCAAACTCAGTATATTTAACAAAAAAAGAAAAAAAAAGAAAAAAAAACTTGTATCCTCTCCCCAGCTGAGGCCAGCCTACTGACTTTGCCACCTTTTGCTGAGTCACTCTGATTTGAAACCTAGTCATTTCTTTTGACTTCTTTCTTTTGGTTTACCTTTTCCCACAATCTTTTATCCCATCCAATCAATTCTAGCTTTACAATCTTTTTTGTATTTGTGCTTACCCCCTTCTTTTCTGATTAATGCCACCCTAATTCAAACCTCTGGACTGTGATTATAGGATTTAGATCTGATGGTACCTAACAAAAGATCATAGGTTGTTAGAGCTAGAAAGGACCTCAGACGTCACCTAGACCAACCCTCTCATTTTACAGTAGAAAAAACAAAGACCTACAGTAGAAAAAACAAAGTGCCTCCAGTCATTTTTTCCCAAGTACAACTAGCATAATATTATCAAATTTATCTTCTTAATTCTGAGGGTTGATCATATTATTTCACTGATCAACAGCTTGTCATCAGCAACCAATGAAGGCACACACTCCTTGGCCTGGCATCCACTATCTTATACTATGGCACTATCCTACCTTTCTAGATCCCTTACCACCACCACCCCCCATTCTGTCAGTCAAAGTTTGACTTAGGAACAAAATATCAAGAGCATTCGAGTGAGCATGGGTTTATAGTCAAAAGTTTTAATCAGAGTGTGATATACATATGCAAATAAAGTCTTAAAAAATGACCACTATGCAAGTAAGGTATTAGGATATAAGCTTTGGGACTGAATAAAATTCATGTTTGGAAGCCATTCTGATTGTCCTAAATTGGGTACTGTGTAATGAAACTATGATATAATCTAGTTAGAAATTATATGAGAAGAGGGGCCACTGATACACTGCAGCTTGATCATTGTATGGACTGTCCAGTGCCATGACCTTCTCCTCGGGAAGATGACTGGAGTACAGGAGAACAGTGCCACCTGAGAGGGCCCTCCTGAGTCCCATGCCTTTGGACACCAAGTCCAGTGACACTGTGACAGAGATCACAGCGGGTCCTCCTGATCATTAGTATCAGTTTGTATGCATGACTAATCAGTGTTTGCTTGAACCTTGACTGTTGGTTTGGTCAAGGTGTCTGAACCACACTACTTGTGTGAGTTCTAGTCATTCTAGGAAAACAAGAATACTGATCCTAGATCAGTGTTCTAGTTAAAATGGATTACTGATCTCCCTCAAACGTGCCCCATATTACCCTACCTCCATGTCTTTGTTCATGCTATTCCCAATGCTTAAAATATCCTTTCTCAGGCTCCTACCATTCTCTCTGTTGAAATCCTACCTGTCCTTTAGGTCTTAACCAATGCCATATCCTCTATGAAGCCTTCCCTCATGTTCTTCAGTGGAAAGGGTCTTTCCTTCCTCTGAAATTCCACGGTGCATGATTTATGCCGAGGGACATTACTGTGTAGCAGAAAGAGAATGGAAGCAGCTAGGTGGCTTAGTAGATAAAGTGCTGGACCTGAACCAGGGAGACCCTAGTTCAAATACAGTCTCAGACACTTCCTAGAATAGCTCTGTGGGCAACTCACTCTATTTGCCTTAGTTTTCCTATCTGTAAATGAGGGACAATAATAATACCTATGTCCCAGTGTCGTTGTGAGGATCAAACGAGAAAATATTTATAAAGTGCTTTGCAAATGTTAAAATGCTATATAAATGATAGTTATTATTTTTATTATTATCAGTGAGAGGATTTGGGTAAAATCTCACCCCCGTCACATATTAGTGCTGTCAATTCACCTTTTTAAGCCTCAGTTTCCTCATCTGTAAGGTGAAGGTCTTGGACTGGATGACCTCTGAGATCCCTCAGCTAGATTGTATGCTTACAGCTCATTATGTCTTATAATAAACGGTATTTACAAGACACTTCATAGTTTATCAGAACCTCTCTTTACAAGATCCCCAGGAGGTCAATGCTGCGGATATCACTATTCTCAATTTACAGATTAGGAAACTGAGGCTTAGCAAGGTTAAGTGACTTGCCCAAGATCACACACCTAGGGACTGAAAATGACTTTTCATTCCAAGTCCATTATTCTTTCCAGTAGCCCACCATGCCTCTAATTATTTATATGCATACCTTATATCTCATACTGAACTCTTTGAGAGCAGGGGACCACATCTTATTAATTGTTAATCACCCCCCCCAGGTGCCTGGCACAGTGCTCTGCAGATAGTATATACTCAGTGTGTGTCCATTGAATATAATCAAATGGACTATTCCCTATGCTATGGTCTCCTTGGGAAATCCTAAAGTTCCAGCCATTGAGTTATAGCTGGGCCAAAGAGCCTGGGCCACCTCATTCTCCTGTGTTTTCTACTGCTTCACATATGTTATTGGATTGCATCTGTCCTTGGGGAGGGGAGGAGAGACACACCAAATACAACTCAGAGTTGCTATGCTGTTAGAGTCAGAAGTACATCACTCATTATGTGAGTAAAATACATAGAGAATAAAATAGCCAGAGAGTAATGGGAGTTTTATTCTCTCTCCATTCCATTTCACTCCCGCTCTATTTTACTTACTTTATGAAATGATGCTCCAGCCACTGGCTGATAAATGTTGATTAATCTGATAGAGAGTTGGATTTGTTAGCGGGCAAAAGCAATGTAAATAAATCTAGCAGGTGAACTGGAGTTCACAGTGTCATTCCCAAGATTAAAGAGTCTGTCTAGGCTTCCAAGCTCACTTATTACAATCAGGATGCACACACATCTTGTAAAGTGAAGAAGTGTGCTTTGCTAATCATCTTGCCAGCTCTAATTCTGTGTCTCCTGCCAACGGTGCTCCTGGCACTCCTGTGGTCTGTGCCTGCTTTTGCATTCATTTCTCTAGAGGATGAGAGTGTATCCATTTCTATTACTGGAGATCAATCAGCAAACATTTTTTGAGTAACTACTATGTATGTAAAGGACCCTTCTGGGTACTCTTTAGGTTGCAAAGAATTCTACGACTCAGTCCTTTGCCCTCAAGAAATTTCTGTACCATACATACATGTATGTGTATATATACACATATGTCTATGCATATATACATATAAACACAGATATATAAATATGCCTGCATATACATATATGTATTTACAAAAGGCAGCTCATGTCATATTTCAGAGGAATGCTGAAGATTTTAGATGATCTCAGAGTTCAGAGGAAGGAGCAATCGCTTCCAGCCGGGGCAGATATGAAAACCTTCACAGAACAGGTGAAATCCTGAACTGAACCTTGCTAGAGAGAATAGCATTGTATACTTAAAAACAACAACAACAACAACAACAACAACAACAACAACAACAACACTGTATTTTGGGTCAGAGGACACAGGTCAAAATTTTCATTATGCCACTTAGCAGCTGTGTAAACACAGGCAAGTCCTTTCTTTCTGGGTCTTGTTTTTTTTTTTTTTTTTAATATGGAATACTTCACAGATTTTCATGTCATCCTTGCCCAGGGGCCATGTTAATCTTTTCTGTATCGTTCCGATTTGAGTATATGTGCTGCCAAAGCAACCTTGGCCTCATTTTCTTTATCTGAAAATTGAGAGAGAGAACTCCTGAAGTGCTTGTCACCTCTAAATACTATGGATAAGATGTCAGTAGGCAGAAATGGAGGTGATAGAGGAGGAGACATTATAGTCAATAAAATGGGAAAGCAAAAGCTGGGATGTCTGTGAGTAGAACAATCTGACTAGAATGGAAATAATATTGAAGGGAGGAGTTGCAGTTAATATCGAAAAGGTAGTTTGTTGTCAGATTGTGGAGGATATTGTCTTCTAATTAACAAGAAATCATTGAAGGTCTTTGAATGGGAGAGTGACATCATGAAAGTGTTGTTTTGGTCAGAACAATCTGGTAGCCACCTAGGTGGGGGCAACAATTCCCTTGTCATTGCTCTTGCCTAAGAAATCAGAGTAAGAACTCAGTAATGGAGAGTGCACTTGGGAAGGAGATGCTCTTCCTCCTCAAGGCTAAGTAGCTAGATGGTCTCTCCCAGGATCTGCACACCTGAGGCAATCACAGAAAATGGTTTTATGGTGTGAAACGCTCCGGTCTAAAGAATAGTGGCAAGGGTATCTTACTCATAGTGATGAGCTGGATAATGGTGTCCAATGAAGAGTGGAAGATAATCCGTCCTCTCCAGGCAAGATGATGAATTATTAACATATTCTTTAACTCAAAGGAGAGCTTGATTTCAAAACATGAAAGCCAATGTATATGTTATTATGTTACCCAGGATCACATAGCTAGTGAGTTTCTGAGGCAGGATTTGAACTCAAATCTTCCTAGCCATTAGCTGTCTCTTAAATAGAAGCCAAGGTTGCCATCCCAGTGTGCTTTGAGCTGCACTGAATAACCTGGTTGGATAGTTACTCTTTTGTATCTGGCTATTAGGGAGCCAGGGAGAAACAAGCTTAGATGTTCCAAGAGTCAAAATGAGACTTAATTTGCTGAAACATTTTCTAGCAAGGATGCAGGAGAAGAGATAAACCATTTTGGCTCTTCCTGGGAATAAACAAAAAACCAAAATAAGTATATAGGCATGTGAGTAGGAGGGTATTTATACCTGGTGAAACCAAAGACTTGTTAGGATACACAAAATCAAACTGTACCCTCTTTGTTTTGATAGTAAAATCTGCAAACATGATAACTGAAATATTTAAAAACAGTTATCATGAATCCTCCCCCCACCATTCACTCTCCCTCCCCTAATTCTTTCCTTTGCTACTTCCTTCAACTGTTTCTCCAGTGATATGTCTTGGAGCTCACTCTCCATTCTGATTGCCCTAATCTGGACCCTTGGTAACTCTCTAAAGCTCCCTTTAAAGCACAGTGAACAGAAATGAATATAATAGTGCAGATGAGGTTGACCAGTGTAGAACACTGGGGATTATTTCCATTAGAGAACCGGGTCTGTGTATTCTTTTGGAAACTCTGATTTTCTGCAGAATCCAAAGGGGCCATTTCAGAGATATATAGTCAGGGTTAAATTGTTAAATTATTTTTTGCCTGTCACAGTGTTTATACCCCGAAGAGGAGATTGGGCAACTGAGCTTTTGGCGTCTTCACAAATGGGGAAATAATAGGCAGTAAAATAATAAACTATAAACTCCCTCTTTGTCGCATTGTTTGCATTGTTTATCACATCTGTTGTTTTTCCTGCACAGTGAGTTGATCAATAATTCATGATGGAATGATGGCACTTCCCTAAGAGTTGAGCTTGCTTGGCGAAATTACTCTGTCCGAGGAGGTGCCCACACCCCTTGTTGTGAGAGTAATAAGTCGTTATGAAGCAACCACCAAAGCTTGTCTCTTCCTCTCTTGCTCTGGGCTCTTTTCTTCCAAAGAGATTTTGTAAATAAGTAGGGTAGACTAAAGTATATCACAAAGGTAGACTAGAGGACAAGGCACCACCCCATGCTTAATTCATGACAGTGTTTGTCAGCAACTGTTGAACCACTAACATCTCTCAAAAAAAATCCACACACATACAAAATAGCATCAGTAATAACATCTCAGTGCATACACAGAGGGAAACATTCTCACAAAGAAACCTTTGGAGCTGGATTTTCTTTTATAAGGAAAAATGAATGGAAGTGAGATACGAGATAATGTGAGAATATTCGTGAAGTGCTTAGCTCAGTGTCTGACATATAGTAGGTCCTATATAAAATGCTAGCTATTAATAATAATAGTGATAATAACAATAAATCCCTTAAAAATGCTTTTCAGGTGCCCTTTATTTGCTTAGAGAGGGGAGTAGGGAAAGAGCCTGAGTCATTTTTCTGTAACAGTAAGAAGGTACAGTGGTAGCTTCAGTGATGGTTTGGTGGTAGAATATTATAAACAGACTTTGATTCTCCAAGAAGAATGTAAAAGTTATTATAGGAAAGGCATTTCCAGAGTATTGGATACTAGTGCATTTTCACTAGGGACTCAAAAGAAGTCTCATGGTTGTAGATACTAAAACCACATTAGTCAGTTAGTCAATAAGCATTCATTAAGAGCCTGCCATCTGCCAGGCAGTGTGCTAAACACAGGGTATAGAAGGAAAGGAAAAAAACAAATCCTTGCCCTCAAGAAGCTCATAATTTATTGGGGGATACACAAAGTTCTAGACAGGATAAATAGGAAATGATCAAAAGAGGGAAAATGCTAAAATTAAAAGAGGTCAAGAAAGACTTCCTATAGAAGGTAAGAATTTGGTAGGGACTTACAGAAAGTCAGGAGATGGATATGAGGTGGGAGAAAGCATTCTAGGCATGAAGGACCATCAGTGAAAATGGCCAGAGCTGAGAGATGGAATATTTTGTGGAAGGAACAGCAAGGAGTCCAGTGTCACTGGATCACAGAGTATGTAGGTAGGGGTATAAGGTGTAAGAAGACAAGGAAAGTCGCTGTTGGTGGCATTAGTTTTGGAAAGCTTTCAATGTCAGAATGTTTTATAATTGATCCTGGATGTGACAGAGAGCCACTAGAGTTTATTTAGTAGGAGACTGGTATGGTCAGACCTGTGCTTTAGGAAAAATTACTTTGGTGGCTGAGTAGAAGATGAACTGGAGTGTGGAGAGAATTGTAGCAGGCAGACCCACTACAGGATACCAAAATAGTTCAGGAATGAGGAGTTGAGAGGCTGAACCAGGGTTGTGGCAGTATAGGAGAAAAGAAGGTATTTTGCAGCAATGTTGCAAAGGTAAAATTGACTGGCCTTGGGAAAGATTGGACATAGGAGGTGAAAAATAGTGAGAAGCCAAGGATGACATCCAAGTTGTAAGCCTGAGAGACTGAGAAGGTTAAACCCATCCCTGGGTCATGTGTGATAAAGAATAAGACTATACTGCTTGGATTAAAAAACAAAACATTTATATCTTTATTTTCCATTGGAGTGAGTTCCCACTGTATCCCTTCTCCCAAAACCCTCCTAGTGAATTATCCTTTAAAATAAACAGAAAAGTTCAACAAAACTAATATACAGAAAATGTTTTATATACATACATACATATGTATGCATATCAAACACCTAGCTCCCCTGCTCTTTCATCTATGAATGACTAATAGTTACATTGCAATAGACAAATGGTCAAAGGGTATGAAACCAATCATTCTTTTTTATATTTTATTTTCCAATTACATGTAAAAACAATTTTAACATTAGTTTTTTTTTAATTTTGAGTTCCAAATTCCCTCCTTCCTTCCCTGGGACAGCAAAAAATTTGATGTTACACATGTGTAGTCATGCAAAACATATTTCCATATTCTTTACATTGTGAAAGAAACACAAAAACTACACATGCACGCGTGCGCGTGCACACACACACACATACACACACACACAAAGAAAATAAAAGAGAGTAAGCTTCAATCTGCATTCAGATTCCATCAGTTTTTTTTTCCCCTTGGAGATAGATAGCATTTTGTATCATAAACGCTTCAGAATTATCTTGGATCTTTGTATTGTTGAGAACAGCCAAGTCATTCATAGTTGATCATCCTACAATGTTGCTGTAATTGTGTATAATGTTTTCCTGGATCTGCTCCCTTCACTTTGCATCAGTTCATGTAAATCTTTCTAGTTTTCTTTTTTTTTTTCCTGAAAGCATCCTGCTCATTTCTTATAGCACAATGGGGCCATAGCCAGTAATCTTGACTTTTATTTTGCCACTAGACATAGGTGACTCTGGAGGACAGAGTGAGGCTGATGACTTTGCACAGCTCTGCCTCATTTAAATCCAATTCATTTGCAAATCAAGACATCACCCTCCTGATGCCATTGGTCCTCTTTGAGAATGAAGGACAAACAACAATAACAATAGCACAATAGCATTCTATCACAACCATATACTATAGCTTGTTCAGCCATTCCCCAATTGATGGGCATCTCATCAGTTTCCAATTCTTTCCCACCACAAAAAAGCTGTTATAAATATTTTCGTGTAAGGTCCTTTAGCTCCTAAGTATTTTATTTAGTCTGCAGTTATTTTAAGTGGAATTTATTTTTCTACCTCTTGCTCCTGGACTTTGTTGGCAATATATAGAAATGCTGATATGGGTTTATTTTATAGACTACAACTTTGCTGAAGTTGATAATTGTTTCACTGGTTTTTAGTTGATTCTCTAGAATTCTCCAAGTACACCATCATTTCATCTGCAAAGAATGGTAGTTTTATTTCTTCATTGCCAATTTTAATTCCTTCAATTCCTTTTTTCTTTTTTTATTGCTGTAGCTAGCATATCTGGTATGATATGGAATAATGGCGTTAATGGGTATCCTTGCTTCACCCCTGATCTTACTGGGAGGGCTTCTAGCTTATCCCTATTATAGATAATGCTTACTGATGATTTTAGATAGGAACCAGTTATGATTTTAGTGAGATTTCCATTTATTCCTATGTTTCTACTGTTTTTAATAGGAATGAATTCATTGATCTACTCTTTTTCTCTTTTGTTAATGTAAGCATTTAGAGATATAAAATTTCCCGTAAGTATTATTTTGGCTGCATCCCATAAATTTTGGTATGTTGTATCATTTGGTATGTTGTTTGGTATGCTGGTATGTTGTCATTCTCTTTAATGAGTAATTGATTGTTTCTATGATTTGTTCTTTGGCCCACTCATTTTTTAGGATTAGATTATTTAGCTTCCAATAATTTTTAATCAATCCTTCTACAACCCTTTATTGAATGCAATTTTCATTGCTTTATGATCTGAAAAGGAGGTGTACAATATTTCTGGTTTTCTGCATTTGTTTGTGAGGTTTGTGTGCCCTAATGCACAATTGCTTTTTCTGTAGGTGTCAGTACTGCTGAGAAAAAGGTATATTTCTTTCTATTCTCATTCAATTTTCTTCAGATTTCTATCATATCTAACTTTTCTTAAATTCTATTCTCCCTATCTTCTTTCTTATTTATTTTTTGGTTGCATTTATCCAGTTCTGAGAGAAGGAAGTTGAGGTATCCCACTAGAATAGTTTTACTGTCTATTTCCTCCTTTAACTCACTTAACTTTTCCTTTGAGAATTTGGATCCTATACCATTTGGTGCACACATATTTAGAACTGATATTACTTCATTGTCTGCGGTACTTTTAGCAAGATGTAGTTTCCTTGATTATCTCTTTTAATTTGATGTATTTTTGCTTTTGTCTTGTCTAAGATCATGAGTGCTATCCCCACTATTTTTTAAAATTTCAGCCAAAGCATAATAGATTCTGCCTTCAACCCCTTACCTTTACTCCATGTCTCTTTGTTTCAAGTGTGTTTCTTGTAAATAACATATTGTAGGATTCTGTTTTTTAATTCCCTCTATCTCATTGTGTTTTATGGTTAGTTCTATCCCCTTTATATCACAGTTATGATTACTAACTGTATTTCTCCCCATCCTATTTTTCCCTTGTATATCCTTCTCTCTCTTTCTATTTTTCTCTCTCTTTTTTTTCTCTTTCTCTCTCCTGTCTCTCCTTTTACCCTGCACCTCCTCAAAAGCATTTTGTTTCCTCCTTCTCTTCCATCAGCCCACTCCCTTCTCTTATTCTCTACCCCTTCTACTTCCCTGTAGAGTCAGGTAGATTTCTATACTTAACTAAGTGTGTATGTCATTCCCTCTTTCAGTTAATTCTGATAAGAGTAAAGTTCAAGTGTTGCCTGTCACCCTCCTCTGATGTTCCCTGAAACCATTAAAGCTCTTTTGCACCTCTTTCATACAAGATAATTTACTCTAGTTTACCTCTCTCTTCTCTTTTATCCCAGTGCATCTATATTTCTCACTCTTTAATTTAGTTTTTTTAAATATCATTCCATCACCCCAATTCATGCCCATGCCTTCTTTCTATGCAGAATCCTTCTAACTACCATAATAATTATAAAGTAATTATGAGTTACAAGCATCATTTTCCCATGTAGGAATACAAACAGTTTAACCTCATTGAATTCCTTATCATTCATCTTTCTCATTGACCTTTTTGTGCTTCTCTTGAGTCTTGTATTTGAAAATCAAATTTTCTGTTCAGCTCTGGTCTTTACATCAGGAATTCTTAAAAGGCCTCTATTTCATTGAATTTCCATTTTTCCCTCAGTTTTGCTGTGCAGACGACTCTTGATTATAATCTTGATTATAATCTTAGCTTCTTTGCCCTTTGGAATATTGTATAATAAGCCCTTCAATCAACTAATGTAGAATCCTAAATCCTTTCTTATCCCGACTGTGGATCCATGATATTTGAATTGTGTTTTTCTAGCTGCTTGAAAGTTTTTGGAGAGGAATTTGGAAGAGCTTAGGTGAATCCCTGCCTTCATAAACTCTTCCATCTTGGCTTCACCAACGAATAGTTCTTAAAAGAAGAATTGCAAAGTATTCACAATCACAAAAAAAAGATACTCCAATTCACTAATAATAGGAGAAATGCAAATAGAAACAATTTATTCCCTTAAAATGGCAAAAATGACAAAAATGGCAACAGTCAACATTAATACATTGTTGGTGGAATTGTAAAATGTTTCCACCATTTGAAAAGCAATTTGCAATTATGGAAATGAGGTGATTAAAATGTCCATATGTTTTAAACCAGAGGCTCTTGTATTGGACTTATTCCCAAGGAAGCCATCAATAAGAAAAAAAAAGTCCACATATATTACAAAATATTTATAGCAGCATTATTTTGTGATAGGTAACAATTGGAAACTAAGTAGGTGCCCATAACTTGGGGATTCATTACTGAAATTCCATGAATGTAATGAAATCTTATTTCATTGTAAGAAATGATCTATGTAAAAAATACAGAGAAACACAGAAAGATTTATATGAACTGACGCAGAATGAAGTAAGGAGAGCCAAGAAAATAACACCCACAATAACTACAATGGTGTAAATGGAAATAATGACATACCAAAAAAATCAAAAGTAAATGTAACAAATTATTGAGATCAAGTGGTATTCAAATGACGAGATATATGAACACCGCCCCCCCAACCTATCCCTTCTTGTGGGTAGTATATCCACAGGTTTTACATTTTGCCCATGTGTTTTGATTTTCTCAATGCATTATTCAGTTATGCTGTTTGTTTTTTTCTCTCTAAAATAATAAATACTATAGGTCATATGGGATGGATGTCAGGGATGAGAAAGGGGAGGAATAAATGGGATACTATGGTGATAGAAGAAACAGAAAACATCAATAAAACATTTTAAAAGACTTTGTATGTTTTGTTTTTCTGTGTTACAATCTTAAATAATATTCTTGTTGACTCATGTGTGAGGTTTTCAACATTGGAAATATTCAAAGAATTCTGCACAAGCTTAGACTGAGGCAAAATCATTAAATATGGGAAGACTGACTTTAGTAATGTTAGCCTTCTTGATTGCAAGTGGCTAATATGAAGGTATAGGTAGTATTCTTTTCCAGTTTGCAGATGATATTGAGCTACAAGAGATAGTTAACACATTGAATGATAAAAGCAACATTTAAAAATATATCAATATTGGATCCTAATTGGTCTATAAGGATAGGTCAAAGTATAGGTAAAAAGTAATACAATAAAATTAAGAATGAACATAATTATACAAAATATACATGATCATATAAAATTAACAAAAATTTACAGACTTATACGAATATAAAGTACTGTGATTAATTTCAAAATAATGGGAGGATAAGGGAAATGTCTAGAAAACTATTTGTATGAAAAAGATCTGATGATTTTTGGTGTTTTTAAAATTCAATATGAATCTATAGTGTGATGTTGTAGACAAAAAGTTCACATAAATGTTAGGATGTGTTGATAGAGGAATGGTATCTAGAATAAGGAACAGACAATTCCACTATTCTCTGTCTTGATCTAGACATATCTGCATTCAGTTTTGGGCACCAAATTTTAGAAGGCAAATTGAGAAGCTGGAAGAGATCCAGAGGTGGGCTAACAGAACAGTGAGGGAACTTGGAAACCATGTAACATGAGGATTGAAAGAAGAAACTAGGAATGTTGAGCTTAGAGAAGATTTGGAGAAAGTTGGTCTTAATGTATGTGAAATGTTGTCCCATGAAAGACATTTAGGACATGTTGGGCTTGGTCCCAGAAGGTAAAACTAGGCCCAATGGATGGAAGTTATAGGAAATTAGTTTTCAGCTCAATGTAAAGAGTTTCCTGGAAATTAGAACTATCTAAAGCTTAAAAGGGCCTCATAGGGAGGTTGTGTGTTCCCAGCTATTAGTGATCTCAAAGGAAGGCTAATTAACCACCTGTCCAGAAATTAATTAGAATAGAAAAATATGTTTGGTATAAATCTTTTCCAACTTACAGGATCATATAGAGCTGAAAGGGACATCAGAAGCTATCAAATTCAAACCTGTCATTTGACTGCCATTAAGGTTAAGTGACCTGTCAAAGATCACTTTGGCAATAAGTAGTAGGCTTGGGATCTGAACCCAGGTTCTTGGACTCTAAATCTAGTGCTCCAGAACTAGTGCGTGTTAGCAGGAAAGCTTTGGCAATGACCTTTCTTAACTATGATAAGCATAGTTCTGATTTAGATATATAAGTTTGTCTACAGGCTGATCCTTTGATAACTTTTTTTTTAATCAAGAGAAGCCTGTGATTAGTGTATCTTCTCCCAGAATCATAACGTGACTCTACATGGAACATGCAAGTGATTACATTTGTTTACTCAATATTTCTTTTTTTTTTTTACTTCCTTCACTCTTGCTACTAAGTTCATTTGGCTTACTTTCCCATATCTTTTTTTCCCTCCAAATTCCAATGAACAAGACATTGCCTGAGCAAAAACACTTCAATTTTCACCTCCTTCCAGTATTCTCAAGACAAACTAGCTCAGCTATCACATCCCCTAGTCTGTTCAGTTCCTATCACCCAACTATACAATAAGTTCTCTGAGGGCAAGAAACAGTAATTTATCAAAACTTTGTATCTCTTACACTCAATATACTGTATACAATATATAATAAATGTTTTTTGAATTTTATGTGCCCTTCTACCAGCTCCTTTTACAGCTTTCTTTGAAAGAATGGAAGAGCAGGGAATAAGCATTTATAAAAACATCTATTATGTGCCAGGCACTGTGCTAAGCACATTGCAAATATTATTTGATTCTATCCTCATAATAATACTGAGAGATAGGTGCTGTTACAGTTGAGGAAACTGAGAGAAACCAATGTTAAGTGATTTTCTCAGGTTCACACAACTAGTAAGTGTCTGAGGCCAGATTTGAACAAAACTTCCACTCTTTTGAGAACTCCACTTAATTGTTTTTCTCTTGAATTCTTTTTGCCCCCTTAACCTAACTGAAACCCATATTTCATTAATAATAATACATTTCCAGCAAACTGCTGCAATGAAAACTGCTCCTTCTTCCACTCTTCTGTACTCAAGAGCCAAGAGGAAGTGGTCATCAAAAACACTTTTGTATCCAGGTTATCTCATTGTTGCCATCATTCAACAACCTCATCTCCTTTTGAAGCTTAACATCACCCACGTATTGCCCATATTCACTGTTTCATCTACAGGTTTCTGGAGTGATATGCAATTTGTCCTTATTCTTCTCTCTCAAACAGTTATCATTCTTCAAATCAGCAGTATTCTTCCCAATAATCACTACAATTAAGTTTGCCTGTCTACAAAGTCACTCCTTTCAATACCCTTTGAAACCCCAGATCTCTTAATAAATTCCTCTGCATCTGTGATTTTTTGACAACTTATAAATCTTTCACCTTACAATTTAGTTCTATAAATGTTAACTATTTTTCCCTGTGAACCCCATGTAACTTATTCCCTTTCTATAGGAAGTCATTCCTATTTCTACTTCTCCCAACTCACAGGGTCAAGGAGGTGTTGGTATATATTTTACTCCCTATTGCTAATTCCAGACCACTTCTACTACCTTACCTTTATTCACTAATATTTTCTTATGACTCATTATCTCCCTCTCTGTTCCATCCTTGGCCATCATGCTCAATAACACATACAGATACATAGACATACACATTCATGTATGCACATACACACATATGTGTATGTACATACACATTCATGTACATATACACATATATATGTATATATACACTTGCATATACATGTACATGGCAGTGACTCTCTCATGCTACATCATCATAGTTCTTTTACCTCATGAATAACTACAATTTCCCAAACAGCTTATACTTATAGAATTTATACAATTTACAAAGTTGTTTTGAGGTTTTGTCTGAAACTCAAATCATGGGTCAGGCAGTGACAGATATTATTATCTTTTCTTTCATATGATTAAACTATGAAGTTAAATGATTTGTATATTGTTACACAGCCACATTTGTATATTATTACATAGAACTGAGAAAGAAATCTTTTGATTCCCAGAATCTCATCAATATAGAGTTGAAAGAGACTGTGGAAACTATGTAGCTAACCCGTAAGTAAATAAGATTACTAAGCAACATGTTCATAAAGTGATCATTCAGTATTTGCTTGAAGACCTGCAATGAAGAGTAATCTGCTACCTTGAGAGCAGATAACATTAATAAAACATTCTGTGAATTTTTATATTTCAGGAACTGAAGAGCTGCTCAGCTAAGAATCTTATTTTGAAAATCAGGACACTTGTTCTCCCATCCTATGCTCCTCTCCCATTTTCCATGATTTTTCTCCTCCATTTCACTTTTTTCAATTAAAAAACTTTTATTTTCTCTACCTCCCATATCCTACTCATGCACACAATTCCCCTACTCCCCAAAAGAAAAGCCTTTTAACAAATGTATATAATTAAGCAAAACAAACTTCTACATTGGTCATGCCTATAATTGTATGTTGCATTCATCATATTTAGTCCATCACATCTTTGTCAGCAGGTAATAGTCTTTATCATCATTCTTCTTGCATTGATCAATTGTTGCATTGATCAAATTTCTTAAGCCTTTCAGTTAGTTTTAAAATTATTTTCTCAGTATAAATGGTTCTCTTGATCCTTCTCACTTCACTCTGCATCAGACATGTGTCTTCTCAGTTTCTTTGAAATAATTGATTTCATTATTTCTTAGAGCACTATAGTTTTCTGTTCCATTAATATATTAAAATTTCTTCTTCTATTCTACAGTTGATGGGGATCCTCCTCCCCAGTTTCTAGTTCATGGCCAATACAAAAAAAGTTACTATAAATGTTTGGAAATGTGGGGCATTTTCTTCTCCTCCTTCTCCTTCTTTTCCTCCTTCATCTCTTTGGGGGACTGTGGACCTAGTAGTTTTATTGCTGGGTCAAAGGAAATATACAGTTTAATAAACGCAGGGGAATAGTCCCATTATGCTTTCTAGAATGGTTGGACTAATTCATAATGTCCGCAGTAGTACATCAAGTGTGCATAATTTCCCACAACCCTATCAACATGTTATTTTCTTCTCTCTCTCTTTTTTTTTGTTACCTTTGCCAATCTGATAGGACTTGGATCCTAAAAGTTACTTTAATTTTGCTATTCTTGTTATCGAGTTGTGTCTTACTCTTCATGACCCTATTTGGGGTTTTCTTGGTAAAGATGCTGGTGTGGTTTTCTATTTCTTTCTCCAGCTCATTTTACAGATGAGGAACTGAGGTAAATAGGGTTAAGTGACTTGTGCAGGGTCACACAGATAATAAATGTCTGAGGTCAGATGTGAATTCACAAGGATGAATCTTCCTGATGCTTGACCCAGTACTCTATCCACTGCACCATCTAGCTTCCCTTACTTTAATTTGCACTCCTTTAATTAGTAGTGATTTGTGGCATTTAAAAAAAAATGTAGCTATTGATAGCTTGGATGTCTTTCCTTGAGAATTGTCTGTTAATGTCCTTTGACCTTTTATCAATTGCTGAATGACTTATTTTTTAAAATTTGAATCAATTATTTTTTGCTTTATTGAATATATATATATTAATTTAAGAGAAATATGCTGCAAAGATTTTTCAGTTAATTGTTTCCATTCTCATTTCAGCTACATTGGTTCTGTTTGTGTAAAACAATTAATTTTAAGCAGTCAAACTTATTTATTTTATCTTCTGTGACCTGCTCAGTCTCCTGTTTGTTCATGAACTTCTCCCATATCCATAGATCTGAAAGGTAATTTCTTCTTTAATGTGACCTTTATATCTAACCTTTGTATCTGTCTGAACCTTATGTTATATATCTTATATGTTATGAGGCTTTGCTATAAAATAACCCAGTCTCTGCCAGATTGCTTTCCAGCTTTCCCAGCAGTTTTTGTCAAACCACTAGGGTAATTTTGTCCTTACTCCATCGCTGGGGTCTTTGGGTTTATCAAACACTGGACTATCAGGTTTGCTTGCTTTTACAAAGTTGTATACCTAATCTGTTCCATTGATCAATATCCCTTTTTTTAAAACCAGTATTTATTTAAACTCAAACCAAATTGCATTAACATTACTGCTTTGTTTTGTGGTTTGAGATTTAGTGCTTAAGCTTCCTTCTTTCCCACATTCTTCCTCTTTTTTTCCTTTGAGATTCTTGTTTTTTTTTGTTGTTGTTATTCTTGAATTTTGTTTTTTATATGTTTCTCTAGTTCAATAAAGCAATTCTTTGGTAATTCGATTGGTGTGGTACTGAATAAGTAAATTTATTTGGTAATATTGTTATTTTTATTGACTCATTATACCCATGAGCAATTAATTTCTCTCTAATGATTTAGATCTGTCTTTATTATCATGAAGTGTTTTGTAGTTGTATTCATATAGTTCTTGCATTTGTCTTGGTAGGTAGAGTCCTAAGTATTTAATATATCTCATATTCATTTAAAATGGAATTTTATTTTTTACTTCTTATTTGGTGTAGTTGGTTATAAAAAGAAATGATGATTTGTGTGGATTTATTTTATATCTACAACTTTATTAATTTTATATTCTATAACTTTGCTATGATTTTTCTAACGACTTTATTGTTTCAATTAATTTTAGCTGATTCATTAAGTTAGACGTTATATTTTCAAAAGGTAATAATTATGAGTTTTTTGCCTATGTATATTCTCTCAATATCTTTTTGTTGTCTTATTGCTATAGTTAAAATGCATAGCATTATATAATATAGTAGTGGTAATAATGGAAATATTTGCCTTACCTCTGATCTCATTGGAAATGCTTCTATATTCATTACATGTAATTCTGGCTCTTGGCTTTAGATTAATGCTACTTAAAGAAAAGTCCATTATTGCTATGTTTTTAGTGTTTTCAAAAATGAAATATTATGTTTTTAAAAGATTTTTTCTTTAACCATTATGTAATGGTCTGGAGTTTTCTTTCTGTTTTGATTCACCCAGTTTTAGGTGTAAAGATCATAGAAAGAATTTAGTAAAATACTATATTTTATTAAATTTGCAAACAATTTGTGTAACAAAAATTTATTCTTCTTTGAATATTTGAGAGAATTTGCTTGAAAATCTCTCTGGTCCTGGTTAATTTTGGGGAGGTGTGGTGGGATGGGGTGAATTAATTTATAACTTATTCAATATTTTTTGAGGTTGTATTATTACAATTTTCAATTTCTTGTTCTTTTAATCTGGGCAATTTATTTTTTAAAACATTAATTCATTTCATTTAAGTTGTTGATTTTATTGGTATATTATTGGGCCAGATAATTTTTATCACTTTCTTTTTTCTTCGTTTTTTTTTCTTTTTAAAATTTTGGATACTAGTAGTTTAGTTTTCCTCTTTCTTTTGGAAAAAGTCAAATTACCTAGGATTTTTAAATTTTTTTGGTCTTTAAAAAAACTAGTTTTATTTATTAGTTCAATGTTTTTGTATCAATTTTGTTAATTTCATCTCTGATTTCCAAAATATTATTAAGTGCCTACTATATTCCAAGTTCTAAGTCTAAGTTCTGGGGATACAAACAAAAAAAATAGGCAAAAGACAGACTCTTTCCTCAAAATGCTTTGTTGTTGTTCAGTCATTTCAGTTGTGTTAGAATCTTCATGACCTCATTTGGGGTTTTCTTGACAAAGATATTGGAATTGTTTACCATTTCCTTTTCCAACTCATTTTATAGATGAGGAAACTGAGGCAAACAGATGGTGCAGGGCCACATAGCTAGTAAGTGTCTGAGGCCAGATTTGAACTCACAAAGTGGTTCCAGGCCTGGCACTGTGCCACCTAGCTGCCTTTCAAAAAGCTTATAATCTAATTAATAATCTAATTATTAATATGATTTTGTTTAAATGTGGTTAATAAGGGATGTGGTTAGTATTTCTGTTATTCTTAAGTTTATTTTATTTTATTTTTATGCCCTAAAAAAGGGTTAATTTTTATCTACATGTTATGCATAGCTAAGAAATAAGTATACTCCTTTCTCTTCCCCTCCAGTAGAAGCCAGAGATCTATTGTATGCAATTATTATTTTTAAAATTTTAGTTAAGCTCTTTGGTTTTTTGCTTTTGTTAGTTCTGTTTTTGTTGCTGTATTTGAAAGGTGAACATTGATGTCTTCAACTATTATATTTTATTGTCTTTTCTTCCTGTAGCTCATTTAGCTTTTAAATTTTTAGATTCCATGCCATTATGTGCATATATGTGAAGTATTTACTTAATTTATTATCTCTGGTACCTTTCAGCATATTTACTCTGTTTTATCCATTTTAAGTCATCTATTTATACTGTTGCCTTCTCTGAGATCATGATTGTTATTCCTGTTTTTTTAGCTTAGTTGAAGCATAATAGATTTGCTCCAGCTATTTATTTTATGTCTGTGGATCTTTATATTTCAAATGTGTTTCTTGTAAACAACATCTTTCCTTCAATCAGAGCTCAATCACAGCTCTTACCCTTTCTTTTTTTCCTTTTAAAACCCTTTTTCATGTTGCCCATTTCAAGGTTTGTGATTATTTGGCTTATAACTAATCCTTCCTTGAGCTCACCCTCCCTTTTATTCTCCCTCTCCTCTTTCCTTTTTCTTATTCCTGTCTTTCCCCTTTAGGGTTATATATATTTAGAGTCATATACACCAAATTATGTGTGTGTGTGTGTGTGTGTGTGTGTGTTTCATTCTTCTTTGACTGATTCAATGATAGAATATTTCAGATGATTCCAGTTGCTCCTGCCTCTTTCTCCTTGTTTGCAAAACCTTCTACTTATATACCTGGATTATTTGGGGTAATTAGTTCCTCACTATAGGTGCTACAGTGGATAGAATGCTGGGCCTGAAGTCACGAATGCTCATCTTCCTGAGTTCAAAACCAGCCTCAGACACTTACTAGCAGTGTGACCCTGAATAAGCCATGTAACTCTTCCTCAATTTCCTCATCTGTAAAATGAGCTGGAAAGGAAATGGCAAACCACTCCAGTATCCTTGCCAAGAAAATCCCCGATGGGTTCATGAAGAGTCAGACATGACTGAAAAATTACTGAACAACAAGAAACTTACCTCATTACTTCTTCTTCTCTCTTTTATTCTTTTCCCCCCTTCCCTTTCTTCTTTTAAGACAGTAAAAAATATATATATAAAAAAACCAAAACACCTCCAGGATCTCTATTTAAAAACAAAACAAAAAAAAAAAAAACCCAACTCCTGTTATGATTCCTAATAACATTGAAATTCTAAGGGGACACTTGTATCAACTTCCCTTATTAAAATATATTCACTTCAACCTTGTTTGCTCACTCATATTTAGCTTTTATATTTCTCTTGACTCCTGCCTTTGTTTTTCAAAGCACATCATCAAGAATGCCTGGAAGTCTTTTTCTCTATTAAAACTCCATTTTCCCTCTGTAGGTTTCTTCTTAGTTTTGCTAGGCAAGCTATTCCTGATTGTAAGTCTATATATTTTGCCTTTTTGAATATTGTGTTCCACTCTCTATAATCCTTTTGAGCTTTTTTAGCCTGGTTATCTGATATATTTTTAGTGTGATATTTAAGCTCTGAATGCCAACTATGATATAACTAGAGGTTTTCAGTTTGGGGTTACTTTTAAGCAGTTATTGATAGAGTCTATTTTCACTTTGTTCACTTGTTTTAATGTTTAGGCAATTTTATTAAATGAACTCTTGAAATATTATATCCATGCTCTTTTTTGTTTTCTGGCTTTTAGGTAAAGCAATAATTCTTAAATTATCTCAGCCTGATCTATTTTCCAGGTCAGTTTTTTTAAAATATGAATACCTTATGTTTTTTTCCTTTTTCAGTCTTTTGACCTTTTTTTAATATTTCTAGTTGTTTCACAAAGTCATTAATTTTTTGTCAAATTAAAATTTCTAGGGAGTCTATTACTTGGGTATGGTTTTGTAACTCTAGTTCTTGTTTTTTAGTTTTTCCTCATGCTCTCCTTCTCCCCTCTCCCCTGCCCCAGTTCATTCCTTTACACTGACATTTCATTTATAATACTGTTTTAATCTTTTAATCCCTTGCTTATTTTTTTCCAGGAATTTTCATTGATCTTGTGGCCTGTGTTTTTCTTTGAGGCTTTGCTTGTAGATGTTTTGGAATTACTATCTCCTTTTGGATTTATGTATTAGGTGTCGCTGTCTCTAGATGAGTTCTATATTATTTGTTTCTTATTATTTACTCATTCTTCTAGGCTTACTTCCTAAACCGGGAGGTTTTATTAGTATCAAGTTCTTCATACTTTGGGAAGGAATGTTTGGGCCTTGTATGGTCCTGTTCTTTATTAACTCAACTCCTTCTCCTGCATTTCCCAGATATTGAGTGACGTGTCTTTCAAGTACCTCAGGGTTAGCTGAAATCAGATAGCTGCAAACTTTTAGTGTGCCCGAAGTGGTCTGATCTAGAGAAAGGTCTGATGACTGCCTTCTGGCCTAAGCTTTGCAGGCTCTGTATCCTGATTTGCCTCTGGGTAGCACAACTACAATTCTAACAGTAAGTGGAGACTTAGTAGTCAGTTGTTGAGGCCAGCCCCTATCAGCTAGCTGTAAGGCTCTACAGGTTCAGAGTGACCCCTCTCCACTCTCCCCCCACCCCCACATCATGCTCTGTAATATCTGCCCTTGTCACTTTCCTGAGGCTTGATTTCTGTAGGTTCACCTTTAGTTTGTGTCAGCAGATTGAATCCACATTCATGCTTCTCCCAGAGTGATAACACTCCCCGCCCGCCCCTGGTTTACTTCCGAGATAAATCCATGATTCTGCTCTTTTGTCAGAGCAGTAGAATTGTAGGTCCATGCCTGTTCTGTAGTTCCCACTCTTGTCAGTTGTCTGAAGGCTGAATTCTTGATCTCAGGCTAAAACAAATGATCCATTATGTTTCTCCTTGGATTTTTTTTTTTATTATTACTTAGTCCAGCATTCTTTCTAAATAATTGTTAGAGTAGCTGTAGGAGAGAGATAGGCTATATAGCTTCCTCCACTGTGCCATCTTTGCTCCTTATTCCCTTTTGTAATATTTATTTTAATTCCTTGAAGTGCTTTTGATACTTCACAATGACTCTAAGAGTTTTGAAAGCTCATGAAGAAATGAAGAAATTCAGGCCTAGACAGCTGAAGTGTCATCCCATGACCAGTTATCAGGAGAGTGGGCACTAAAACTAAAAATTCCCGGTCTAGGTTTTTTTTTTGCCTTACACCACTGTGAGCACAGCCACACTTATAGACATATACCTACCAACATCCTACCACAAGGCAGATTGTAAATCCATCTGTAAATAGACAGCCTTCCTGAGTATTTCTGGTCTAAAAACTCATGCTTTTGGAGGTGATGGGTATGTTACATGCACTGCTAATGAACTAATAACTGACATTCAAACAGCTTTTAAGATTTAGGAGACATTTTGCATACATTAAGTCGCTTGAACCTACAATACCCCTGTGAAAGGTAGTATAGGTATCTTCAAATTATAGATGAACAAATGGAGGCTATGTGTAAGTTAACTTGCACTCCCTGTGTGACTCTGACTTTCCCAGGGTTACACAGGAAGTAAATGCTGAGGACAGGCTTCAGACCCTTACCTTCCTGACTCCCATTCCAGAGGTCATCCCCAATGCCAGGTGTTTCTCCATAGCTTAACACTGATCATTCTACATAGATTTGCTTAGGTTTTCACTCCATGAACCTGTAACTCTTTCAGCAAACAGAATAGTTTCAGTACCAAACATTTTTGACCATTTCTTCTTATACAGATGTTGATGTTAAATGTTGCATTAAAAAACTTACAACAAACCTCCAAATCAAAAGCTTCTTTATGTCAGACAAATAGAGTTAGACTTAAATAAATGGAACCAATTAGGCTCAAGCCCCCTTTTTGGTACTTCCTGTCAGGCCAAAGAAATCCCTCCTCCCTATCCCCTTGCTCAACCTAATTCCAATCTTCCCTTATTTCCCCTTCAGACTAAGCTCAGGGAACCAACAATGAGAAAAAGTTGTAAACTGAGCCAAAATCTTCCTCCCACATGCCTCATTAGGCCTCTAACACATTTGACTCTGCTTTCCCCTAGCATTGCTGCACACTGTAATTGGAAGCAATCTTTTTGTTCTCTGTAATTTGTAATTGGGTAAGAATGTGGTATCTCACTTCCTGGATACCACCTGTCTGGTCATCAGCAACTCAGAGCCCCAGATCAGGGGCCGATCCTGGAAGGATTCCTGAAGAACTTTTAGCATTTGGAGTTCCTTTGTCTTTTTTTCCTTTCTGGTGGCTACTTGAGCACTCCCTTTTGAAGTAATCACGTTGCTCAGCAGTTAGGAGGAATGAGAGCTATGTCTAGAGGGGAGAGCCAGGAGGAGAGCAACTGGGTTGCCTTCTTTCTCAATGGCCCTGTAAGCTGTGTTGGCTGTCTGGGTAACTATGATTATACAAGAAACTTCCTCTGATAGGCTCCTTGCCCATTCCCATGACTTCAGTTCCATGTGAAGAAGTCATACACACTGGGGCAAATGGAGAAAACAGTGAGGAAGGAACACTAGGGAATCTCATTTTCCTCACGTTTAAAATGAGGGAATCAAAACTGTTGCCCCATAGATATGGAACATAGATGATATATAAAATTCTTTTCAGCTCTAAATCTTATGCTCTTGTAAGTTCACTGTCTCAGGACTTTTCATTCAATTTTATCTTTTACATTTGGAGAAGTATTTACAATAAACACATTTTTTTTTCTTTTTAATACCAATTATTAAAAATATCATCGAGGACCCATATGATACCTGAGGCCCATGGGTTCTATTAGGTTCAAATCAACAAACATTTATTAAGAGGTTACTCTCTCCAAGGCACTGTGCTAGGTGCTGGAATTTGATGCTAATATTGTCCTAGGAGTAGTCCTCAAGGAGCTTGCGCTCTGACTAAATCAGGAGTGGGGAACCTGCAGCCTTGAGGCCACATGTGGCCCTCTAGGTCCTCAAGAGTGGCTCTTTGACTGAATCCAAACTTCATGGAACAAATCCCCTTAATAAAAGGATTTGTTCTGTAAAACTTGGACTCAGTCAAAAGGCCACACCCAAGGACCTAGACGGCCACCTGTGGCCTTAGGGCCACAGGTTTCCCACTTCCAGACTAGATGACTTATTCATCTTGGCTTGTCCAAGGATGTGAGGCATACTTGACAGAGCTGAAGATGGAGTCAGAGGACCTAGGTTTGAATTATTCATCTGCTATTGTACAACTGTACAATTTTGGGCAAGTAAGTTCATCTGTCAATGTCAGTTTCCTCATTGATGGAATGAGGGTGTTGATAAATGATCTCCAAGGCCCTCTTCACCTGTAGATCCTAAGGTCTCATGGGGCAACTTTCTAATCAGGGCTGGCTGTCAAAAAATTAGGGTTGGCTGGAGAATATGGCAATGGGCTTATCCCACCCATTTAGGATAATAACTACTGCCTGATGTATTGTGGAAGGAAGGGACCCCTTTCCTCCCTAACCTGTTTATTCTTCTTGATACAACACAAAAGAGGACTTTTCTGACATCATACTGAGAAACTGATAATTAATTGTTTGTAGGCCCAAAAGCATGGGATTGGAGCAAATAATTAGCCTTTGTCTTCCAAGATTCATTCTTTCTAAGATCTTCCTCTTAGGCAAGCAGGGACCAGAGAAAACAGGGGAATCCCTTATATGCCATGGAGGTAGATTTGATCCTTTACAACAACTTCTGATGAATTAAAAAAAGGGAGGGGGGAAGCACTATGATGTTATCTTAGCTAGCTCTTTTATCTCTTGATGTTTATGGTTTAATATTTTATGAGCTTATTTCTTTTAATTATTTCCCCAGGATAGATAAAATCTATGTGTATTGAGCTATTATTTTTTTACCTCTCATTAATGGACGGGTTAAATGAAGGCATGGGAATGCTCTGAGCTTTGATACCTGTTCTTTTGCTAAAATTGCTGTGACCCAGTGAAAATTACTTAGGTTCTTTGCTTCTCTTTTTAATAATATGTAAATAGTATAATTTTCCTGGGACGAAGGAATATTGGGCAGTTTGCTTTATGACCCTATGGGTCATTTAGAGAGAATTTGGCCTTTAAAAATACCACATTGAGATTTGGGATTTTGGTTGGCATTTGAACTGGCATTCAACAATATTGCTTTAACCCTTACTGTGTGAACAGGGACCTGAACACATTGATAGAGGCTCATGAGGAATGAATTTTGAGCAGAGTTGAGCCAACAAAATATCTTGGATCTGGGGTAGTTGGTATATATGTGAGTGAAGGGGTATCCTTAGGTTCTACATGAAGAATTTGGAGAAACATGTGAAGTGATTCAGAGTGAAATAAATAGAACCTGGATAACAATATGCACAATAATTTAAAAGGTAACAATACTAAAAACAAACAAACAAAAACAAAAACAAAAGAAAAGTGAGGCAGTCAAGCCCTAAATTACAATGAGTAATCTTATTCCTAGAAAACTGATTGGAAGACATGTATTACAGTAGAAATCTGGGGACTATGAGTGGGAAATGTGGTATAAACTATCAGACAATAGTCATGTCAATTGGCTTTGCTTAAATCTTTTTCTGTTTTCCAAGGAAGGGTTCAATGTTGGTTGGAAGTTGTAGGGGAAGATATTGGGGGATTAAAGAAAAAAATTACTGTGATAAAAAATAAAAGATAATAATAAAAGCTTAAATAGATAGGCAGAAGTATATATACATAGACAGACAGATAGATAGATTTGCAGTATAAATATTTATATCAATAAGAAATACGAGAGATCAATTAGAGTATTGGAAAAGATGTTGTACTCAAAAACAGAAGACCTGAACTTGAGTCCTGGATATGATATTTCCTAGCCTCATAATTGTATACAAGTCATTTAACTTCTTGGAGTCTCATTTCATTCATCTGCAAAAATAATTTTACATAATAGTACTTGATATAACACTTGAAATACCCGCAACCCAGATTGTTGTGGGGGAAAGGCTTTGTAAACTTACAAAAATACCAACTGTTATTACTATTACAAAGAGTTATGAGATTCTGAGGATAGAGAAATTACTTCTATATGGCTGGAGGGGTCAATGATAGCTTCTTGGAGAAAGTGATATTTGAACTGGGTCAATAAGGCAATTGAACATTATCAAGTGCCTACCATATGCCAGGCACCGTGCTAAGTACTAAGGATACAAAGAAAGGCAAAAAAGGGTTCTGTCTTTAAAGGAGATTGGAGTCCAATAGGGGAAGACAATACATTTTAAAAAAGTTGAAAAACAGTTGGGAGAGGAGGAAGGGACTCTTTGGGGCATGTTGGAGAAGTCCAGAGGTCTGTATCCATGAAGGAAGTGAAGAGATGGTTGACCTGAGCATTCTTCTTAAATGGAAATTCTGGGTGGAGACCTCTGCTCCAATCAAAGGGAAGGAAGAGCCTGAGGGGCAGAGGGTACTGACAAGGTGTGAGTTCCAGAGCTGGAATGATCTTGCAGGATGAAGAGGTTCCTGGAGCATGATGGGAAAAGTCCAGGAGAGTACAGTCAAGTGGGAAATGAAAACTCTTAATAGCTTTGGTTGTGGAATGAGTTACCCTGCACACCTCTCTGAAAAACAGCTGAGTATGCAAGGAGGTTGTGTATGTTAGTATTCTTTTTGGAAATCAATGCTTACAGGCTCTGTTCTTGAAGGGGATCAAGGATAAGGAATTAGGGTCACTGGATGGAGATTTGCAAGGACTGACTGGACTAGGGGAGACCACCCATGTATGTACAGTGGTGGATGTAAGCTTCATACTGGCTTTTTCTGTTGGTCATTTTTTAGTTGACAGCCCTTTCCCTGGCCTATTAAGAATCAAGAACTGGAATCTGGCACCATGAGTGGTGGTGCAGTCTACAAATACGATGAGGTTTCTGAGGGATGTAGAGAACTTCACAGATGATAAAGTTCTCACGAATTGTTTGAAAAACAGAAACATAATCCACTTGTTAAATTTTGGAATATCTAGGATTCATCCAAGATTTCACTGGTTCAGGTATTTTCCTTGATGACACAGGTTGAAACTCCTATACACTGTAACAGACTGAATTAATGAGTTTCTGAAACATAAAACAAACTAATCAAAAATACTTGTCCCTGGTCAATCGTTTGGTGATGAGCCTCTCTGAGCATTTCTGGGTTGTAGTGCTTGGGTGACAGATACAAAATCTACTGCCAAGCTCATCCTGGAGTCTTCTCTGGCCTGCTATGACCTTTTAGAACTTGAGCCCTGTCAATGGAGCCTTTGAGAACCCAGGGTCACCTCCACACCACAGAGAGACATTAGAGTAGAACTTAGAAGAAATGTCTGGTTTACTATAAGACTCTCTAGCATTTATATAGCACTTTGCATATGTTTTCTTATTTGATTCTTAAAACAATACTGTCTGGTAGATGCTATTGTTATCCCCATTTTATAGATAAGGAAACAGGCTGAGAGCTTAAGTAACTTGTTGGGGTGGGGGTAGGTTTAACATCACTAAGTGCCTGAGGGAGAATTCAAACTCAGGTCTTCCTGACTCCCTGACCAGCACTTTGTCTATTGTGCCACATAGTAGGCTGGTAGAGGGATAAGTGTGTAACAGCCCCCTTGGCTCTCTGGTTTCCATTGTGCATTATTTATTTAACATTCAATTTAGTTGCTTCTTTTAGCTTCTTGTATTGAGGGGGTCAAATTTAAGAATTATAACTATTTTTTGGTATATGTTATTCTTGTTTCCCTATCATATTGTAAACTTCTTGAGAGTAGATGCAATATTTTCTCTTTTTTCTACTATTCTTCCAAATGTCTCTCAGAAGGCAAAGCATGTAATAGGCTCTCATTGTATGCTTATTGATTTGAATTGAGTCTAGATGGACAAAAGATCTTGCAGACACTTTGCCTTAGTAATTCTGGTTTGCTCTTGATTTAAAAATTTAAAAAAAAAAGGCTCACAAATATGAGCCTAAAGTTTAGTGACTTTTTGGATAATACACCAATAAAGGATGATTGCATTAATAATTAATGATAGAAACTAACACAATGATTCACCTCTACTATTCCCATAGCTTCCTATTTGGTTTCCCAGCTTCAAGAGTTTGCTGTCTATCCTGACAAAGTGATTTTCCTAAGAAAAAGATATGACTGTACTATTCTCTACTCACAAAACTCCAGTGGCTCCCTATTGCACCCAGGATCAACATAAATCCCTGTGTTTGGCATCTACAACCTTTCAAATGCTGGCTCCAGCTCATTCTGGACTTAATAAATAAGACTCCATTTCACACATTCTAGAGGTCAGACAAAAATGGCCCACTGTTACTTGTTGATGGTTGTTTCCAGACTCAATGTCTTTTCACAGGTCTACAATGCTTAAAATTCATTCCCTCCTCACCTCTCCCCTTTGCAATGTTAGCTGCCTCCAAGTTTATCTCCTACATGAAGCCTTTTTTGATCCTTTCAGCTTCTAATGACCTCCCTCCCTTTGCCCAATTATTTATGTTATGGACTAAATCTCCTGGAGGCTAAGGACTGTTTCACTTTTGTATCCTTAGTATCCATCGGAGTGCCTGGCCCATACTATATTAATTAATATATGCTTGTTCAGCAATTTATTTAATAAACAAGAGACCAACACACAGTTTCTAGATAAACTCTCAGGCCACTACTTGTCTCTGGACCACAGTTTGATAATCATTATTTTTCAAATACTCAAACATATCTGTTTTCATTAGTATGGGCAGAATAAATGAAAGAAGGGCCTATGTCCTTGAAGACTTTGGAAAGACGGGCTAAAATGTAGATATGTCCCTCATTGGAGATCCTTTTGTCAGTTATTTTGATTTTACTTCCCCTAACTCTAACAGTATTGGTTATTGGTTATTAGATTATTAATTATTAGATTAACTAGCCTAGAAAGTGCAAGAGAAAGACAGAGGTAGGTGCCCTGAGAATAGTAAGGAAATACCTTCACTATGAGTAAGGAAACAGAAAAACCATAATAATAAGACACAGAAATCATAAAAGCACAGCAGTGTGGAATGTATAGGAACACATTGGTGATCTTTGAGGACATCATTGTATCATAGTCTAGCCAAATCTCTAGTCTAGGCCAATGACATCAAACTCAAACAGAAATGGGTTGTATATTGACTTAGAAAACCACAGGTCAAGATTATCAATGTTTTAACATTTTAACATTTTAACATTTCCCAATGATATTTTAATCTGGCTTCAGTTGTAATTGGAAGTTTTGTATGTCTTCAGAGCTTTGACACCTCTAGTCTAGATTATTGTCAGGAATGATTGAGGCCCATAATTATGACCCTGAATTATTATTTTTAAAAATTATATTCTAGGTCTTCTGTTTAAGAAGAAAAGAAAGTGAATAATGCCTTATAGAAAAGTGCTTGTTGTTTAAAGAAAAACAGAGTACTTTCCCTTGAAGGGATAAACTTCCATTTTACAGAAAATTCAGTTGTGTGGACTCCCTCTTTCCCCTGCAACGTATATGAGTTGGGCACAGGAGAGAAAGTCTAAATTGTATTTCAAGTACTTGAGTTCTATATGCTTCTGTGAGAAAATGGAATTGGGAAAGAAGAAAACATGTTTTTGTTGATTAAAAACATTCATGCTAACATTTCTGACGAATTTTAAAACTGTTTCGTTTTTGGTGGAATCTATATTTGGGGCCCACAGGACTTGACAGTGTCTCTTTAATAATATCACTGTTTTTCTCAGACTGCATCTCATTGTCTCTAATCACTAGTTTTACTTGTATGTGTAGTTTCCAGTCTTCAATTTTCCTAAATGTCATGTAGATATAAATGTAAGACTCAATTGCACAGCTCGAGTTTTTGTGCCTTGATGGACGCTTAGGCGGGGGAGGCAGAGGATGTCTTAGTGTAGCATTTGGCCCCAATTTCATAGGCATTTTGCACAAATAAGAACTTGAGTATATTTCTGCCCTTGTTTATTTCATATGTAAATATCTCTGGGGAGACCTGAGATGAAGTGGAAAACACTGAGCCTTGGGGAACTGGGGGGGGGGGTGTGTGATGTCAGGCAAAGACACATTGTAGATTCCCAACATAGAGAATGGATGGGAAAAGGGCCTGGTGAGATCATGTTTAATTACTGTATTACATCTTCATCCCTCGGGAGATCACTAATCCTCAGATTAATACCAATATTGACTTTTGGGCTTTAGTGCTTTCAATATGGAAGAGCTTGGCTTAGAAAAAATATAACTGTGTTTAATAAAAGCCTCCCCACAAGGGATGGCTTCTTGTGTAGAAGCAGGGTTCTGTGGTAAAGGGAAAGCCTCCCTGCCACCTAAATAGCTCATAGAATGGGAAGAATCTCAGAGCAGAAAGAGAACCGATAAACCTTCTAATACAAACTCATGATTAAAAAAAACAAACAAAAAACAGGAGCCTGAGATTCAGAGGGGTTAGTGACTTGCTTAAGACCACACTGCTGTCTCCCTGACCTCTCGTCCTCCACATCTTTTGCACTTTCACCTGTCCCAGGGTATCAAATTGTATCAAGAGAGATTCACTCCTTGGAGGTAAAACAGAACTATTTGGAGAGCCCACAGTGAAATAAATGCCAATTCTCCTGTAAGAGATAAAATATTAAATTATTGTGGGTCATTGACACTTTAATATGAATTGGTTTCTCAATCTCTCTACTCTTGAAATTTGATAAGATAGAGGAGAGTTAGGTTTGGAAAATGGATAATTCTCTAAGGTTTAGGATTTGGGGGTGTGGGGGTGGGGAAGGAGACTGGATGAGAACACTATGTTGGGACTCAGTGGGTAGCCAGGGGTGTGGTATGAGAATAATAGGGGCCTGGAAGGGGTACAAGGCAGTAGGAGAAGAGACAAAGGACAAGAAAAGGGGAGATAAATTTAACCTGCTTCATTGTTTTGTTAAATGTACAATCATATGATGTGCCTCTTTTGGAAAATGGGTGAAAATATTCAAAAAAACCTTTTTTTTTTTTAAAGCACGAACTGTCTTCAAATGAAAAGTGAACAAACACATTAACCACCAATTATGTACTAGGTCCTGGGCTAGGCATTGGGGATTGAAAGCTGAAAAATTCAACAGATTTTGCCACTGAGGAATTTACAATCTAACAGGGAGATAGGAACAATACACAAACAAATGCAATACTAGGGAAATTGTGTTAGGGGCAAGGAAAGCTCCAGATCAAGTGTCTCAAGGCACCTTTAGAAGGAGAAAACACTTTCAACTTGTGCAAATAGAGGAAATTTATCAGAGGAGAGAGTTCCTGATCTGGGCCCTGAAGGGAGAAAAGGATGTTATTCAATGGAGATATAGGTGAAGAATCAGTCAGGAATAGGGATGGTTGACAAGAAGACATGGAAATGTGATAGGGCAGAATGAGATTAGAAAATAGTTCAGATTCACTGCAATTCACTGGAATTTACTGGTGAAAATAGTGTAAAATATATCTACAGGGCTAAATTGGAGGCAGATCATGCTACAATTTAAAAGCTGTTTGAAGATGTTTTAATTTTATCCATTGCTTAAAAGAGAGAGCCCCTGGGGCAGCTAGGTGGTGCAGTGGATAGAGCACTGGCCCTGGAGTCAGGAGGACCTGAGTTCAAATCTGACCTCAGACACATAACACTTACTAGCTGTGTGATTCTGGGCAAATCACTTAACTCCAATTGCCTAAAAAAAAAGAGAGAGAGCCCCTGAAGTTTTTTTTTTTTAAATCAAGGGAGTAAAGTCATAAATTTGTACATTTTAGAAGATATTTGAAGACTGAATTAGACAAGAGACTGGAGTCAGAGATGTGAGGTAGGAGGCTGCCATAGTCCAGGTAAGAAGTGATGAAGGGCAGAAGAACCAGGCTGGTAACTGTGTGATTAGAGAGCAGACAGTAGATATGAGATGAATTCTTTCACTAAAATTAGAAGAACTTAGCAGGTGGATGGATGTGGGGATGGGGAGTGAGGAAGAGGAAAGAGGAAGTTGAAGTTTTAAACCTGGGTGACCAGAAGGATGGTAGTGCCATCGGCAGGAATATTGAAGTCAGGAAGAAGAGGAAAGGGTTGGGGGACAGAGATTCAATTTGGGGTGTATTGAGTATGAGGAGCCAGCTGCACAACTTGTAGGTGGAGATGTGCAGTGGGCCACTGGAAATGCATGAATGTACCTCTAGGGAGAGAGATACTGGGAATGTATTAAACCACTGAGGGAAATAGAGCAGATGTAAGAGGAAAACTGAGGAAAGCTTTGATGGACACCTAGTCTTTTTTTTTGAGACCATGTCTCCCAATCTCTCCCAGGCTTTAAGTGCAGTTGACCACTACAACTGATCCTTATGGGAGCTTTGACCTGTTTCATTTCCAACTTGGATGGATTTGTCCCTCTTTAGTGGTTTCCTACTGCTAAGGGCTCACTATAATAATGCTGAAGTTAATGTAGACAGTTGATTGACTTATTCCACTTCTGCTCAGAGCTCCTGAGTCCAAGAACTCCACAAGCCATAGCATCCCCAGTAGTAGGGATTACAGGTATTTGCCACAACACTGGGTGAGACACCTACTTTTAAGGGGTGAGTGGAGGAAAATGAGTCAGTGGGGATCCAGGTAAGGGAAAAGGGAGAGAAATGTCACAAAAGTCAAAGGAGAAGAGCATTGAGAAGGAAGGAATAGTTAATAATTTCAAAGGCCAAACAGGATGAGGACTGAGAAAAAGTCATTGGATTTGGGAGGGATAAGAGAGAAGAAAGAGAAAGGGAGGGAGGAGTGAGACAGAGAGGGAAGGAGGAAAGAAGGGAGACAGGGAGAGAGGGAGGAAAAGAGGGAGGGAAAGAGAGAGGCAGAGGCAGAAAGAGAGGAAGAAGGATAGAGAGAAACAGGGAGAGAAAAGGGAGAGGAAGAGAGAAAGGGAGAGGAAGAGAGAGGGAGTTCACTGCCACTTGCGGGAAGATTTAAAATACAGTAATATTTGAAGGGCATAATGCTGAAATTGACTCAGTATGTGTTTTTTAAATTGTTTTATATAAACTTACATAGTGTGTAATTTATCAAAACCAAAAATCTGCACCATTAAGTCTGTGTGCAAGGGAACTCAAAAGAACAAAGTTTTACGTGAATCCCAAGAAGCCAATGTCCTCACACTTTCCATAATGTGCTCTCAGTATTTTGCTAGTCACATATTGGATATTTTTAGAGCAGCTCCATTTCAGAGGGAGATTTACAATATGCATGTCACTTCCCTGTTGTGGGGATTAATAGAAGAGAGGGCTTTGAGTTTAGTAAGAGGATACTGCTGGGGCCCAGTAAAAAGTAAATCCCTGTGATCTCCCAAAGAGCATCATTCAACAGTCAGTTGTTTGGGAAATTCACAAAAAGAAATAGAGCATGGATTTATAGAATCATAGAATGTTACAGATGGAAGGGACCTTACAGGTCATCTAGTCCAACTCTTTTTATAGGTAAAGAAACTAAATCCAAGAAAAGTGAAAAGACATGATTAAGGCCATTTATCAAGTCTGTGGTAGAGCCAGGACTAGAATTTGGGTGTGCTAGCTTGTAGTTTCCAGAAATATATGAATACATTTTAGATGGGGATGATTCCATTAAAACAGAACATACTGAATTGCAGAGGCCAAGATCAACAGGGTGTTAGATAGGGCTTGCTAAGGACTGATTGTGATGTTTTAAAAGAAATGGCATCCTCTCTTTTCTTGGGGAGAGGTGAAAAGCCTCCCCTTTCTTAATCCTAGAAAATCCCCTTGCTATCTACTAAGTACCTCTCTGATAACTCATCCCCCAAAACTGGTATCTTTTTTGCCATTACCCCCTGCCCCAATCTCAGCCCCATTTTTTCCAAACAATCCTTTGCCAAATGAGATTAAAGGCCATAAAAAGAAGCAGATGCACTACATTTGGCAGAGTGCAAAGGATCAGGGTTTGGCACGCCATGTTATTGTTTGTGACAAGGCATCAGAATGTAATTAATTTTGCAAGCTCTTGCCAGTGAATGCCAATTCAGACCTACCAGATGTGCCAGCAAAGAAGATTCTAGATTCCTACCCCATCTCTCGCCCCCAAACTACAGAATGATGCATGCTGACTGTAATTTGAGGATCTCCAGGGGGTGTGTGGCAAAATAACATCTCTTTGGATGGCAGAAACGAGGACCCATTTCTTGCTGCTTCCCATCCTCTTCTCCTTCCAGAATTATTGCTCACATGATGATTAAAGGGGTCTTTGTCTTTTGGCCTCTGTCTGTACTTGAATTTGGTGAAAGGGTAGGTACTTGTTTAAACCTGCAATTCCTCAGCAACCACTTGGGCTGCCATAAATCATTTCTATCCTCTTGAGGAGGGTGGGAGATAAACTGTGATGGTCCTGTTGGATAATGTGGCCCAGGCCCTATTAAAGTACTCATTTGTGTAATTGTATTAAATGTCATACTCTGAGGGCTCTAGTCCCCTGAGGTGGCTGGCTCATTTTTTTTCTGTGACAGGCATGGGGGAATGACCAGCATCTAACATCACCTTTGTAGGCTCCAGGATGACACACTCTGGACAGTCAATCTCTGAGCCTGGAGTGGGCACAGTTCCAGTTCATTTTACACTGACAGAGCTTCTGAAGGGAAGAAGATGAAACATTTCTGAGGCAAAGGTGAGAGCTCTAGGCAGGAGGAGCTCAGCTCCTCTTTCTGACTCCTAGGGCAGCACAAATCTTAAAGGCTTTGGCATTTAAGACATGTTCACTGTAGTACTTGCTTGGTAAAGTCAACCCACAGTGTAATGAGGGTCAATTTCCTGTCTTCTCTCCTCTTCTTCCCTCCCTGTTTCCTAGAACACTCAGTCTTTCTCTGTATCTCTTTTCCCATTGACCTTCCTTCATATTGTCAGGTTAGGGTTTCCCAAGAGGGAGAGTGGCTGCTACATTTCAATATTCTCAGGGTCCTAGGGATGCCTTTGTGAGTGACCATTAATCTATAAATTGTAGCTCATGAGCCCCCACCAGTGTATTGCTCATGAATAATTTAACCATTAATACTCAATTAACATTAATCAAAACATTTAAATGAAGAACAAACATAATAATTATGTAACATTTCACTCATGAATTTGGAAAACACTCTTCTACCAACCCAAATAATGCCCACAAAGCTACTGGGATTATGTGATAAGTCCCAGGGTAATGAGACATATATGTAGAGAATACATGTGGTTGGAGGAACTCACAAGTCTTCACCTGTAGTCTTCATTAACCTCTATCCACCTCAGAAACTACCCATAAAAGTTCCTTAATTAGAATAGCTTCTGTGTGAACAAATGCTTCCATTGCTATCATAAGCTGTTCCCTTGATGTGCTAGACTAACTCTTCAGTAAGTGTAAACATTTCAGTTAGAAATAATAGCTGAAACAAATAGAAACAAATCTCTGGGATACTTCTCTGACGCTTTTGTGCTGATCTACTGCTCAGCTGAATCTACTCTCCAAAACAACTACAGTAACCATCATTTCCAGCATTCAGGCTTGGATGATGCCTTCAGTTGAAATAGTGCAACAAGTGGTAATAGCAAAAAATACATCCTTTTCCCACTCGTTCTTATCATCAAGGCATAAATAATGAACAATTTTCCTGACATATGCATATCATCGACTGCTTTTAAAAAAGCAAACATATTTTTTAGAATCCCTAAAAATGGTTTTTGTTAGAAAACTGAAGCATAATACTCCTTGCACTATACAATGCCAAAACAAAAACCTGCGAAAGTGAAACATTTAATTAAGCCCATTGTTTGGGTGATATAGACAAAAACACATGCAATTTTGATGACCTCCAGTTTTTCCCCATCAGGTTTAAGCTGTCTGATTAGATCCCATTTGATTACCCACATGTTAAAATGGACTGACACTATACAATCTGTCAATAAGAATTTATTGACTATGCATCGGATACTGTGTGGGATAAAGTCTGTGTAACTTACATATTTCTTGAGCTCAGATATATGTACATGAGAATATTAGTAAGAATATTTTATAAGGTATTAGGTTTTATGTTATACAACAGTAAGTCCAAAGGAAACTCAAGTAAAGATAAGATCAGTATCTACTGGAGTGTCATGGAAGGTTTCCTAGAAAACGTAATACTTCACCAATTCAAGATTTGCAAGGAACCTCCAAGTTCATTTAGTCTAACCATCATCTGAACAAGAAGCCTTTCTATTAAGATATCCAACAGGTGATTATCTAGCCTGCCTGGGCACCCCCAAAGTGAAGGGCAAGCCATTATTATTCACAGGAGCCCCATTCACTTCTGGTCAACTTTAATTACTGGAAGATTGGTCTTGAAGGTTTAGTAGAATATAAATATTTATACACTAAAAGCATTCTAGGAGGGCTGACAGTATACTTGAACCCATGAGAACATGTTTTTCTCTAAAAACTTCTAGTATTGAATGTATTCATATTTCTTCCCTGCCTCTTGTATCTCTTCCTTTTACACTCCAGTCATTGAGAAGGAAATACCACTGTTTGGAGGAAACAATTTGATAGATTGTAACCCAGAATACTAAATTTACCAGTCAAACAGATAAGAACCTCTTAATGGATTTTTTTTTTAAAGATCCAATATGTTGCCTATAGGAAATATACTTAAAGTACAGGAACACATACAGATTTAGAGAGAAACTGGAATAAAATGTATTATGACTCAGGACACTTCAGAAAATCAGATATGGCAATCATGATTTTGACAGAGTAGAAAATTAAAATATAGATCATTAACATAAATAAATAAAGCAAGTGTAGCATTCTTAGGGGCATCATAGAAAGTGAAATAATAAATATTAAACATGTGCAAACTGAGCATCATATAATCTAATTACTTAAAAGAAAAGTTAACAAAGTGCAAAAAAGATGCAGCTATTAAGACATTCTAAATATCATATTTTAATCCTCTTTTTAAAAACTCAACAAGAAAGATAAGAAAAAAGTTGAGGACTTAGAGTGCTGAAAAATTATATGCATATGCAGAAGACTGGATGGAAATATCAAGTAGTTTATTTTCTTTTCAAACTTGCATGAGACATTTAAAAAATGTATATGCTCCAAAGCATAAAGGACTTTTATATAAATGAAGAAATTTTAAAATATTTTTTAAAAACTAAACATAATGAGGGGCAGGTAGGTGGTGCAGTAGATAGAGCGCCAGCCTTGGATTCAGGAAGACCTGAGTTCAAATTCAGCCTCAGACACATAACACTCACTAGCTGTGTGACCCTGGGCAAGTCACTTAACTTCCTTGCTTAGGAAAAAAAAACCAACTAAACATAATGTAAGAAATATAATCAACAAAGGAAATATAAATAAAATAAGCATATCTAAATGGAAACAGAAAAAATATTTTCTAAGTAACATGTATGTCAAAAAACAAAAAATACAAGAATGTTAAATATGATCCTGTGTATGCCATGAATACTTGGACTGTAGTTTAAAAAAGCTTGAGGAAAATTTATATTTATTTCAATTCTGTAAGCATTAATAAAATGTTTAGTAAATGAAAAACAGTTTCTGCTCTCAAGGAGCTTTCATTCTATTTCAGAGATAAATCATGGACCAAGATAAGTAAAAACGCTATATAACTGTGAGGAATGGGTCACTAATAATTTTTGGAATGATGAAAGACTTCCTGTAGATGGTGGCACCTGAATTGAGAATTGAAGAAAGCTAAGAATTCTATTTCATAATGCTGATATTAACAAAAGAGAAAAAAGAGTCAATGATTTGAACATACAATTTAAAACTTAGAAAACCAACAAATTAATAAAATCAAAACAATCACAATAAAACAGAATTTTGAAAAAAATGTAGGTAAACAGAATTGAAAACAAAATCTAATTAAATAAATAAAACAATTAGCTGTACTTTTAAAAATACAGATAAAATTGGTAAACCATGAACTAATTTTATTTTTTAATATATAGAGAAAGAACAAACTACCAAAATAAAAAATAAGAAAGGGGAAATAACAACAAAGTAAAAGAAATTAAAGACAATTATATTTTAAAATATAACATACAATTCTTTATTAACAAATCTACATAGAAAAGAAATTGATGAACATGTACTAAAATATAGTAACTTAGGTGCAATGGGAAATACATAATTGTCCCATTCCTATCTGTTCCAATTTGTTACAACAATGTTGGTACTTAGAAAATGTTTCGAAAAAGAACCATACTGTCCAGCAATGCATGGAATTATAGACCTTAATTATGGTGTATTAAATTTCATACAAGTGTGACACTAGAATTTGTATGTCATGGAAATTCCTCAAACAGAAAGTTTTATTGGACTATCAAAACAATCTCAGAAAGAAAATTAAATATAAAAAAAAACCATGAGATTGTCTCAATAGATTGAGAGAGGTAGAGAGGAAACCTGTAATGAAAAAAACACTTTGAAAATTTTAAAGTAGTATATGAATGTTATTAGTTATTAATTAATATCATCAGCATTATTATTAAAATACTAATATGCATTAGACTGTAAATATTTTTCCTCCAAATAATTAAAAATATTTCTCTGAAATTAAGAGTTAGCATTGTTTTTAGTGGAGAAATTCTAGTCTCTCCTAGTAAGCTTAGGGTATAAAGTCAAGAAACCTAATTTTGCCATTATTGTTTAACATGGTTCTAGAAATACTTGTTGTGGTAATATGACAAGAAAAAAATTAAAAGAATAAATGTTTACAAAGAAGGGGCAAAAATATCATTGCAGATGATATAATGAATTGCTTAGTAATTTTGAATCAACAAAAACCTAGTAGCTTCAACAAAGTATAACACAAAATAAAGCCACAAAGTCACTAGTATTTCTATATATCATTAACAAAACTTCATCTGTCAAGATGAGTAGTTTCTTCTCTCATTTTTCTTGAATCATGAATAAGTTTGGTCACTGGTTGAATAGGCCTGACACATTTACCTTTAGCTCCTGAATTTATGGATAGCCCAGCCAGAATGATTATCAACATGCATTCACCTACTGTTCTGCAGTTCCATTCCTCAGTTGGTATATGATTATTGACATGGCCTTTGAGTGCCCCCTATTCCTTAGATAGCTTCCCAACTATAGTATTAGATTTGAAAAATCTGCCACTGGGTAAACTCTTTCCCATAGTTTGATTCCACAGAAGGCCAAATATGCAGGATTGTTTTCCCTGCCCCTCTAGACAGTATTCACACCCTATACAATCCTCTTCAGAATCATTTTATTAGCTATTATACATCCCTGGAAATCTTGATGAAATAGGTGAGCAGGTTCTTCTCAGAGTTCACAGCCTTCCTTGTATTGACAGTAAGTACATGTGTGCATAGAAAGTTCTCATAAAGATTTTTGTAAATTGTATAAAGTCAATCAGCTAGTCAATAAACATTTATTAACCTTCTTTGTACCAAACGCTATGCTAGTCTCTGGAGATTCAAAGAGAGGCAAACACAGTGACTTTTGTCTCAAGGAACTCATATTCAAATCAATCAATAAATACTTATGAAGTGCCTATTATGTGCCAGGCACTGTCCTAAGAGCTAGTGGTACAAAAAGAGGCAAAACCTAATCCCTGTCCTCAAGGAGCTTATAATCCAATGGAGGAGATGACATGCAAAGAAGTCTATACATAGGAAAGTATATATAGGATAAACAGGAAATAATTAATGGAGGGAAGAGACTAGAATTAGGTGGGGTTGGGAAGTAGAAGGTGGGTTTTTAGTTGGGAATTACAGGAAGCCAAGGAAGTTAGTAGTTGCAGCATAAGAGACAGAGCATTACAGTTGTGGGGGGACAGCCGGAGAGAAAATGCCTGGAGCAGAGAGATGGAATATCTTATTCGAAGAACAACAAGGAGGCCAGTGTCATTGGATTGAAAAGTATGTGTGATGGAGTAAGGTCTAAGAAGACTGGAAAAGTAGGAGGGGCCAGGTTATGAAGAGTTTTGAATGCAAAATAGAGAATTCTCTATTTGTTCCTGGAGGCAACAGGGAGCCACTAGAGTTTATTAAGAAGGAGACTAGGGGCAGCTAGGTGGTGTGGTGGATAGAGCACTGACCCTGGAGTCAGGAGGACCTGAGTTCAAATCCAACCTCAGGCACATCACACTCACTAGCTGTGTGACTCTGGGAAAGTAACTTAACCCCAATTGCCTCACAAACAAAAAAAAGAAGAAGAAGAAGAAGAAGAAGAAGAAGAAGAAGAAGAAGAAGAAGGCTGACATGATTGTACCTGCCCTTTAGGTAAATGAATTGGGAAAGACTTGAAGTAGGCAGACCTACCATCAGGCTATTGCAATAATTTAGAAGTGAGGTGCTGCTAGAGTATCAGCAGTGCCAGAAGAGAGAAAGAGGCAGATTCGAGGTGAAATTGACAGACCTGGGCAATAGATTGGTTATGTGGGGCGAGAGATAATGAGGAATAGAGGATGACTCTACTGAGTGACTGGGAGTTTGGTGTTGCCCCCTACTGTAGTAGGGAAGGAAAGAAGGGAGGAGAATTTAGGAGAAGAATAATGAGTTCCGTTTTGGACATTTGAGTTTAACATGTCTGCTGGACATCCAGTTTGAAATGTCTGAAAGGCAGTTGGAGATACACAATTGGAGGTTAGCAGAGAGATCGGGGCAGGATAGGTAGATTTGAAAATCATTAGTGTAGAGATGGTAATTAAATCCATGGGAACTGATGAGATCACTAAATGAAGTAGTATATATAGAGAAAAGTAGATGGCCCAGCTGAGAATCCTGAGGAACACCTATGATTAGAGGGCATGATCTAGAGGAGGACACAGCAAAGGATATAGAGGAAGAATGGTCACTTGGGGATGAGGAGAACCAGGAGAGAGTGGTGCTCTAAAAACCTAGAGAGAAGCAAGTATCAAGGAGGAGAGAATGATGAACAGTGTCAAAGGCCTCAGAAAGGTCAGGGAGAAAGAGGGTTGAAAAAAAAGCCATTGGATTAGGCAATTAAGAAAGCATTAGAAACACTGGAGAGACCAATTTCTGATATGGTCAGAAGACAAATTTTAAGGAGTTAAGAGGGTGAGAGGAGAGAAAGCAAAGGCACCTTCTCTAGACAGCTTTTTGGAGGAATTTAGCTACAAAAAGCAGAAGAGAGATAAGACAATAATGGAAACGAAAGGATCAAGTGAGTGGTTTTTTTTTTCAGACTGGGGGGAGATGTGGGAGACATGAGACTTATTTGTAATGAATACAGGATGAGTCAGTACACAGGGAGAGCTTGAAGATAAGTGACCGAGCGGGGATGAGAGAAGGGGTAATCTGTTGGTGGAGTTAGGGTGGATGGAATGGGGGATACCCATGGTTACTGAGCCTGAGCTGGAAGAAGATCCAGCAAAGGAAACTGAGAAGTGGTAAGACTGGTAAGAAGAAAACCAGGTATGCTGATTAATCCATTGTTTCTGATGCTTTCTTGGTTGCCTTTTGTTGTTGTGTTAATACTACCATCTGTAATATTTTTCATTCTTTTGGAATCTTTCTACTGTGAGAAAGCATGAAATTCAATCCCTGATTGTGTTTTTAAATTGTGTTACCTCCAGCAAAGATTTCTTTATTATATGACTTTTCTTCCCAACTTTATTTCCATAAGTTCCATTTTAAAATTCCTCCTACAGCATATGAGGTACTGAGGTGTTGAGTCCAAATGTGATAGTCCTACTACAGCTGATGAGAATAGCTCTTGAAGAAGTTTAACTAATGCAAAATAATCACTACAATGAGGAGGCCAAGTATCTCACAAATTGCATCTATCAGCAAAACTTACTCCCCTTATAAACACAAAGGATGTGCTCATCTAGGACAATAGATATGGATGGATAGGGTTTAGACCAGAGATTTCATAGGTGTATGGAAATCTCAGATGAGGAAATTCACTTTACCAATGCACTTTCTCTGTAATTTGTTGTCTCAAAGAGCTCCCAAGATCACTGAAAAATTAGCAATTTGTCCAAGGTCATATAACAAACCTGTTATAACAAACCTTAGATGAGATGAGATTTTCTTGGCTCTCTATGCTGCTACTTTGCAATGGTTGATAGTACAAACTTTTTGGTAAACATTATCTAGGAAGATGATAGAAGATTACAAGTAGTATGATTTTATACAATTATAAAAAAGGAGAGTAGTAGAAAACAATCTTACAGAAAGGAGGAGTGAGCTGTAACTAAACTATAACTACATCTTCCCAATTGAATCTATAGCTAAAATTGGAAAGAAGATAGTAAATAGGCATGATAAGGAACAGATTTGCCAGCATTTCTAAAGTGACCTTTTTTCATCTTCAATGATTAAGATGGCTATCAGAATAGCACAGGGCAGTGGAAAGAGTGCTTGGTTTGCAGATTTAAATCCTGCTGGTGAGACTTACGAGCTGTGTATAATTTAACCATTATGAACTTAGTTACATTATTTGGAAAATGGGGATAATTATGACCTACCTCACATGATTGTTGTGTAGAAATTGCTAGTCACTGTCATAAATCCTCTCCTTCATCACAACTTGTTAAAATTCAGGGGCAGCTAGGTGGTGAGAGTGGATAGAGCACCGGCCCTGAAGTCAGGAGTACCTGAGTTCAAATCCGGCCTCAGACCAAACACTTGACACTTACTAGCTGTGTGACCCTGGGCAAATCACTTAACCCCAACTGCCTAAAAAAAAAAATTCAGACAGGTTGTGTTCAGCACATTGGGGATTCAAATTTAGGTACTAAGATTTCAAGGTCAATGTTCTTTCCAGTGTTTTTCAAGCACCATAGAGGTATCTCAACCTCAACATGTCTAAAATTGAACCCAATATATTTTTCAACAAGCCTTCCCTCCTTCCTTCCTTCTTTCCTTTGTTCCTTCCCTCCTTCCTTCCTTTCCTACCATTCTTCTAGTCACTCAGGTTCACAATCTCAGAGTTATCCTTGACCCTTCCTCTCCTTCATCCCTAATACCCAATCAGTTGTAAGTCTTGTCTGTTATACATACCCCCAATACCCACCTCCTTCTCTCAGCTTGCAGTCATTACTCTAATGAAGGTCCTCATCATCTCATGCCTAGAATATTGAAATAGTCTCCTATTTCATTTCCCAGTTAACCTCACTTTCAAACCAGTCATTGTTTAATGGGGTAATATCTTCGAGGGGATTCTATGTAGTTCTTATGAATTTATTTTTCTGTCTACAAGTCATTTGCCTCTGATGAAATGCATGTGGAAAGTTAAGTGAGATTAAGTGAGGGCAGAGATTTTTTTTTGAATCCTTAGCACCTAGCATAGTTACACATAGCAAGTGCTTAATAAATATTTGTTGAATAAATGATAAGGCAGAGGAAGAAATCAACAGAATGGTTAGCAAGTAGAATTTCAATCTATTATGTTGACGGAGGCTTGGCAGTAATAATAGGAAGAAGTTTCAGGAGGAGAGACAAAGGTTGTCTATGAAAAACTTCTATTTAACATGGTATCTTCATAGTCTGGTGCAGGCGCCATGCTGTGGCCTTAAAGGGGCCCTATCAGGGTGACTTCTTCACCTCAAGAATTTTTGGAGTCCTTAGCAGGTGACGTTTTTGCTGAGAGAAAATGTTCTCCAGTCCCTAGCAATTCCTCAAGTCCCTCTGACCACAACCATGAGATTTATCTGCTGAGGGAGTACTTCAGAGTTTTGTTATTTGTTCAGGAAGTGGGTAAGCAGAGTTGAAGCCATTTCCCAATTCCACGCCACAGTTAAAGGAACACCCAATATAAAACCCCCCCACAAACCACCACTATAGACACTCTCTAACTCACAAACTACATAGCTATCAAAAGGTCCTATCCCAAATATCCTATCTGCGCAAAGAACTGGCCAGCAGCAGATAGAAACATTGTCTGAGCTTTCAAATTCTCTATCTTGTAGCCTGCAGCATTAGAGTCTGAGGTGATACTGTTAAATAATTGTACTAGGCTGGATCAGCTAAGTCAAGGTTAACCAAGGTGTTATGGGCTAGTCTGTGAATTAAGGCATCATTCACTATATTATTTACATGGGAATATATGACTGAAATGCCAAACTATAGACTTATAAATGTTGCTTACTATCTGTCCCTAACTTGAGGACAAAACTTTTTTTATGTTTACTCATGTAGCAACTTTCTTCAGTCCCTCTCCCAATTCAGTTGTGCACTAAAAAGTCAACTGCCTGTAACTCAGCTGGCTACATCTCCCCCTTGGAATCCTATGGTACTCTTGTGTGGTGTTGGGTTTTCTTTCTAATGTTATCATTAGACTATGAGGTTCCAGTATAGTGTGTTTCCCTCCCTCACATCAATTGACCAGTTATGGTTTTAATATCATTTAACTAGTGATAGGACCGCATTATCATTTGATAAATTTCTTCTCATTATCATGAATAAGCAATTAACATTGATAAGCCTTTTCAAAAGATAATTATCAGGAAGACATAGCAAGAACAGATGTATAAAACCATCCCCCTAAACTAGGGCACACTCTTCTCTCTAACACCCTTGTCCCTGGGGAGAGTGGGCTCAAATTTAAAGCATTTGCTAAAAGGAGTTTGTTCCACCATATTCATTTCCGAACATGTAGCTAATGAATAGTCACTTCCTTGTATCCACTAAACAGTGTCTTGGCTGCTGGATTAAACCACATTTACATGCTATACTCAGTTTCAAAGATTATTCTTCAGGGTTATGATCCCAACTAGCCTCAGTTGCTGGCAAGCTCTGGTATGGACTCCAGGTCTTGGACCTCTGATAACTCTTCAAACCTTTGAAACTTACAAGGGGTAGCCTCATTCATTCCATCTCCAACTCTCATTCCCTTAAGAGCAGGAAAGAATGAAACAGCTGGAGTAGTGTCACGTACTCATTGTTCTATGCCTGAATGAGTAGAGTAGGTTACCAACACTGACTGTTTTTCCTCACCTAGAGGCTTATATGAGAGTGAAAAGGGAAGATTCAGAACCTACTATATGCCAGGCATGTGCTAAATGCTTTAATTTCATTTAATCCTTACAACAACCTATGACTTTAAAATTTTATAATTGAGGAAACTGAGGCAAACAGAGATTAAGAGACTTGCCCTGACTCACACAGCTATTAAGTATCTGAGACTGCATTTGAACTCATGTCTTCCTGACTCCAGGCCCAGTACTTTATCCACTATGTTACCAGCTGCCTTTCCTTGATCACCACCAGAAATAAGAGAGATAATCAGCTAATTTCTGCCTTTTGTGCATTTTTATACACACTCAGTAAGCAATAAGAAGTCAGGAAATAGTTACTGATATCTGAGGATACAGTGAAGTGGAGAGCTGGCCCCCTCTATATCAAATTATCGACACAGATTTCCGGAAGTAGGTTCCACATAGGTTGACAGCAAGCAGAACCCCCTGCACATGTTTTGAGAAATTGGCCCTCATTTGCCATATCCTGTTATACTAGTAGTATGCATTGTGTCTCATAGAAAACAACAAATCAGAGTGTCATTTAACCATAAAGTTGCAGCAATTTAAGAGTCACTGAACAACATTTGGAAAGTGTGAAATAATCCTCTACTTCCTGCCACACCCTCAGATACTTCTAATGAAAGTGGTCATAATAGCGACCTTTTATTTGGCAGGTGTTTACCCCAAGAATGGCTTTATATGAGAGCTTTTAGTTCAGTTACAATGCTTTCCCTCTGGTATTCAGAGATCTGTGGTCAGCATTAGAGAAGTCAATGTAGGCTTTAGTTGTAGGCTGATTGGGGGTCATCTAGGCTTGATTTCAATAAATCTCCCTTCACCCCCTCAAAAAGAAAAAAAAAATCAACCCCCCTCTGCCTCACAGAGAGATGAATTAGAGAATCATGTTTTGAAGTATGTTATACTTCATTTAAATGCAAATATACTTGGATAGTTGTTATATTTTATACTGCTATGAAGGGGGCACTTTTAAAGTGTTAGACTAAAATCCTTTCCAAAAGTCAAGTTTTGACTGACTGGAGGAATAAGACAAAGTGAGGACCCTGTAATCCTGTAGACCATATAATGTGGATGCCAATCAAGTTGGGGAAATGGCCCAGAAAAGACAGAGATGGAGACACCAGGACAAATCACTTAACTCCTTAAAAGGGGATAGGCCTACATAACACCTTCTATGTAAGAGAGATGACTTGGTTCGTGCTCCCTTCTGCATCCCACCAAGAATTCTTAAGCTGTCACCAAGAGCAATAGAAGAATAGCTCAGCGTCTTGGGCACTTCACCATTGACTTGTCAGAGAAACTCCACTAAGGTGAAAGAAAATGAGGCACTACCAGGGAATCAGCTCTTGCTTCACTTCTGTCATCAATGGAACTGGTAGACCTTGGGCAAATATTCACTACTCTTTAAAGCTCAATTTCCGAAAAAGGCCAATAAGTGTGAACCTTTGTGAGAATCAGATAAATCCATGAATTGGAGACTCTTTGCATAGCAAATGCAATGTCATTTGATTATAGGATACATGGTATTCTTGTTACTATTTCCTGGCTTTGGGCTAAAGGAGAACCAGGATGGTCTAAATTTCCAGCACTGGGGAAACTAAATAAGAGCAGCAAATTGAGCCTTAACTCTACTGTGTATTGTTGACTGCAGCCCCCTGCCCCCCCCCCGCCCCTTTTACTGGCATTGTATTTACTTATCTGGTACAAATACAAGTACATATCCCCTTCCCCACAGTAGAACACAATCTCTTCTATAGGCCCAGGTGAAAAAATAACTGCCTTTCACATAGAGGCCCTTTGTAAATGGTTCCCAACTTGCATTGCATTATATTGAGTTGAGATTTACTCTTTGCAGCAGCAACATCAGGTGTGGCAAATTGTCACCCACTAGTAGGCTGTCAAATCCAATTCCTGGTCTAACTTGACCTTAGGAAGTTCCTCATTGGTTTTTCCTATAGGAGAAAGAATATAAAGGGCTTGTGTGAGAGAGGTTTTACCATTAGTTGTAAGCATTCTTTTTTTTTTTTTTCTGGTGCAATGTATTTCCCTGCCCTTCCCTTCCTCCCAACCCCCCTCATGCCTTTCTATGGCCCATTGCTTTTTCTCTCCTCCTCTAGTTTCTCTGTGATCTCTAACCTCCAAGGATTTATTTGGGACTCACTACTCTGCCTTGACTTCCAATTTCTATGCATTTCCTCAGTTTTCACAATTCCCCATTTCTTTTTTGGTCAAATCTTTTGCCTTGTTTCTTCTGAACCTGGGTCATAGCATTATCAGGTCTTTGATCCATCATCACTTAAGGCCCAATGTGACAGGGAGAAATGAGCTGTGTATTTTAGGGCTTATTAATGAATCAATCCCTGTTTTGTTGATTCAGCTATTGGGAAGGAGAATCTGATTGTCTATCATTGATTTGGCTCCTTAACTAACCAGCTTTATAACCCTAATCAAGTCAATTCATCTCTCTCAGTCTTTTACCATCTGTAAAATGGGTATAATCATACTCATATCAATTATCTATCAGGTTATTGTAAGGGAAATGTTTCATAAACTATAAGTGCTTTGCAGTTGTAAATTATTAAGTGTAATTATGTAATTATGTAAATTGTAATTAAATTATTATTATAAATTAAATTATAATTATTAGAGTTTTATTACTTGAAGAATGGATGACCCAGTGTTAAGTGAAATGTTCTCTGAACTGAGTCAGAAGAACTGGGGTCTTGTTCTTCCTCTGCTACTTATGCAGTGACTTTGGGCAAGTCATTGATTTCTTTGGGCCTTGATTTCTTCACTAATCAAATAAGGGGCAAGATAATCTGTATGGTCCTTTTCAGCTCCAAGATTCCATTATTTTATGATGTCCACTGGGGGTCTTCCCATCATTGTACTTCCCTCTATGGCATCCTGACCTCATGAAACCTTGTGTCAATCCTGACTTTTCTCCTAGGCTGACTGTAACCATTTGTTGGGTCACCCTGAAAAGCTCGACTGACTCTACAATGGGCCTCTGAGTTTATAGGGTAAACTAATTCCATAAGAGTACCAATAACTGACATTTATTTGAGGTTTACATTTTTGAGGTTTGCAAAGTACTTATACATATATAAGTATATAAATAGATTACTCATGTGAGATATGATTATCTCTATTTCTATCTCTGTTTCACAGATGGAGAAGCTGAGGTTGAGAGAAGTTAAATGCTTTGCCTATAGTTACACATAGCTTATCAAGTCTCAAGGGCAGAATTTGAATTTGAACCCAGTTCTTTTCTCATTCCAGGTATATGTTTTTCCCTTGTGTTATGTTGCCCAGGACTGCTGCTTGCTACTGTTGCTATTGGAGTTAGTCCTTCTCCCAGCTGCTGCCTCCTAAATTTTATTTTGGAATCTTGGTTCTGATAAACCAGTAGCTACTTTGGGTATTGACCCCTAACAGTGGTTCCAGATTGATTGCTAACTGAGAACCTATTTTTTCTCTGATTTCTGGCCCCTGTCCTCATTGTTCTGGTCCTAGACAACATCCCTGGAATAGGTGTATAGGCCTCTGACTCAGGTTCATCTTCAGTTCCTAATAATACATACAAATGTAATAAAGGACTGATCAATGTGAACTCAGTGCTTAGAGCATGTACAATATTCATGGACAAGCTGAGTGAACCTGTTTCTTGGAAGGTGTGATGGAGGGGTCCCCTTTCCCCCTGTGGTGAGCTTGAGATGATGATAGTGTCCTTATAAGTAATCTAGAATTTTAAAAGTAGAAAGGGTTGGCAGAAAGATGATGAGATCAGTTTTGGAGATGTTACATTTAAGATTCTATAGGACAACCAGCTTGAAATGCTGAATAGACACTTCAAGAAGCATATGAGATTTGAGATTGACTGAGAGTTGAGGGATGAAGAAGTAGAATAGAGAATCATCAACCTATAGAAGATAATTGAATCCACAGGAGCTGATTAGATCACTAAGGAAATAAAATAGAAGGAGAAGGAAAGATGACCCAGGACAGAGCCTAGGACTAACCATAGAGGGTGTAATCTGCATGAAGACCCTGCAAAAGAGAATTGATCAGATAGGTAGGAGGGGAACCAAGAGAGTAGGGTTATGAAAACCCACTTCTCCTTTAGGACCTAATTCAAATGCTCCTTTCTTCTTGAAGTCCTACTAATGCTCCAACCCCTCTCCCAACTCCAAGCTAGAAATGATTTCTCCCTCTTCTGATTTCATAGCACTTTCTGCTCAGCTTTGGGACTCTCAAATTTGCTTGATTTAGAGGTATTTATGTCTATTTTCTCTCTTTCCAACTTGATTGCAAGCTCTTTGAACTCACTATTTCTATGTCTTATTTATCTTATCTTTGTATTTCTCTAGCACCTCAAATTGTATTCTGCACATAGAAGATGCTTATAGGGAGCGATAAGTCTTTGTAGACAAAATACTAAACTTAGTGGTAGGAAGACCTGGTTTGAATTCTTTCTGATTAGTTGTATGACCTTGAGTGAGTTACTTGATCTTCCTAAGACTCAATTTTCACATCTGTAAAATAGGGAATAGAATAGCACCTACCTCACAGGGGTTTTGTAAATCTCCAGTGACATAATAGATATGTCATATCAAATCATTATAATTATTATATCAAATAGATATAATAAACCTTAAAGCTCTGTACAGATATGAGCTGTTATTAATAAGTATTTACTGAATTGACTTCTATAGCAAAATAATTTTGTAAATCAGCATATTATAATCATCTTCAGTGTCTCTATGATTATGGCTGAATTAATTGTCCACATATGATAGTTTAGAGCAGGGGTCCTTAATATGGGATCCATTGACAGATTTCAGGAAATCCATGAATCTGGAAGGGAAAAAAGTACACATTTTCTTTTACTAATTTCAAACTGAAATTTAATGTTGCATTAAATTATTTAAAATCCCATTATTATTCTGAGGAGTCCATAGGCTTCATCAGACTGATGAAAGGGGTCCTTAATACAAAAAAAAAAGGTTGAAAACTCTTGGTTTAGAGCAACACCAACAAAAAAAAGCATTGTGACTGCTGCCTCTTGTAAATTGAAGACCTCAGATATAATAAGAAATTGACCACAAAGGTGTGAAGAGGTAGAGGCCTGATCAAGGAAAAGACCACTTGGAAAATTTGGCAAAAACACAGTGATACTAATTCTAGAATCACATAACCCTGGAGTTGGGAAAGAAATTCAAGGTCAAGTGTTCAATAGGTATCTGAAGAGGTATGCCATCTCCATGGGAAGCAGCAGAGTGATGGTAATGAGAAAGAATATTGCCCTGGAAAGGACACGTATTCTTGTTTTGATAGGTTTGATCCTGGACAACCAACTCATCTCTCTTCTCTAAGATCTTCTCTGTTGATGGTATAAATAATCTGAACTGGATGAACTCTAAGGTTCCTTCCAAATGTAGAATTCAATGCTCCTACTACAGGAAAAAATTAGAAAATCAAGCATTTCTCCCAAATCCCTACCAAGAATTTATTAGTAGAACACAATACTGTATATTTGGAAAGACATCTATTTCAGTGTGAGTTATTTTAGTTCAAATTAGACCTGAAGAGTATTGCTCCTTTTCTTTTGTGACTACCACATGGATATATGAGAGTGATGAGAGAGGAGATAAGCAAATGTCTTTCAAAACAACTCGTAATTGGTGCACAAAACACCCAGCCTCCTCTTTCCTTCCTCCTTTCATCCCTCCCTTTTGTATTTGGAGTCAGTGCTCCTTCATATTAGACTCCCTATTGCAAAGAAAGCTAACAAACAGGAAGTTCAGTTAGTTATCTAAATTATGAAAAAAATGAATAAAAAACAGACTTAAAAGGTGACAGCAGAGCACGACATGTTATTTGAAAAAAAATTGTGGTTAATAACACTTATACTTAGTGCAACCACATTTTCCTTTAAAACACACACATGCGCAATCATATAGATACACACAAGATACAAAGAAGGATCTTCTCACTTGGGATTTGCATTATGAGATTTTCTTTTAAATTAAAATTTCAAAATCATTAGTTTTTTTAAATAAAGAAAACCTCAACACTCTACCACTTTTTGTTCCATTTTTTTTTGTGTTACCCCCTTACTTACATTGAGTTTCAAAACTGCATTTTGGGTGTTTTTCTCTATTCACAATTAGGTTTCATCCTAATTATTTTGTATTTGTATCAGGAATTCATTCTTTACCTTGTCAAATCCCTCTTACATAGTTATGAAAACCACATTGGAGTAGGAATCAGGGAACCCAATTTCTAGTTCTACCTCCACTAAGAATCTCCTCTGTGACCTTGGGGAAGTCACTTAAGCACCGCAGGACTCAGTTTCCACATCTATTCATTGGAAACATGATCTGTTCTAAGTTCTTCACAGCACTATTACGTGTATTAGATCATAGGAATAGTAACTATAATTTATATAGTGCATTGGGGTCTGTAAAGTACTCTACAAATATTATCTCATTTGCTCTTACAACGACCTTGGGAGGTAGATCTTATTGTTGTTCACTATCTATAGATGAGGAAATGCAGGTAGAGGTTAAGTGACTTGCCTAAGGTCACATAGCTAGTAAGTATCTTAGACTAGATTTGAACTCAGGTCTTCCTGCTTCCAAGTTCACTATGCTACTACTCATCTTCCTCAATAAGATCAAGGACCAAAATAAATGCACTTCAAAAAGTATAAACTGCCATGTAAATTCAAGATTTCAAGATTTTAACATTGATAATATTTTAAAAACACACAGAGTGATGCATTAGAAAGAAATTTCAGGAGACAGATTAATTTGCAATGTTAAATATAACAGTTTTGAGGAGATTAAACAAGCATTTTAAAACTACCTTCTACATCTAAGGCCATATGCTTTGCAGCGTCCCCACCAAAATAGCAATTACTAAATAACTGCTTTTTTTTTTCAAGCTTTGTAGGGAGTTTTCACAACTATCCACTCAAAGGAGGCTTATGGGACTGCACCCCTACATTCATCTTCCTGTTTCCCCAAGTAGTACTTGAGGGCCACTCTCTTCTTATCTGACTGCCTTCCACATTGCTAGGACAAGCCAAAAATCCTATCTGCCTAAAACACCCTTGGATGCTCAAGCACTTTAGATCACACATATATATATATATACACACATATGTGTATGTGTTTATGTATGGATATATATATATATATATATACACATCTATCTATCTATCTATCTATCTATCTATCTATCTATCTATCTATCTATCTATCTATCTATCTATGCAGGTAGGTGGTACAGTGGGTAGAGCACCTTCCTGGAGTTAGGAGGACCTGAATTCAAATCTAGTCTCAGACACTTACTAGCTGTGTGACCTTGAGCAAGTCACTTAACCTTGTTTGCCTCGGTTCCCCATCTGTAAAATGAGCTGGAGAAGGAAATGGCAAACCACTCCACTAACTTTGCCAAGCAAACCCCAAATAGATTCACGAAGAGTCAGACTTGATTGAAAAGGACTGAACATACACTCATATATACACATACATACATGGATGTATCCTATGTAAATTATAGGATCCTATAGGATTTATGCATATAGGAATGCTGGGTATACAACTACTTAGAAACCTAGCATAGAGCTATTGAAGGAGGACAAAGGAAGGGAGTAGGGAGGGGAAGAGAGGAGGCCAAGAAACAGAAAAGTTGCTCCAGGCTTGTGCCAAATACAATAGCTCTATTTGGGATGTTACAATGTATCCCAACATACAAAATAATGAACTATGTTATAGCTTTACTGTATCCAATTTTATTTTAGGATTGAAACTGGTGAGCCACTGCAATTTTCATGCATACAACAAATGGAATCTTCACTCTGCAAATATTGATGACAGGTAACCAAATCAGAACCACAGAATTTGAGAGTTGAAAGAAACCTCAGTCAACATCTTTCCCAACCTATACCTCAAAGTTTTTTCTGCTATAACATACACAAGAAGTAGTCATCTAGCATGAAGCTATACTGTAGAACTGAGATAAGGCCAAATAGAATGAAATAATCATCAATCAGATCTTTGGCTTAAGAGTAGTGGAGATGAAGGCTGGCGAGCAGGAGAACAGAGTCTAGTTTTTGAGCCTGCCAAAATCTTTTTAAGATCTTGACTTTGTCATCCAGTTTGTTCACTATCCTTCCTGTCCTTGGGTCATTAGCAAATCTGAAAAATATAGTATGTACATGTATCTATACATGTATCTATACATATATAATATATGGCATATGTATGCACATGATGCATACACATATACAAACCCACATGTGTATGTATACATATATAATATTTATACATATATACACATACATACATACATACATACATACATACGTACATACACCCCTTTATTCAGGCCATTGATAAAAATGTTAGCATTGTGACAACCAGAGATGCCTGGTAGTATTCCCCTGGAAGCCTCCTGCCAAGTTTACATTGAATTCAGCAATAACTACTCCTTTCGACCAGTTCTGGCTATTTGACCAATTCTGAATACATTTGATGGTATTTTCATCTAGTCTGCATGTTCTCATCTTATCCACAAGAATAGTATGGAAATTAAAAAAAATATTCTTTGCTAAAATCTAGGTAAACTATATCTACACGATTCCTAAGGCTTCCTAGTTTAGGAAACATGTAAAAAACGGAAAAAGATACGTCTAGTATGACCTGTCCCTAATGACATAATATTGGCCTTCAGTAATCATCACTTTCTTTTCTAGGTGTTCATTAACCATCTATCTCCTCAATGATCGATGGTTTTAGAATTTTTCCAGGAATCAAAATCAAGTCATTGGTTTATAGTCCACGGCCTTTCTTCTCTTACCTGTTTTGAAAACCAGGAGAATATTTGGCCTTCTCTGGTACGTCTCCAATTTTCCATAGTCACGCAAATATTCCTTTTGGTGACTTGGCAATCATATCTATGACAGGTATTTTAAGGGGATGAGTGGAAAGAACAATGGCTATAGAAGACCTGGGTTCAAATTCTGTCTTGGATACTTGCCACCCAGGTGACCCTGGACAAATTCGTTAACCTCTCTGTGCCTCAACTTCCTCATGTACGAAACAAAGGGGTCAGAGTAGATGGCCTCTGCGGTCCTTCTAGCTTTGGCTCTACGAATCTTGTCACATTGGCGATGCTGAATGAATTGGCTGATAACAAGGTATTAAATGGTTAATAACGAATATCTAACACAATTCTCCTGACCAAATCTCTTTCAGAAGTATCTGGGGTTCTTAGTGGATCTTGGCAAATGGAAATCACAATCATCTTCAGCATCCACTTTGGTGTCTCATCCCCTCTGGGCTTTTTCCCTTATCTACAAAATGAGGGGGTTGTCACAGATCATCTTTCTGATCTTCTTTAGTTCCTTCTCATTTTTATTTCAAATTTGGAATTGCAGGGCATAGGCAAATATGAATACCTTTGTGTTACTTGGTCTCTTTTGGATGGACCTGATGATATGTGGTGAAGGTAAATCATTAGGAATAAAATGCATATGAAGCCACTGGCATATAGGGAATCTTGGGACATGCTGCTGGGAGAAAATTGCATTTTGCATTGTGTGTATGAGGATTTTCAGAGGGAATACATCATAAGAACAAATTGTTAGAAGTAATTGGTTTTAAGATCACTGAAATTGCACTTTTTTCACTAAGCAAAGGTTATTTTGAAAGGATAATTGGTTCAGTGCATTAAGAATATATATGGTTTCAATTAATTGTTTAACAAAATGGGTACTTGGGAAAGAGACAATAGATTCTTTTCTCTGCTTGGCCTGCAGGAAAAAAAAAAAGGCAGCTGGAAGGCTATGAAGGCAGCGAGTATTGGACTTGTTTTCCTTCTCCGGAATCCCTCAAGTCTGGACACTTCGGTGATACTAATTTGACTGAGTCACCACCTAATTTTGGGACCTTCAGAAAGTGATGGTCTTTATGTAGCTCATTTTCACATGTGTCAAATGGGTACATTTGTACCCATTGTATGTATTACAATATGTTTACATATTAATATAGTGTTTGTTTAATACAGTCTTCTCATTTTATGAACAAGGAAACAAGTCCAGAGAGTTCTGAGTAGATCCTATAATAAAGTGTGAAGGGAAATCATTAGAGGTATATTCAAAGTCACAGAGGTAGCAATCTAAGATTTAAACCCAAATCCAGTTCAACTTGTATTATACAATGCTACCTCTTCTAGTCAAATTACAGCTTACTGATTTAGGTTTCATTACCTATTTACCATCTCTTTATATATGACTCCTAAATCTATACATTCAGTTCTAATCTTTCTCTTGAGCTCTAGTCCCACAACACTGATTGCCAGCATCAGCACCTGCCTGATGAACATTTTCACCTGGATGTACCAGGGACAACTGAAAATCAACATGTTCATTTTGGAGCTGATTATCATCCCTCCTAATTCCACCCCTCCTCCAAACTCTCCTAGTTCTATTGAGGCCACCTCTATCATTTCAGTCACTCAGCTTCACAATCAAAGAGTCATCTCTGACTCTCTACTATTTATCGCCTCCCTCATATATAAACTGTGGCCAAGTCTTGTTAGTTCTGTTTCTTCAGCATCTCTTGCACTGATCTCCTTCTCTTTACTCCTGATATCACAGTTCATCCCTTTTCACCTGCACTGTTATAAAAGCCTTTTAATTGAAGATCTGTATTTGGGTCCTGGCTATACCATTCACCCTGACTGTGATCTTGGGCAAGTTATTTATTCTCTCTGGACCTCAGTTCTTTAAAATGAAGAGAGGACTCTGGATACTTAAGGTCCTTATCAGTTTTAAGTCTTAATGCTTTTGCTTCCCAAGTTTGTGTTTGGTCCACTTGTTCTCACCTCCCCTTTCTAGGTTCCCTACCTGTTTTATTCCCTCCTCCCCTATATGGTCTAGTTACTTCATTTCATTCCGTTCAATTCCATGCCAATTGATTTCATTTCATTCTGGAAGCATGGATTAAGGGACTGTACAATGGGAATGTACAAGCCATTCTTCTAGGCACAGACATCCAGATAAAAAGATGAAAAACAGTTCTTGTTTTCAAGGAACTTACATGCTACTGGAAGATGCAACATCTATACAAAGAAGTAAATACAAGATGTTTTGAGTAGAGAACTAATTACTAAGGAAAAGCATCAAGGCTTCCTGTTGGAGGTACTCCTTTCATTAAGTCATGATGTGAGCAGAGAAGGGAGGGAGTTCATTCTAGGCATGCATGTATATTCTATGTTGGGCCAAAGTATGGAGACAAAAGATTGAATGTCAAGTTTGGGAAATAACAAATAGACCAGTTTCACTGGAAGATAGAAAATATGAAGGAGAATAATGTGAGTGCCAAATGTAGGCAGATTGTGAAGGCTTTTAAAAGCCAAATAAATAGAAGGGTTTGTATTTTATCTTAGATGCAATAGGGAGCTACTGAGGTTTTTTTTTTTTTAATCAGGATAGTAACATGGTCAAGGCTAGGCTTTAAAAATCATATTTTGACAGCTATATGAAGTTTGAATTAGCAAGGGGAGTGGCTTGGGAAGGGGGACTAATTAGGAGACCATGGCAATAGGAAAGAAGTAATCTTGCAGTAGAATCTAAGTTTTGTGGGACCAGGGAGTATTTCATTTTTTATTTTGTATCCCAAGCAACTAATGATGTGACTTGCACATGAAAGGCACTTAATAAAAGAATTGAACTGAACTAGAGTAGTGTCTGTATGAGTGGAGAGGAGGGAAAAGGCACGAGAGATGTTGGGGAGGTCAAAGCCGCAAGACTTGATAGCTAATTGGATTATGAGAAGTGAAGTAAAGAGTTGAGGATGAGTCTTAGGTAATTGGAAGGATGATGATATTCTAAACAAAAATGAAGAAATTCAGAGTAGGGTTTATTTTGGGAGTGGGTCCTGTTTTTGGACCTATGTTAAGGTTGCGGTACCAATAGGGCATTCAGGAGAAGACTCCAGCAGGCAGTTAGTGGTTGGCACTAGAGCTCAGGAGAGAGATTTGGTGTAGATATAAACAGATGATAATCTAGCCCATGGGAGTTATTTATATCATTAAGAGAGAGGGTGTACTGAGCAGGCAGAAGAATACCCAAGTAGTGCTCCCTTTCTTTGGGGTCACATTGATAGTGCAGCAAAGGAGACTGAAGAGGATTGATCAGTCAGGTAGGAAAATAACCTGGAAAGTACAGTGTCAATGAAAGTCAAGGGACCAAAAAGTATCTAAGAGGAGGGATTGGCCATTAATATCAAAAGCAACAGAGGATTCAAAAGGAATATTGACAGAGAAAAAGCCATTAGATTGAGCAAGTAAAAGATCACTGGTCACTTTGAAGAAAATAATTTCAGTTGATTTGGATTACAAAGGGTTAAGAAGTGGGTGGGAAGTAAGACAGTGAACATATTGCTTGTTTTGTTTTATTTCTAAAGGATGCTAGAGACCAGTATATGTTTACATGCAGTAAAGAAGGATTGGGGGGAGGAAAGAATAGAGATAAATACAGAGAGAGACAGAGACAAAGACTGGAGGGGAAAGAGGAGGAAATAAAGAGAGACAGACAGACAGACAGACAGAGACAGAGAGAATAACAGAAAGGGCCAGATAGAGTATAGAACAAAATCAATGGATCAACTAGTATTCACTCAGTTCATTTACCATGTTCCAGATACTATGCTGGGTCCTAGTGATACAAATACCAAAAAAAAAAAAAAAATCAAATATTCTTGACCCTACAGATACAGACACACACACATATAAATATGTATGTATATTTAGGTCTTTATTCATTTCTTTTTTTCTTTCTTTCTTTCTTCCTTCCTCTATCCCTCCCTCCCTCTCTCTCTTTCTTTCTTTTTCTTTCTCTTTCTTCTTTCTTTCTTTCTTTCTTTCTTTCTTTCTTTCTTTCTTTCTTTC
>NW_020954569.1:60955062-60971525 GCF_900497805.2 Vombatus ursinus | reverse complement strand
TTCTTTCTTTCTTTCTTTCTTTCTTTCTTTCTTTCTTTCTTTCTTTCTTTCTTTCTTTCTTTTTCTTTCTTTCTTTCATCTGTTTATCCTTTCCCTTCTACAAAAAGCTTTCTTTATTAAAAAAAAAAAAGAAAGAAAAGGATGTGGCCCTGGGAAAACCGGGGTAGTGATGGTGGGGAATCTGTAAGTCTTTAACCTTCCCTTCCTACACTCAAGAATCTACTAGCTAAAGAAAGCTACAGTGTCAAACCCAGTTTGGTGTCTCTGTGCAAGAAAATGTTAAGACACTTGGCATTTGATAAAAATTCTTCCCATGATTTATTGGAGTAGAGATGTCTGGGCAACTGTTTGATACCATTTCTCACCAACTCCCTTAATTATTTCTAGGTACTATAGTATGGCACATAACTAAACATTACCAAGGAATTTTACAGCCCAACGCAGACTATTACTGTATATTATAGTCGCCTATAATCATTCTAATGGTCTAAGATATTGCAACTAATTTACCCAAGGCCTGAGCACCAGAAGTGTAAAAATTGCTTGAGAGTTTTATACTGCATCTAGACATTACCACAAAGGAGGGTGTATTACTCCTCATTTCTTTACAAGTGTCAACGCAAATTCAACCATCAAACAAAAGTTGGACCTAAAAGCTTTTTGATTACAGCGATTATTACAGATTTTACATGAGATAAAAATGTAATTGCTCTGTTTCTTTTTTTTTTCTTTTCCTCTCCTCTTCAATACCTCACCCTCCTTGCAGAAATCAGACCTTCTTGTTTGATTTGCCAGGTCAGCCCCAGTGCCCAGCTGCAGCCACTGCCAGACAGGGGAGCCCAAGAACTCCTTTTCACTCAAGACAAAATGGATGACATTTCTCTTCAGATCAATTCACAAAAGAGCTCCTTAAAGCCTCATTTCCATTTTTAGCCTCTTTCACACTTTCTTACTGTCTATATAAACTCATATTGTCCATAAAGGCTGTACATCTCAAGGTACTTGGATAAAGTCATAGGAAAGAGAAATTATTAAAGGCAATGATCATTCTCTGTCGCTGTCACATCTCCCTCCCTCAGGGTTCTCAGGTACTCTGAGAGGACTGGAGCGTCTCTCTTCTTTGCCATCAGAATTAACACCCACCAGATCTGTTCCTCTCCCACCAACCCCCAACCCTCATTTTAAGAGGGGCAGTGACCACCACTTCAGCTCTATCTAACCACTTGGTATCAATGCTTTTACAAAGTGATAGTTACTTCACAGATTTAGTAAGAACTAACATGAAGACACTTCCTCACTTATATATCACCTTGGGGCATAATCCCTTCAATAACTCCTTGGTGTTTGTGTTTTGGGGGGAAGCTCACAACTTAACTCATTTCCTCTACAACATCAATCCTACCTTATTCATATCCAAAGCTGGCATTGCTGTGGGCTTTTGCCTGAGGGGAATCTCAGCCCTTTGCAAAGGTATTGATATTGGATTGGTTATAAGAACCAACTTGGATTCCTGGATTCCTAAATCCAGGGCTGGCGCTTCTGTCCCGAAGTGAAGATTCCACTCCTTGTGCTTAGAGTAGAAAAGATGAATGAAAAGATAAAAAGATTCAGACTGTTAGTTTGAATCATATGGCCTGGGAAAGAGTGTGGCTGAGGGTGCGAAGAAGGTCTAAACCCCTCACCCTTTACCACATGGTCTCACCAGATATGAGTGACAGAAATGTATCAAATACTTTGGTAGGTGCTAACTCAAGGTTTTTGGAAGATATTAATAGTTCTGACTGCTCAATCGATGAGAAAAGATTTCTCCCAACCACCTGTTAGGCCAATGCAGGATGCTCCAGTCCTCAAAATTCACCCCAAATCAGCTCCCTTCATGTGGACAGCTATTCTAGTAAACTGTTGAGTTATGCAGATGGGCCAGACCCCCATTCTATTGGTAAATATTGGAATACTTATAACTTTCCTCTTCTTGTTCTCTTTATCTCCAACTTGCCCTTCCTCATTTTTTCCCCATTCCCATCCTTACTCCTTCTCTGCCCCATCATCCTCATTCCCCATTTCTTTTCCCTTCTATTTAACCCTTCTCCTTCTTCCCTATTTCATCTCTTCCCCCATACCCTAATAAACATTTCCTTTTTGATTTTTTTAAGGATCTGCTTTCCCAATGACTTCTCTACTCTACTGCTATAACCTGGAGGCTCTGGGTCCCTGGTGTCCTGGGTTCAATTCTTGTTTCAGAAAGAAGTAGAAGTGGTTCATTGAAATGTTTGACCCAGCAATTACATTTTCTTGGCAGTATCCTGTATCTGTTGCCTTCTTGGATTTTGATCCCATGGCTTTTCGGTCAGCTTATCTTTTAATTCCTTTATATATATCTTGGTCCTCGAATAGTTTTGTAGACTGTTTATTACTTACATATATATATATATATACACACATATAATACAATATATTATGTATAATATATTACATAATACATTATATATATTATATGTAAACATATATAATAAATATATACTTATATGTTTCACTTATTTATTATAAGTTTATTACTTATCATAGATCAGAATTTCATAGTTATAGTAGAAAAGTCATTCTACATTTTGATCTGGGTGTCTTTTTTTAACTTCTATAGTCCCTTGTTAAAGGCAACTAAGTAGAACCGTGAATAGAGTGCTAGATTTGGAGTCAGGAAGACTTGGGTTCACACTCATCTCAGACATTTAAGATCTGTGTCACCCTAGGCAAGTCTCTCCACTTCTTTCCTCCTTAATTTCCTCGTCTATAAAACTAGCATCAAATGAAAGGATGTCGTGGGGTAACAAATATGTACAATGACTTAAAATCTTTAAATAACTATGCAAATAAAGCTTTATTTAGTGTTATTATTAATACCTAAAGTGTTTACCTCCTAAGCTGTTACCAGCTATTAATAACAGCCTGTCCTAGTAGGAAGGACAATGGATTTGGAGTCATAAGATACAGGTTTGAATCCTAACTACATTTCTGGGCCTCAGTTTCATCATCTGTCTCACATCTCTTACTCTCTTTTCCTAACTTTAGATTTAATTCCAAAGCTCTTTTCTGGTCCCTTTACAATATCTCTCTCACTGATTATATCAACGTGCATGGGTTCAATTATCATCTCTATGTAGATAACTCTGAGATTTACATATTTATCATTAATCTCTATTTTGGGGTTCTAGCTGTGCATCTGAACTGTCTATTGGCCATTTCCTACTGATGTCCTATAGACATTTCAGACTTGATATGTCTAAAAGAGTTTATCATCTTTCTCCTAAAACCAATGACTTTTCCTGATTTTGTTGTTTTTGTTGAGATCATTACCATACTTCCGTTTACCTGGGTTGAAGACCTTGGAGTCATCCTGAATTTCTCATGCTTCCCCACCCCACCCTCCACATTCAGTCAGTGATTCTACCTCCACAATATCCTTCTCATCTACCCCTTTCTCTCCACACATTCAACCACTACTCTAGCTCCTGCCCTCATTTCCTCTTGCCTGGGTTATTGCAATAGCTTCATAATTAGTCTCCCAGTCTCCGCTCTTCTTTCTCCAGTACTTTCTCCATATAGCTATCAAAATAATTTTCCTTAAGCATAGATCTAGAGTGCTGAGCTTGAAGTCAGGAAGAACTGAGTTCAAATCTGATCATAGACACTTCCTAGCTGTGTAATCCTGGGCAAGTAACTTAACCTGTATTTGCCTTAGTTTCCTCAAATGGAAAATGGGGATAATATTAGTACCTACTTTATAGAGTTGTTATGAGGCTCAAATGAGATATTTGTAAAAATCACTTTACATGGTGACTGGAACATACTAGGCATTATATAAATGCATATGGCTTTCCCTTCCCTTTCCCCACCTCTGTTCAGAAACTCAGGGGCTCCTTTTTGCCACTAACATCAAATATACTTGCCTTTGTTGAGCGTTTAAATTCCTTCATAATCTAGCTCTAGTCTACCTTTCTAGCCTTAGTATACATTAAATCCCTTTCATATGTTGTATGGTGCAGTCAAAAGTGCCTTCTTATTGTATCACAGAAACAGTACTATATCCATTTCTATGCCTTTAACAACAGACTGTCTTTAACATATGCTCTCCATACTCTTTCCTTTCAGCACCCTTACCTTCATTCGAAGTTCAGCTTTGTAGGTATTGTAAATATTGACCTATGTATGAATCTTTCTCCCGTCCCTCCAGTCCCTATTTCTCCTCCCTCCTGGAAATTGCTTTGTATTTACTTTACACGTATTTTGGATCTACTCATATGTAAATATGTGCTTCTCTCCTCTTTTTTTTTCCCTCCTTACCTAATGGAATATAAACTTCTAAAGGGCTAACCTGTTTTGTTTTTGTCTTTGTAGTCCCAGCACAGAGACAGGCACATAATAGGTGCTCAATAATTGTACTTTAATTGTTTTGTTGATCTGTAAAATGAGGGGGTTGAGCTAAATGTTTCTTAGAGTTCTATCCAGCTTTAAATCTTCTGATCTTGCTCAATTCAATTTGTAGTCCTAGGAATGTTTGATAGGATTAATTTAAGAGGATAGGCCTGCAGGAATAGAACCTATGTTTTTCCTGGCCTCCAGCATTTATTTGTAACTACCCTGATTTCAGCTTACCAGCTTGGCTTTGACCCACTGTCTTTTTCTGACTTCTAATACTGCTTAACAAATTTCCAGTTGACATGAAGATGGGTTAGTTAATATATTGAATGAAAAGATAAGGATCTTAAAAGTTTTTTATAGACTAGAATATTGGGCCAAATCTTATAAGATGAAATAAAATGGAGATAAATGTAAAGTCCTGCCCTTGGCTGAAAAAAATTTCAATAATGCTAGAACAGGAAAGGAAAGAATTGGCAAGCCAGCAGTTTATGTGAAATATACCTAGGGTTTTCAGTGGACTTTCAGCTTGATATGACTCATCACTGTGATATGACTGCCAAAAACGTTAATCCCATTTAAGGTTGTATTAAGAGAGGAATATCCAGAACAAGGAAGGTGTTCACATTATTGCACTCTGCAGGTATGAGGCCACATCGAGAGTGTTGTATTTAATTTTGGGGAATGATATTAACAAACTAGAACAAGTACAGAGGAAGATGCGAGGATAGCAAGGGTAATCTAAATTTTGGCATATACTTATCAGTTGATGGAGCTGACAATGTTGAACCTGGAGGAGAAAAGTTTTGTATGGTAAAGTAATGAGAATGTATGATCAATGTCTTCAAATATGTGAAGAGCTATCATGTTTAAAAGGAATTATAAAGTACATTATATTAGTAAGAGTCAAGTTTGTGGAATAAGAATTGCTGAGTTTGGATCCCAATGCCAATACTTTATAACTTTGAACCTCATTTTCTTCATCTGTAAAATGGGTCAAAAATACTATTACAATATTCCTCATGTAATTGTTATGAAGAAATAAATTTTGAATCCTAAAATTTCTTAGAAATGTAAGCTGTTTGTCAGCATCATCATCATCATTCTCATCCTCATCATCACTTGACTCTAAAGGGCAGATGTAGGACCAATGGATTGAAATTACAAAAAGGCAAATCGTTTACTACCATTTAAAAATGAACTTCCTAGGAACTAGAATTGTCTGAAAATGAAATGGGTTACATATAAATTCACTAGAGATCTCCAAAGAGAAACTCCATGACTGCTTGTCTAAAGTGTGGTAGAGGATCATATATACTTCTCATATATACTTCATAGCATATTGGAAAAGATATCTTCTGAGGACCCTTCTATCTCTGGGATTCTAGAGCTCTGTGACTTAATTTTTAATATTTTTCTTTTGTTTAATCAATTTTATTTTGTATTCAATTCTAAATTTGCTCTTTCCTACTTCCTCTCCCTGTTCCATTGAGAAGTCAAGAAAAACAAGATTCATTACAAATATATATAGTCTTGAAAAACATATCTCCACATTAGCTGAGTTCAAAAAATGGGTAAGGAAAAGAAAGAAATGCAAGATAGTATGCTTCACGTACTCTGAGTCTACCAGTTCTTTACATGGAGGTGGATAACATATTTCATCACTAGTCCTTTGGAACTGTGGTAGAGCATTGTGTTGATCAGAGTAAATAAATCTTTTCAAGTTTATTATCTTTACAATACTTTTGATACTGTGTAAATTGTTCTGCTCAGTTCACTTGGTATCAGTTCATATACATTTTCCCAGGTTTTTATGAAACCACTTCCTTCATGGTTGCTTGCAGTACAATACCATTCCAATACATTCATATACCATAACTTGGTCAGCCATTCCCCAATTAAAGGGCATCTCCTCAGTTTCCAGTTTCTTGCCACCACAAAAAAGATCTATTTTTGTACTTTTGGGTCTTTTCTGCTTCCTTTTTACCTCTTTGGGGTATAGACCTAGTAATGTTATTGTTGGATCAGATGATATGCACAGTTTAATAGCATTTTGGGCATAGTTTCAGATTGTCTTCCAGAATGGTTTGAACTAGTTCATAGCTTCACAAACAATCAATTAGTGTACTTACACTCCCACAACCCTCTAGTATTTAATTTTGTCTTTTTTTTTGTCATCTTAGCTAATCTGGTGGGGATGAGGTGGTACCTCTGAGTAGTTTTAATTTTCATTCTCTAATTTTTTGTGATCTAGAGTATTTGTCATATGATTATTGATAGCTTTGATTTCTTTCTCCGAAAATTGTTAACATAGTTTGATCATTTATTAATTGGTGAATGCGTCTTATTCCTGTAAATTTGACTCAGCTCACCATATATTTCAGAAATGAAACCTTTGTCAGGAAAAAAAAACATACTGCAAAGATTCCACCTCTTTTTTAAATCTTATGTAATCAAAATGATTCATTTTTTCCTCTTGTGAACCTCTTTATTTCTTGTTTAATCATGAACTCTTCCTCCATCTGATCTGATGGGCAATTGCTTCCATGCTCTACTAGTTTGCTTATATGTCATCCTTTATTTGATCATATGCCCACGCATTTTGAGCTTGTTGTAGAATATGTTGTCATTTGTTGTTCTATGTTAGTTTCTGATAGACTGCTTTCCCATCACAGGGGAGAGGCAACTGAAGGAGTTATCAAAAAATTGAGCATCAGAAAATTGAGTCAATCAGTATGGCAATGAGACTTCAGGTCATGACTGATAACCTTCCATCCTATTCTCTTTTATCCTTCTATTTTTAGTCTGTCCGCTATTTAAGTATCTGTTTCACTTTTGATGAGTCCTCCCTTAATCTACCCTCCCATTTATCCACACTCTTTCTCTTAACCACTTTTCCTCACATTTCCCTTTTGGGTAAGAGGAGTTTCTGTATCCAACTGTGTGTGTATGCTTGTTGTTCCCTCTTTGAACCAATACAGATGGGAATGAAGTTCAACTGTTTCTCATTCTTCTTTCCATTATCCTCTTTATCATATAAAGTTTTCCTTGAGTGTCCCATTTATGAGAGAAAATTTTGTCCATTCCTTCTCTCTCTTCCTACCTTTCTCAGGTCCTCTATCTCCTGCCCTTCCATTCTTCTTTTTGACATCATCCAAACACAATAGAATAACCCCTAGCTCCTCTGTCTAATTAGAATCCCCCTAGGACCCCTTGTGATTTGTTTGAGGAGGTGCCTGGTAGATTCTTTCAATTTCTACTTTGTCCTCTGTTTTGTTTTTTGGTTTTGTTTTTGTTTATTTGTTTATTTTTAGTTTTTTAGCTCTGAGAGAAGTTTTCCTTTATGATTTCTTGAACTAGAATGTCTAAGCTATTTTTAAAAAATTCATTGGTTTCAGATAGTTCATTGATTCTTAAACTATCTCCCCTCAATAATCTATTTTCTAGGTCATTCGTTTTTCCGTGAGATATTTCACATGTTCTTTTAAGTGTTCAGTTTTTTGACTTTGTTTTATTATTTCTTCACGTCTCTTGCAGTCATTAGCTTCTGTTTGGCCAAGTCTTATTTTCAAAGAGTTTCTTTAGTAATGTGCTATACATCTTTTACTAAGGTGTTATCTCTTTTCATATCTTTCATCTATGGCTCTCATTTAGTTTTTAAAATAATTTTTTAGCTCCTTCTTTGACTTTTCTAGGACTTCTTGTTGTTGTTGTGCCCAATCTAATTTTTTTGTTCTTGTTAAGGATTTGCTTGTAGATGTTGTCAAGTCATGGTCCTCATCTGTGTTTGAGTCTTGAGCTTCCCTGTCACCTTATCTCTTTATAGTCATTTTCTTTTTTTTGTTTGCTCATTCTTCCAGCCTGCTTTTTGACTTAGGACTTTATGTTTATATTAGGTTCTATCCACTTCTGGGGGCAGGGTGGGTGAGATGTGTGGCCTCAGTTTCTGTCCTTTTATTTCCTTCTGCTGCTTTCACAGCTCAGTCAGCAAGCCTGCAGGGTTTTAGTGCTTCCAAAATCGTATGATTTGGGGAGAGATCTGTTCACTGCCATCCTGAGCTCTCAAGGTGGGGTCTGTTTGCTTGTGTGCAGCTGAGTTTCAAAACACTGCTGCTGGATTCAGTTAATTTTATCATACTTGTAGGTTCTGCAGGTTCAGAGCAACTGAACTGTTAGCTCCCCTTTGATCTTGGTCTCCTGCCATTGCTATCCTGCTTCAGGCTTATAGTCTGGGCTAAAAGTTAGAGCTGAGTTACCATTTTATCGCTGGGCTCAGAGCCAAACTGCTAAGTTTCTGGGATTTATTCTAAGTTCAGAACTAAACTGGGCCACACATTTGCTCATGACTGTTGCTCTCCACCCTAAATCTATGACCCAGAATTGGATAATGGGTAAGAAATCTGCCAGTTTTTGATTGGTATTTCAGGTGTCCCTGGGTTCTATTTCTGTCCCAGTGCTTCCTGCCTTGGTGTTCAGTCTCAGCCCTTTTACTATCCCAGGACTCCCTGGTGTTACTTCTCCTACTGTCCCAGGCTCCTAGTCATCTCTCAACCCATTGTCCAAAGACATTTCTGTCTGTATTTTTAAGCTGCTTCATCTGGAAAAATAACTCATTGTGATTGTGCCTTGACTTTTATATTCAGAATTTGGTCTGGAGTGTTTTTCTAAGTTGTTGTTGACGAGGTGTGCTGGGGAATTAAGGTTCAAAAACATCTTTCCCTCATTCAATCATCTTGGCTCTACTTCTCTTGTTTTGTGATTGTGTGATATTCATCTTCACCTACTCATTTAGTTTCTAAAGTGTGGGTCTGCTGTCACCATAAGCTCATAGGTACTTTCTAGGTCTGGCGCATCCTCTGTACCATTTTTTGAATCCTTGTTTTGAATCCTTCAGTTCTAACTCCAGGCCATTTTTTTATACTACTTTGGAACCTACAGGCCAGCATGTGGATAGCCTTTCCCCTCTTTCTCTTTTACTTTTCTGCTTTGCTATCCCGTTCTCCTTCCCTTCCCTATAGTCCTTTCTTTTTCTTTTTTTCTCTTAATAGTTAATACTTAGTTGATACTATGTGTCTTTCTTTTAATTTTTAATATCTGACTTACAAGTGCCTTTGAGCCTAATATTAGCCATGGTATGCTACTTCCACTGCTCCCTCAAATTAAAATGGTGAACTTCATTATTCACATTTATTTTTATTGTAGCTAATTTCTTATCTTATTGTAGCTAATAGAAATTTCTTGCTTTTTAATAATTTCAGTGAATGCCCTTTAGGATGAAGAGAATTTTTTAAAAATTAAATTATGGTAGTTTACATATGCAAATGTTGTCAGATTTAATAATCATTTTTCCCCTCAAAATGATGAACCCAACCAAATATTGTTTAGGTAGATCGTTTTTTCATGGTGATTAAGTTAGCATCCTAAGCCATTTATTAAGGAAATTATTGTCATTAGATACTTGGAACACAGCTAAGTTAACACTTTAGACAACAGGATCTTTGGTTAGCAAGTTTGATCCATGGTTCAGATTATAGAATTTGCTTAAGGGAAATTCCATTTAACTTTTTTAGAAAAAAAAAAGATTTTCTAAAAACCTTGCCATGCACTTTCCATCTTCTTATTGTGTCCTTCATTTTAGACCAAATTTCTGACATAAGAAGAATCCTATAAATGTTTATAAAACAAATAATACAGCTCTCGCAAAAAATTATCTGGTTCCAATTTATCTCTCCAACTTTTACCACACAGTGATTTATTTTTGTTGCTGTTGTTTAGTCAATTAATTGTGTCCAACTCTTTGTGACCCCATTTTTTTTTCAGCAAAGATATTGGAGTGGATCACCATTTCGTTCTCCAGCTCATTTTAAAGATGAGGAAAATGAGACAAACAGGGTTAAGTGACTTACCTAGGGTCATATAGCTAGTAAGTGTCTGAGGCTGGATTTGAACTCAGGTCCTGCTAACACCAGAGCCTTCATTCTATCTACCTGGCCACCTAGTTACCCTCACTTACCTTTAGGCATCCTTTTATAGAATCAAACTGGATTAATGACTGTTTTTTTTTTAATTTGTCCTTCACTCTCAGGTATTTTTACATTTTGTTTAGGTCCTTATTCTCCAGGCCTGGGTCACTCCTAATAACCACCCGATAAGAGCCTTCTCTTCCTACTGGGTCTACCTTAGATGTAAATTCTCCTAAAAACCCATCTTTGATCTCTTACTTGAAAGTGATCTCTCCCTTAAATTTTTCAAGATAACTATGTCGGGATCTCTCTATTTCTCTTCTCAGCTTCTAACTTGTGTACATGTTGCATGAACAAAAGTGATAATAAACTCCTTGAGAGCAGGAACCATTTGATATTTTTTCTTTGTATTCATAATATCTATTACTGTATCTGGCAGATAATAGCCCCTTAATAAATGTTTGGTAAATAAACGTGTAATAGTCTTTTTGGCAAGGCTCTGTTTGGCTGCCTTTTGAGGGAGCTAAAGATCCTGGGAGTGGTCTTTCTTCCCAGATCTGAGGGAATGACAGGAAGCTATCTTGGGATCAGAATTGGAGGCCAGAGTTTTTTAGATGTGATGAGTTTAATTTTCTCCGGCAAAGGAATTGCAGTGAAAGAAAGGAAAAGAGAGAGAGAGAGAGAGAGAGAGAGAGAGAGAGAGAGAGAGAGAGAGAGAGAGAATGAATGAATGACAGACAGAGACAGAGATAAAGACAGAGACAGAGACAGAAATAGAATTAAAATGCAGGAGAAGACTGAGAAGAAGTGGTGGAGATCTCAATTACTGAGCAGCAGCAACAGTAGCAACAGTGGAGTCTGGCTCCTTAGTCACAACCATTACTTAATGAGCTGAACCATAAAAATAGGCCAGTAGTTCAGGGGGCAATAGGCAAAAGGAGTAATTTAAAAGGAAAGGTGAGCTGTGGCCAAGAAGGGAGAGACTGAGAAGAGACATTAATTCTCACAGTTATCTCAAAACAGAAGGCTCAGGCTGACGCTCCCAGATTTACCCACCTAATCAAGGATTGAAGGCAGTTCAGAAAAAAAAAAAAGTCTGCTCTTTCTTCAGCTTCCCTTCCTCATGCCTATCCCTTAATAGACATTAACATGCTTGAATTGTTTCTTTACCACAATATTTCCTGTAACCTGAGATTTGCCTCAACTGTAAAGAGGCCAGGGGTTAGCTAGAGGTAAATATAAATAGGTTTAATGTGTGCCCTGAGACAACTACTATACAGTGAAGGTCTCACAAGAACCTTGGAATGCTAGCCAACTGGTACTACATTGATGAAACTATTCCTATGACTCTAAGGAATATGATGGGATGGCATAGGGCTATAGGCTAACCCGATTTAAAACTGTCATAATAATCAGTTTGACATGTAGGACAGTGGAACAAGTGACACATTGTGTTCTGGTACGAAGAGAGATACATCAGAACAAATCAGAAATGCCACTACCCCACATGCTGGGGGAGAAACAAACAAACTTTGGTGCAGATGGTGGGTACTATTAACATCCATAAACCACAACTCTGCATGAAATGTACTGAAGACATGAATACTCTCATTATGGGCAAGTACTGTATCATAACAAATTGGAAATATATCTCACCAGTTTTAGGCAAGGGCTTTACAGTGTTTTTTGTTAATGGTACCCTCACCTCTAAGTCAAACAAAAATGCATTGTCTACCAGTGCAGGGAATTCAAAAAAAGAAACAAGCAAATGAACTGATACTCATTCAAAACAAAAATAACAAAACAAAAACTCAGTATCCTTAAGGCTAGCTTACAGGAAAAAGATAAAAGTTAGTAGCTACCTAAATCTGAAGATAGAAAAGTTGACCGGTCATTGAAATTCTTTTTTTTAAAAAGATACTCCCCAAATTAAACATAATTACAAAATGGATGACATAATAGCATGAACTCTCAAATCATTTTGAAAAGGTGATGAGTATATTTAGCCTGGAATTCAATCATCACAATGTTCTTGTCTGCTGATGTAAAACCCATTTCCCCTTCTATCTCTCCTAATATTCATCCTTATCTACTTCAACCCTGCCACTCCCCATTCCTTTGTGTCCTCTGGGATACCTGCTGTATTGTTAATAATCTCCATTTCTTCTCAAATTTCTTCATTCTTTGCTTTGTTCATTTTTTTTTTGTTGTCACAGAAAATCTCTCTCCCTTTCTAAAACATTGATTCTACAAAGTTACATACTCTGTTTCTAATACTTCCCTATTTTCCCTCCACCCCAACACAATTAGCCAATAGAAGGAGGAGGTATACTTCAGAATCTTCACAGCTACTTCTAGACCACCTATTTGCCACCATTTCCCAGAATTCAATCTTTTGAAATTCACTCCATTCATTTATATCATCTAGTCTAATTCATAGTGGCTACAGTGTATTAGCCTGGGACAGCCAGGTGGTGTAGTGGATAGAGCATTGGCCCTGGAGTCAGGAGGACCTAAGTTCAAATGTGCCTTAGACACTTACTAGCTGTGTGACACTGGGCAAGTCACTTAACCCTGATTGCCAAAATAAAATAAAATAGAATGTATTAAGCTCCTGATCATTCTCCTTTCTTTCTCAAATAATTCAGTATTAGAGTAACAGTCTTTTTCTCTACTCTAATTTTTTCCCTTATACTTGAGGACTAATGGTGTGCTAATTCATCATTGTCAACGTCCTTTATAATATTTTCAATCCATTTCAGTCACCTTCAGAGATGGACACATCTTAGATCCTGACATCAACTCAACCTGTTCTTTTTCTATACTTCTGATCTCTGACATTCTTATATTTGATCCCTTATCCTTTCATCTTTCCCTCTGTCTCACTCCTTCTAAAGCTATACTTTGTCCTTACTATGACAGCAAGTTCCTCCATCCCTCTCTCCTCCTAGTATGTGACTGAGTCTCTGACCTCATATTTCTTCCTTCACAGCTTTGACCAGTTGAACTATACACTATCATTTACCAAATAATCTCATGTGCTCTTGCTTTAAAGCCATTCATACCCTGTTAAACCCCATTCCTGGTTTGCCATTAACATCCTCCTTCTCCATGTTGCTGAATACTACCAGAGAAAACCATGCAATGGTGTTGGTTAGGTCCATTAGAAATTTATGGGATCAAGGCTCTTTCCTTATTGACTTTCCTTCACACTTCCCATAACTTTCTCTCCTTTTTTTCATTCTCACTCCTCCTTTCTCCCTCCCCCAGCAGAACACTTTACCTCACGCTTTAAAGAAAGTATCAACTATCTCACCTACTATAAGCTACCTTTTCTACCTTACTTATTATCTTAAAACCCCTATACTTTATTGCCTATTCTCTCTATTTTTGCTCTAGTTTCTGAGGAAGAGGTAACAAAAGCCAATCTCTCAACATATTCTTGATACCTTCTGTTCCCTCTGGAGTCTGCCCCTTTAATTACCCCTTTTCTCTTACCTTAAATCTCACCTAACTTATTGGCTCTTTCCCTATTGCCTAGAAACATACCTAGTTATCCTCCAACCTTAGAAACCCCTCACTTGACCTACCATCCCCTTAAGTGATAATCTTTTTGGTCTTTTTCCTTTACTAGCCACACTCTTAAAATGTCATTGCCTCCATTCCTTCATGATCCATTTCATTTCTCAACTTCTTTCAATATGGGTTCTAACAGTAGACTTACTGTATGTAACTTCTGTTAAATCCTAAATTCAATGGCCTTTTCTCAGTCCTCAAGTGATTTCACTTTTTTTTTTTTCAAGAACTATCCTTTTTGGATCCTCTCTTCCTTTCTTGACTTCTGTAATGCCTTCACATCATTTTACTGCTCTCAAAGAGGCCTTTTGAGTTTTCCATTTGGTCTTTTTGAAAAAAAATCCGTCTGTCATATTGTTTCTTCATATGTCAACTTTAAAACTTGTTTGTAAAAAAAATTATTTTCTGCCCTTTTTTTTTTTTTTTACAAAAAACAAACTATTGTCATAAAAGGGCAATGATTCACTTCCTTTACAAATTGGTTTACTTCTTTTTCTTTATACAAAAGTTAATTTTATACTGACAACTTCATTTTCACTCTCTTTCCCCAACCAAATTGTTCAAATAGGAAGGAGGAAGTCCCTTATATTTTTATGATATTGCTATTTCCCTTTTCTCTTTCTAACTGTATAAGCATTCCTTTTCAATTTTCAGTAGTAGGTAATTATAGATTTTTGATTCACTAAGTGTCGATGACTCTAAATCTCTGGCCTGGGTCCTCTTCTCTCACTACACTCTCATTCAGTGATCTCATCAATTCCCATGAGTTCTGTTTCCTGAACTATAGTCCACCATCACAAGCTTCCTCCTAGATATATCCACCGGGCAATTCCATCAGAATGCCAAACTCTCCATGAACAAAATAGAATTCATTATCTGTCCCTCCACTCCTACTCTAATTCATCCCTCTTTTAAGCTTCCTTGTTTCTATTGAAGGAGTAGCCATTCTACCCTACACCAAATTTGCAAACTTGGAGACTTCCTCAGCTATTTTCTTTCTCTTACTACATGTAGCCAAGCAGTTGCCAAATCCTGTTAATTCTGTCTCTACCAAATCTCTGTCACCTTCTCTCTTCAAATATGACCATATTACCTAATTTAAGGCCTTTATGTACTGTCGCTTAGACTCATAACAGACACCTAACAAATCTTTTTTCCCCTAGTTTTCCCCCTCTCTTCTTTTCAATTTATCTTCCATTCAATTACTGAAATATTCTTTGAAAGTTCGGTTTTGAAAATGTTACTTTCCTGGCAAAAAAATCTTAGTGGCTCCCCCTTGTCTAGAGATAAAAAATTATTTATGCTCTTTTAAAAAATTGTTCTACAAAGCAAATGAATGCATTGGTCATGTGTCATAATATATTTCTCATTCTGCACATATTGCCCACCACATCTCTGTGAAAAGTGGAGAGGCTGAATTCATTCATGAAGGGGTCAAGAGTGGAAGACAGGAGAATATAGCCAAATATAGTGATGATGGCCTGGAAGATAAATGAGTGATAGAGGGACTGGAAGTCATAGTGAGGATAAAGAATAGCATTAGAGATAGCAAGGCAGAGAGAATGATACAATGCTAAAACATTATGACCATATAAAGGCATTTCAGAGGTCATGAATATGAACACTTGCGGGTTATGGTAAGATTAAAAAAGATAACATGTGTATGTATACATAAACACACACCTAATGATTTAGGGATTGAAAAACACTATGCATTTATTATTTTACTGTATCCCCACAGTAACACTTTGAAGTAGGTGCTGTTGTTAAGCCTATCATTTGATGAGGAAACAGACTCACAGAAGTAAAGTGACTTTAACACTGTCAAAGTAATGTCTGAGGAGTAATTAGAACTCAGGTCTTCTTCACTCTAAATCCAGCAGTTTTATTGGACCATAGCTGATAATTTCCGTGTGTAACTGAGTTTGAATGGAGGAGTAGGTCATGGGAAATGAATGGCTTGGGTATGTGAGGAATTAGGGTAATTGTGGCTGTTGCTTTTAAGTGTGTATACTTAGTGCTTAGGCACAATGCTTTGCATAGACTAAGCAATTAGTAAACATCTATGCATTCACACATTCATTCATTCATTTGAAAGTTGATCTTCCCACAGCCTTTCAATCATTTCTTATTTGTTTTGTCCTATGTCATCTTGGATAATATGATGGGTGTGAGGTAAACATTTAGAATTGTTGTTATATCATTCTTTATGCTGTTAATGTGGAATATTCCTTTTCATGGTTGTTGATAGTTTCATTTCTTCTTTCAAAAACTACCTATTCATATCCCTTGAACATTAATCTATTTGTAGATTAGTTCTTGAAGTTGTATTTGTGTATCAATTCCCTGTGTCTTTTGATCAGAACTTTATCAGTGATTTTTGACAGCATCTCCTCCTATTATAGCTGCATTTGTTTTGTTTGTACAAAAGCTTCTTAATGTTATGTAACAGACATTGCCTGTTTTATATTTCATGTTTACTTCTATCTCTTGTTTAAGAATTTTCCTTCT
>NW_020954569.1:60715756-60955052 GCF_900497805.2 Vombatus ursinus | reverse complement strand
CTCTCTCTCTCTCTCTCTCTCTCTCTCTCTCTCTCTCTCTCTCTCTCCCTTTTTCTCTCTCTCTCTTTCTCTTTCTCTCTCTCTCAATGTTACCTTTGATCCATTGATGTCAAGTTGTGTATTATAGGCCAAGAACAAACTGGAAACCTGAAAAAGTTTTAGAGAGACGTTTTTAAAATCATTTGACACAGGGGAGAGCCAAAAAAGGTGTGTCCTGCTCCCCTGAACTTCTGTAAATATTATATTATATGGAGTTCAACAAACGCACAAGGAAATGACAGATGATTGACTTGCATGTAGACAGTTTCTAGATAAGGCAAAATGGTGAGATGTATATAAACATGTAATTCCAAACATTCCAACAAGTTTTGGGCATTACTCCAATAAGGTTTGGTCAAGGTTTCTCTCCATAATAAACGTTATTACAATACAAGTTATTGTAATAATGTTCCCACCCTCACCCTCACCAATAATTCTTTTTTTTTGGCCTTCTAAAGCCCAACATTCTTATGCTAGTGAAAGCATTATTACAGAAGCTGAGAACTAGGTTAAGGTTTCAAAGAAAGTTCATTAAAATAACTGGAGTCAGTGGATGAACCTCCTGACTACTAATCTTATCTAGAGCTTGATAGGATTCCTCTAAAGGAGATGGAACTATATGACAACAAATTTCTCCCAACATCTCATTGCTAGAGGAATCAAACTGAATAAGTATCTGGGGCTACAAGCTAGGGCCTTATACTTTTATCAGGAAATAAGTGCACTACACAATACAGAAGGATTTTCCAGGCATTGAAAGTAAGAGAAGAAAAGAATACACATGGCCTTAAGGATCACCAAAGAAGTAAATAAAACAAAACAAAACAAAAAACAAGGGCCACAAAGTTACCAAAAAATGTTTGAAGACATGACACTGCCACTGCCATGAGTGCTTGACCAAACACACCAAGTTTGTGAGAGATATGATATGGGAGGTGTGTGGGTTTGCCTCTTATGAGAAGTAGGCCATGCAGTTGTTAAAGGTCTCCAAGAATAAGCTAGCTCTTAGGTTCATAAAAAAAAAAAAAAAGGAGGGGGTGGGTATTCACATTCAGGCCAAGACAAGAGAGAGAAGTTCAGCAATGTCCTAACTGCCACAAGAAAGGCTGCTGCCAAGAAGGACTAAACTGAACCCTGCCTACCTTTCCCACTTACCCAATAAAGATTTGACAAATAAAAAAATGGAGGGGGCAGCTACGTGGTGCCGTGTAGAGAGCACTGGGCCCTGGAGTCAGGAGGACTTTAGTTGAAACCAACCTCAGACACTTAGTAGACCTTTAAAATTGTCTCTTTAAAAAAAAAAAAAAGCTACAACAGTAGCTTTTTATCATCAAGTATTTTTTTTGTTGTTGTTTACTATTTTTTTCCACCCTATTTCTTGATTTGGGACTTTGTGTTAATGTTGAGATCTCTTCCTGGTCTTGTTTTTTTGGGGGTGTGTGTGTCTGTGTGTGTCTGTGTGTGAAGGGAATTGTTTTAAGCATCAGGATTTTTCCCACTGCTGTTTTTCAGAGCCAGTTTTGGGGGTTTGGGAGTTTTCAGTGGTTCCAAAGTGTGACCACACACATATACATACATATATTTTGTATATTATGTAAGTATGTATCATATGATTTTATTTAATTGTGTATATATTACAAAACTGTACATTTATGTGTAGTATCAGGTCTGCAGAGTATCACTTCTTTTCTAGATTACATGATTATATCAAAATATGAATATACATGTGTATTTATATATGATCATATTATCTAGAAGCAATATTGTACAGATCTGATATTACACATAAATGCATAATTATGAACAAGAGAATGGATGGCAAGCCTAAGAGCTTATTTACCTAGTTGTTGAGGATAAGGAGCTGACCAGAAATAATGAGCACAACTGAGATTAGTAAAATTAAAAACATTAAGGTATTTCATACTTGCATCCCATTACAGCAACTCAGAGAGGTTTGAATATTACAAGTTTTATTCTAAAAACCTTTACAATTCACCTGCCATGATTTTATAAATTTTATATGAAAAGAAGAAGGAAGGACATGCTTATAATATGTTCTAACAATATAACAGCAAAAATATCAAGACTGCTTCTTCAAGGGTACTAACTGACTTGACATAGGCATAACAGGGGAAAACTCCCTTTGCTCTGTTTGATTCTAGGTAAATGTCATAATTAATAGACAATCATACAGCAACATTCCACATTATTCACAGGGTATCGTAGCAAGGCTCAGAATTAACCAGCTGGGAAAATCTTCTTTTCAGAAAGGAAAAAAAAAAAACATGATAGGAAGACTGAGTCAAGCAGATCCTCCCATTAGTTTAGCAAAGTTGTCCTCTCAAGCACAGATATCCACTTGTAGAAGTTCTTAGATTGCATGCTCTATGAGTAGCACATGGCATTTCACTTAAATGGTGGATTATTGAATTAATGCTAATTCAGACATTTACATTCAAAATAAAAACTCAGAATAATATCAATTTATAGTACCAAGAGGTTTTACCTCAAATATTAGGGTTCATTAAATCAATGCTCAGGGCTAGGTACAGTTACTATTATTATTTTCTTCATGTTGTTGCAATAACAGTTAATAATAAGCACAGGCAAGGCCTTGTGTTATCCATCCTTTCTAGTTTTATATCCATCCTTGAGAAGAAATCAGTCACTAGAAATTAAGAATAATCATATTCTATAGTTTCATCCAGGTAGTGAAAAATGATAGTTCATTCAAAACCCAGAAATATTTGAAAAAATGATGTGTTCCAAATGACCTTTGGTGGTTTTCTTACCACATAGTGTATGGTCTTCCCACCAAAGATGCTGCCATTCCCTTTCACACAATAAACCAGTTGTTCTTTCTCAGTGTTCTATCTGGATTTAATATTTTTCTCTCCCAATGGTGCAATAAATGTATCTTTTTTTTTCCATCTTAATGTAGGAAATTTTTATTTTTTTAATTTTTTTAAAATTTTATTTTATTTTTAAAAATGTTTTATGGTAATTCTTATTTATTTTTTTGTTTTCAACATTTACTTACACAAGATTTTGAGTTCCAAATTTTCACCCCATCTTGCCCTTCCCCCCACCCCAAGATGGCATGCATTCTGAATACCCCTTCCCCAGTCTGCCTTCCCTTCTATCTCTCCCCCTCTTCTCTTATCTCCTTTCCCTTCTATTTTCCTGTAGGGCAGGATAGATTTCTGCACCCCATTTCCTGTATTTCTTATTTTGCAGTTGCATGTGAAAACATTTTTTTTAAACATGTGTTTTTAAAACTTTGGGTTCCAAATTTTCTTCCTCCCTCCCTCCCTCCCCACACACCCTCATTGATAAAGCAAGCAACTAAATATAGGTTATATATGTGCAGTTATGCAAAACACTTCCATAGTAGACATGCTGTGAAAAACTAACTATTTCCCTTAATCCCATCCCACCCCCCCATTTATTCTATTCTTTCTTTTGACCCTGTCCCTCCCTCAGAAGTATTTGCTTCTGATTACCCCCTTTCCCAATCTGCCCTTCTCTCTATCATTCACCTACTCTCTTGTCCCCTTCCCCCCCATTTTCCTGTAGAGTAAGACAGATTTCCATACCCAATTAAGTGTGTATGTTATTCCCTCCTTAAGTCAAATCCTATGAGAATAAGATTCACTCATTCCCTCTCACCTTCCCCTGTTTTCCCTACACTGTAAGAGCCTTTTCTTTTCTGTTTTTTTGTGAGATAATTTACCCCATTCTACCTCTCCCTTTCTCCTTCTCCTACTATAATCCTCTCTCACCCCTTAATTTTATTCTCCAGATATGACCCATTCATCTTCAACTCACCCTGTGCCCTCTATCTATCTGTCTATCTGTCTATCTATCTATCTATCTATCTATCTATCTATCTATCTATCTATCTATCTATCTATCTATCTATCTGTCTATCTATCTATCTATGTATCTATCTCTATATATACATACATACACTTTTTCCCTTCCAACTACCCTGGTGCTGACAAAGGTCTCATGAGTTACAAATATCATCTTTCCATGCAGGAATGTAAACAGTTCAACCTTAATAAGTCTCTTATGATTTTCTCTTTCCTGTTTACTTCTTTTACTTTACTTCTTCTACTTCACTTCTTCTACAAGACTACTGAGTCTTGTATTTGAAAATCAAATTTTCTATTCAGCTCTGGTCTTTTCATCAAGAATACTTGAAAGTTCTCTATTTCACTTAATTGCCACTTTTTCCCCTGCAGGATTATACTCAGTTTTTCTGGGTAGGTGATTCTTGGTTGTAATCCTATCTCTTTTGCCCTCCAGAATATTATATTCCATGCCCTGTGGTCCCTTAATGTAGAAGCTGCTAAATCTTGTGTTATCCTGATTGTGTTTCCACAGTACTTGAATTGTTTCTTTCTTGATGCTTGTAATATTTTCTCTTTGACCTGGAAATGCTGGAATTTGGCTACAATATTCCTAGGAGTTTTCCTTTGGGGATCTCTTTCAGGAGGAGATTGGTGGATTCTTTCAATTTCTATTTTGCCCTCTGGTTCTAAAATATCAGGGCAGTTTTCCTTGATCATTTCTTGAAAGATGATGTCTAGGCTCTTTTTTTGATCATGGCTTTCAGATAGTCCAATAATTTTTAAATTCTCTCTCCTGGATCTATTTTCCAGGTCAGTTGTTTTTCCAATGAGATATTTACATTGTTTTCTAATTTTTCATTCTTTTGGATTTGTTTTACAGTGTCTTGATTTCTCATAAAGTCACTAACTTCCAATAGCTCCATTCTAATTTTTAAGGAAGTATTTTCTTCAGTAAGCTTTTGGACTTCCTTTTCCATTTGTCCAATTCTGTTTTGTAGGGCATTCTTTTCCTCATTTGCTTTTTGGACCTCTTTTGCCATTTGGGTTAGGCTATTTTTTAAGGTGTTATTTTCTTCAGTATTTTTTTGGGTCTTCTTTAGCAAGCTGTTGACTTGTTTTTCATGACTTTCTTGCATCACTCTCAGTTTTTCCTCTACTTCTCTTACTTGCTTCTCAAAATCCCTTTTGAGTTCTTCCAAGACCTGGGACTGATTCATATTTTTCTTGGAGGCTTTGGATGTGGGAGCTTTGGCTTCGTTGTCTTCTTCTGGTTGTATGTTTTGATATTCTTGGTCACCAAAGTAAGATAATATAGTCTGACTCTTTTTGTGCTGCTTACTCATGATCCTGGCCAATTACTTGAGTTTTAAACTCTTTGTTAAGGTAAGAGTCTGTTTCCAAATTGGAGAAAGTATTATCCCAAGTTTTGGGGGTTTGTACAGCTGTTTTCAGAGATACTTCTAGGGACCTGAAAATTTTCAGTTCTTCCAAGGTGGTATGATAAGGGGCGAGGTGTTTTCTCTCCACAGCCAGAACAAGCTCCACCATGCCAGTGCTCCTCCTTGCCCCAGGACCGCCCCTCAGAACTGTGACCCAGATCCAAGCACGGGCAAAGCAAGAGATTCCTGCCTCTGCACTGGCAAAGAGATCCCTGCAATTTCCCTCTGATCAGCCACTCGATTCCCCCTCAGTCTGTTAGCCGGAAGCTGTGGACCCAGGCTGTGCTTGAGACTTGTGGCTGAGACCTAGCAACTCTCTCACCGCAGTCACAGACTTTCACCATTGATGTTCCAAGTTGTCTTTGGCATTCATGGATTGAGAAGTCTGGAAACCGTCACAACTGACTGTGATTCAGTCCTCTGAGACCTGCTCTAAGGTCAGGGCGGCCTGCGCGCCCATGCCGAACTGCGCTGCTCTCCCTGCCCGGCATGATATGCCTTTCAGATCAACCATCCAGGTTGTCTTCGGCTGGAAATTTGTTTCGCTCTGTCTTTTTGTGGGTTCTGCTGCTTTAGAGTTTGTTTAGAGCCATTTTTTATAGGCATTTGAAGAGGTTTGGGGAGAGAGCTCAAGCAAGTCATTGCTTTCCCTCAGCCATCTTGGCTCCGCCCCCCAAACCCCAGAAATATTTGGCTACTTACTGTAAGCCTCCAGACTAACAGATATCCACTGAAGGTATTGAATATTAACCTCTAAGACAAAAATTAAATCTTTTAATCTTCAATATGTAGTTACAAATTGGCTCAGATATAACTTTAATCATTGACCAAACAATCTATCATCAGAAAAAAATCGCTTTTATACTGTAAGCATCATGCAAATCTTCCAATTTTGGCTGTGATTGAGGAGGAGATCTCAATTTTTCAGCAAATTAAATAATTATTTTAAAATCATGAATGTTTTGAGACATTTTTCTCATCAAATTATCTCACAGAATTGATAAAATTTTATGAACCTGCCAAAATCAAAAGTTCTAAACAACTTCACAGATGAAGACAATTTACAAGGTATGTGGTACTTTCCCTAAATACTAAGTAATGATTATTATTCATTTTAAATAAAAACACAAACAGTTTTCAAACATTTTGACCACATTATTTAGCAGCTCAATTCACAATCTATTAGCATCCATATTAAAAGAGAAGTGAATTTTATGATGCAGTCATATCACACTCGGGGCATCATTTTTGTTTTCAAATTGGCAGAATTTTTCATACAATGATTTCCCCAAAATCACAGTACAAAAAAAGAAGTCTAATAATAATTTAAAAATAATAGATTTTTACAACATAACACAAAACTTATTGCCAGTTAGATGATATCTGTTCAGTTGAATGCATTTCCAAATCATCTTACATAGGAAATCATTGCATTCATCTATCAACTTGACAATCTATACTAATTGCATTCACAACCAATATAGAGTAATTTTGAAGCAATTACATTTTTAATTCTTATTTATGCAGTTTCTAAGTATATTGGTTTAATGCCAAATATCAAGTGTATTTTACATTAAGACCTGATCTTCCTATAAAGGGTCAAACATCACAATTATGTCAATAGGAAAATGCATCTCACTTTAAATGAAACCACAACATAATTTAGTTTTAGCATGAACTGAATTAAATCAAATCCAGAATTACAGTTACAAATGTATCAATCAAAATTTCAATTTTCCCAAGGGCCATTAATTGCCAACACCTCAAATTATAGAGCTCATTTCTTTCAGTTATTTCAGTTCCAAGGAGTTATGGTGACAGTCTCATATTTTCACATTCCCCTCTTTTGGGGCCCATGAGGCTCCAAAGATTGGAAAACACCCTTCTAATAGTCCTCCAAGGACAGAATTTTAGTATACTATACTCAAATAATTCCATGCTGCAAATTTATTTTTATGGTTTCCATTTGGACAGTGCTGTAACTTGGTAGAATATTGAGCATCTTAAATTGCTAATGAGCATTTCCCCAACTGGTGTCCACAGATTTACCTGTATAGAAAGTTTCTCATATCCTTCTTATTTCAGTGAGATAAAAAACCTTTTCAAACCTCTCTTTCAAAAACTACACACCCTTATTTTCAAAGCCTTCATTCACATTGTCAGTGCAAATGGACTGCAACTTTAACTTTCTACACATTTTCCTCTCTTCTTTACTTGCTTTACTTTACTTCCTCTTCTCTTTTCTCTTTCAGTGGACTTTGATTAAAGTCCTACAAACTTCAAAATTGCATCTTTCTTTTGACATTCTGGTTTGGCAATTCATTTTACCTTTGTGGCTTCTCTTTAGTCAGAGGTTCCCAAACTTATTTGGTCTACCACCACCTTTTCAAAAAAAAAAAAATTATTCAGTGCCCTCCTGTGGTTAGGTTAGGTTAACTCTCATTTTTATTCAATTCCACCTAATTGCACCCAAGGCTACTACTGCTCCCCTGAATTACTCCAGTGTCCCCCAGGGGAGCAGTATCACCTACTCTGGGAACCTATGAACTCTATCTCATCTTTATTTAACATTCATTTATCAGTCTAACACTCAACTAAATGTCTCCTGCACTAATTTGCTTATACTATGCTAATTAATTGCAAAACCTTTACTTTTGGGTTATATAGTCTTTTTCAATTTCTTTTAGGTGACTTTGCTTCTAATTTACCTAAACAATTAAATTTTGTTGAATCATTCACAGAAGAAAATACATAGTGAATCACCTTCTACTAAAATGAAGAATCTGTCACTATCTTGGAGAAAAGGTGATAAGGAAAAAAGGCCATAAATACTATTTGCATGCAATCTTATTTCTGGGCAACTGCAAATATCTTCCTCTTCCCAATCCACTAAGATATTTCAGCATTTATAAAACATTAAACCATAATTTAGGAATTTACAGTAAAGATATTATATTATAGTTATAAATTTAGTCTCTAATTAGCTTATAATACCATAAATTTCTACAAACCAGAAAAAAATCTTTCTTAATTGTCTATCTTTATCTCTGCAATCTCAACCTGACCAGGCTTGAGAAGACAGAGAAAATATCCTATATTTTTTGTTTGTTCATTTTGTTTTTGTTTTTTCTAAAACCTTATTTCCCACTGAAAGTCTGATCAAAATGTTAGTGGAAGTAAATCCCTGCTTAGTAGGAAAGAAAGTTTAGCATCAAAATTATAACACATTACAGATAGCTAGAAGAGCTATTTTAGTTATAAAACTTCACTAATCTTCCACCATTCAAAGCTAGCTTTCTGTGATTTTTTTAAATAGCAGTCTTTATGGCTTGGGTGAGTATTCCCCCTCAAAATCTCTAGCAAAAATATAACCTTATTCCTGCAGGAGAACTTCTGAAGTGGAAACTAGTTTTCCTAGCCTTCTTGTTGTTCTGTCATTTTTCAGTCATGTCAAACTTTTCATGACCCCATTTGGGGTTTTCTTCTTTTTAAAAATAATTAATTAATTTTTAGTTTTCAACATTCCCTTCCATAAGATTTTGAGTTATGAAATTTTCCCCCTCCTCCCCTCCCCCTTTCCCAAAACATCATACAATTTGATGTAGGCTCTACATATACATTCATATTAAACATATTTTCACATTAGTCATGTTGTAAAGAATTAGAACCAACAGGAAGAATCATGAGAAAGAAGAAACAACAACAAAAAAGAGGGCAAATAATATGTTTCCATCTGCATTCAGACTCCATAGTTCTTTTTCTGTATCTGGATAACATTTTCCATCATGAGTCTTTTGGAGTTGTCTTAGAACCTTGCATTGCTGAGAAGAGCTAAATCTATCGAAGTTAATCATCACACAATGTTGCCATTATTGTGTACAGTGTTCTCCTGGTTCTTCCCACTTCATTCAGCATAAGTTCATGTAAGTCTTTGCAGGTTTTTCTGAACTCTGCCTGCTCATCATTTCTTATGGAACAATAGTATTCCATTACATTCATATACCACAACTTGTTCAGCCATTCCCCAATTGATGGGCATCTCCTCAATTTCCAATTTTTGGCCACCACAGAAAGAATTGTTATAAATGTTTTTTGTACATGTGGTACCTTTTCGCATTTGTATAATCTCTTTGGGATACAGACCTAGAAGTGGTATCACTGGGTCAAAGGGTATGCACAATTTTATAGCCCTTTGGGCATAGTTCCAAATTGCTCTCCAGAATGGTTGGATCAGTTCACAAGTCCACTAACAATGCATTAGTGTTCCAATTTTCCCACATCTTCTCCAACATTCATCATTTTCCTGTTTTGTTATGTTGGCCAATCTGATAAGCGTGATGTGGTACCTCAGAGTTTTTTTTTATTTACATTTTTCTAATCAATAGTGATTTAGAGCATTTTTTCAAATGATTATAGGTAGTTTTAATTTCTTCATCTGAAAACTGCCTATTCATATTCTTTGACCATTTATCAATTGGGGAATGACTTGTATTCTTATAAATTTGACTCAGTTCTCTATATATTTTAGAAATGAGGCCTTTATCAGAGACACTAGTTGTAAAAATTGTTTCCCAGCTTTTTGCTTCCCTTCTAATCTTGGTTGCATTGGCTTTATTTGTGCAAAAACTTTTAAATTTAATGCAATCAAAACTATCCATTTTACATTTCATAATGTACTCTGTCTCTTGTTTGGTCATAAATTCTTCCATTTTACATCTGACAGGTAAACTATTCCTTGTTCTCCTAGTTTGCTTATAGTATCAGCCTTTATATTTAAATTGTGTACCCATTTTGACTTGATCTTGGTATACAGTGTAAGATGATGGTCTATGTCTAGTTTCTGCCATAGTATTTTCCAGTTTTCCCAGCAGTTTTTCTTAAATAGTGAGTTCTTATCCCAGAAGCTAGAGTCTTTGGGTTTATTAAACAGTAGATTACAGTATATTACTCTAGTCATTGACTGCTGTGTCTTGTGCACCTAACCTATTCCACCAATCCATCACTCTATTTCTTAGCCAGCATCAAGTAGTTTTGATGATTGTTCCTTTGTAATACAATTTAAGATCCGGTATGGCAAGGCCACCTTCCCATTTGGGGTTTTCTTGACAAAGATGCTAGAGTGATTTCCCATTTCCTTCTCCAGATCATTTTATAGATGAGGAAGTGGAGGCAAACAGGGTTAAGTGACTTGCCCATGGTCACAGAGCTAGTAAGTGTCTGAGGCTCTATTTGAACTCAGGAAGATGAGTCTTTCTGACTCCCATCCTGTCACCCTATCTACTGTGCCACCTCTAATGATCATGGGAGGGTTTAGGGGAGAAATATAGAAAGAGAAAGAAAAGGAGAGAGAAAGAGGTAGAAAGATCTGCCAGAAAACTAATTAAATTTTACCCAATTACAGAGTCCTTGGGTGATAAGTCTTAGGTAATCCACATGTTTGTGGATCAAGATAGTTTTATCACATTTTAGTACTTCCATATGTGCTTACAAGGTTCTCACTGTGCCTTATTTGATCACTTATAGGTTGGTCCCACCCTTATTTGATCCTGAGATCAAGAAAAATATCTGGAAAAACGACTTACTTGTGCCCCTGGAAATCTTTACTGTTTTTCTGGTTAACCATCAGGTTTCCCATTTCTGACACCAAACTGTCAGTTAAGAACAAACCCAAACCTGAAAAAAATGTTTTAGAAAAGTTTATAATGTAGATCACCATAGGGGATCTACTAAAATACGTGTGACCTGCTTTCCCAAGCCTCTATAAGGTTTATACTATATGGAGTTCAAACAAAGGCATAATTACGCAATAACTAATTGGCCTATATGTAGGACTTTTCCAGGTATAGCAGTTTCCAGATAAGACACGTAGGTTGTTTGAGATGTCTGTTAGCAGGAAGGCAGAACCAAGATAGCAGAGTAGAGGCAGCAACCCAGCTAAACTCTCTCAATATTCTCCTCCAAACAACTTAAAAAAATCAAAACAGGTCAAATTGAATTATGGAGTGGAAAAGCCAACCAAAGATTGGGGCAAGACATTTTTCTAGCCCAAGACACTTAGGTCAGATAGAGAAGTTTTTGATATTGATATTGATATTGGTATTTGATATTGAGTTAGGGTCCAGCCCCTCCATGTGCCAAAACTAGGCACAGACTTGGGTTCTGTTTGGTAATTCCATTGCACATACATAGTTCTAGGTCACAATTTTGGGGCAAAGAAAAGTTCTTGTAGCTGCAAGAGAGAAGCAAACCTTATCCCAGTTCAAGAGGAGTACTAGCACTTGTGTATGCAGGGGAACAGAGGCCTTTCATGGGTAAAGACTAGGACACAGACTAGGAAAGCAGTCACCAAACCTCTCCCTGTATCACACCACCTTAGAAGCACTGAAAATTTACAAACATTGAGAATTAGCTAATGAAAATAGCAGTGTGAGAAAGCTTGAAGCTTGAGACAGTCTCTCCTCTTTCCTCCACCTCCAGTGAGTGGAGCCCACAATAAACATAAAGTTAAAAGTCAAGAAACAGACTGGAAAAGTGAACAAACAACAAAAAAGATCCTGTCCATAAAATCGACCAGGGAAGGCCATCATTTTATTAAAATTCTGGCATCATTAATAAAATGATTAAATTATCTAGAAATTATGTCTCTCAAACCTTTTTAATCACTACACTTTCTTGAGGGTTAGGACTTTTTTTTAATCTTTATTCCCAGTTCCTAGGATATAATAAGCACTTAATAAACATGTGTTTTTTTAACTATTAAGTATTATTGTATTTGGAGCTAGATATTGAAAAAATTATAAAACATAATTGCTTCCCTTAAGCACTTACAATGTAGTTGAGGAGAGAGTAGTACATAAAAGATCAATACTCTAATCCATCAATACTAACAATTCAAGATAGTATATGCTAAGAGCCAGATAAAGTTAATTGATCGATAAATAATAAGTATAGTGGAGTGACCTGGACTATAGGGGTCACTGATCGAATGATTAATTTTGGACTATATGTGCCCAGAACCTCTGTGGAAACTTCTGGGGACTCAAGGCCTATAATGACTAGAGCTGATGATCCTATAAGTATTACAATGGAGTTACACTACTTTCAGTGTTCTCTTCTCATCTGGTTGCAAATTATTTCAGAATTGTTTCAAGCTATTTTCTGTGAAGAGTGGAGGAGGGGTGGCTTCCTCTGTCCTGTACCTTAGCTAACATCAAACTATGAGCACATGGAAGATAAAGCAAATCTTCTATTTACTCAGATAAGACTGAGGCCTGGGTACAAGGCAGCCTCTTTTGTGTTCACTAACTCCTGATCTTGGGGGAATGAGTATCTATTTTGAGATAGGAACATCAAGTTTGAAGTTGACATAAAGAGTTTCAGGTTCAGAGGCTCTGCGACCTCTTTGTCAGCAGCTGCTTGGAGGCTGTAGGAGGAATCCCCAGCAATTACCTCATATCTTTTGGAGAAACTGAGTACCAACAAGAACCTGGGCTGTTTTGTCAGAAAATATAAATGAGAACTGTTTAGTCCTTGGAGAGTCAAGGTGAAATGTCTAATGCCTGTTTGATAACCCCACAAACTACTTTTATGTTCTGATGAGGTTTAAGTGTAATTCTCCAAAAAGATATGAGCTATACTACTGAATTATTTTTTTAAATCTTTCTGTTGATTCACTCTGGGACTATTTTATGTCTTAGACTTAGACACTGTGCCTAGAGTCAGAAAGACTTGAGTTCAAATATGACTGACCTCAGACCCTCTTTATGTGACCCTGTGCAAGACACTCGTAGTTTTCTCAGCTATAAATAGCACTTACCTTCCAGGATTGTTGTGAGGATCAAATGACATGATATGAGATAATATTTGCAATGCACTTAGTATAGTACCTGGCATATATTAGGTACTTAATAAATGTTCATTCCCCTTGTTAGCATTTTTTCCCTAGAGTAAATGAAGAATTGTCCCATATTTAATTCACATTGCACATTGAATATATTTGTAGTTTCTCCCTTTAGAGAGAGCTATACTTGAGCCATAACACAAGCTTTAAATAATTTGTCCTGGGACTTTAAGGAGGGTGTTTAAGAAAGGAAAGAATATGAGAAAAGGAAGCCTACTTCTCTTTTTAGAGCACAAGTTTCCACGGCAATGAACTTGGATAACATTCATGGATCTAGCAGAAAGACCCCATGGAGGCTTGGGCTTAGAAAAGATGGAACCCTTAGTGGTGGAGGGATTGGGCCCTGTGCCCTACTCCCGTGGGCCAGGAGTGCCTTATTAATGGTGGATGTGGGGAAGTTAGCCAGTTTTTGAAATGCTAATTCTAATCAACACCGAATATTTAATCTCTTTTGGATGTTTCACACATGTTCCAGGTCATCTGACATTGTTTTCCTTTTGAACTTGTTCTATCTGTGGGTCATTTAGGAACAACATTTGAATTGGCAGGAATCCCTTGGAGAAATTTTGATGTGGCCTATATGATGAAGGAACATCAGGACCTCCATTTGGACTGGTTTATGTGTTGCAGTGAATCATGGAAGAAATTTCACCCTGAATAGTTTGACTTTTCTCCTGAGAGCATATTCCTTTTCTAAATCTAAGTTGGTTACTGAGTTCCCTTTAGTCCATACAGGTCTCCTTCAGAAACTTCTCCTTTTCTTCCTTACTGGGATTGTTTCTCATTGTGTCTTCACAATTATGTTCTGGGTTGATTTTTCCCCGATAGAATGTGTATGTATGGGATCTTACTCTTGAAATTTGCTTCAATTCAAATCTATTCATATTATACTCAACTTCCTTTCTGCATCACAAACTGTAAGATGGAAAAATAACTTACCCCACTCCAATGTTCGCATCATTTTTATTTCAGCAACCACTTCTTCCTTGTTCATAGGATCATAGATTTAGAACTGGAAGAGATGCTAGAGATCATCTAGTCACAACCCCCAGTTTTATTGATAAACTTATAAAGCTAAGAGAAACCTAATGACTTATCCATAATCACACAACTATAAAGTTCAGCGCTCTTTCTCTAATACCATGCTGCCTCTCAATAGGTAAGTTAACTCACCTGTATGAAGAGCTGAGTATACTTATTCTTCATGATTCCACAGAAAAGCACTAGAATCAATGGATGAAAACGATAGGTTTCAGTGTGAGGAGGAACTTTCTACTTTTTTTCCCAACATTTTTTGACATCCTTCATTTTGATATCACTTTTATTTCTGAATATACTCTCTTTTGGTCTGCTCTTCAGAAAATCATCTAATAACAAAGTATAAAAAGTGAAAAAAAAGTATTTTATCAAAACCAAACCACACATCAGCTGTCTGACAGTATTTTCTATGTATAACGCATATTGTTATCCTCCTTGTAATGAAGGAATTTTCTCAATTCTTCTCTGGAGCCACGTTTGGACATTAAATTACATATCATTCAGTGTGGAATTCTTTGGTATTCTTTCTATTTATGTGGTTGCAGTCATTTTGTACGCATATGTTTTCTAAGTTCTTACTTCATTGTGCATCAGTTCTCGTAATTCTTCTTCTGCAACTCTGAATTGTTCATATTAATCTTTTTTTCCCTTATGGTACAGTAAAGTTCCAGTACATTCATGTACCACAATCTGTTTGCCAGTACGGCTCAATGAGCATCAACTTTGTTTCCAATTCTTTGCTGTCATAAAAAAGCGCTACTTTGAATATTTTAATGTATATGGGAACTTTCTACCTTTAACCTCCTTGGTCAATGCATAGAAGTAGGCTGTCTAGGTTTAAGACTCTGGATGTTATTTCTAAACAATAAAAGCAAATCAATAATGGAAAAGACTCCCTTGTGAAATAGTAGATTCCTTCTCACTGGCAGTATTCAAGAAGGGCTGAATGATCATTAATATGGGATGGTACTAAAAATGCTGCATTGCATAAGGAGATTCTACTTGATGGTCTCTAATGCCCTTTCCAGTTCTAAAATTTTATGATTATGAATTTGTGAGAGATAAACAGATCTGTTTCCTCAGAATTTGGAATCTCTTCTGAATCAGTTATTAAATCATGGATATACTGTTACTAACTCTAGAAGCTATAATTCCCATCCACTGTTAGTCCAAGAAGACCCTTCTTTGTAGATTTTTAAAATAGTTTGGTCTATTCAAAGTAGTTTAATGTCAAATTGGAATGAATACTCTCACCTTCATTCTATGGAACTTCTAAGAGAAATATCATGTTACAAGATTCTTTGAAACCTGGGGCTTAATTTCAAATGCGGGTATTTATTCCTACTTAAATGATGTCTCCATTTTAGGTCCAACATTCCTTATTAGGGATGTTTGAAGTAACTAGGTCTAGGCAAAGGAGAAATTGCAGTGGCACCACTTTGAAAGGAGGTTTTTTATTTTACCAGGAGTAAAATAAAACTTTAACTGAGGCATAGGTTTTGTCAAAAGAGATGCCCAAATCAAACAGAACTGCCCGACTATCATCCACTTGCTCTACAATACGAAGAAACCGAACAATTCCTCTATTCATCTTGGAAAGTACTTCTACATTCTCTAAGCAAATACATTTTCCACAAATCCAAAAGGCTTTCCTAGGGGAAAACATCACCACCTGAAACCAATTGTATTCCATGTCTGAAAGTCAAGCCTTTGGAGTTCCTTACTGGTGACCCTGTAATGGGGTGAAAGAAACTGTAGACATTTCCCAGATGGTGCTTAGTTTCCTTCTGAGCTATAAAGAAGAGACATGAAAGGCAGAAGAGTGAAACACAAGGCTAACAGTTGGTTGAAATGACCAAATCCTACTTTAGCTTAGTCCATTCCAACCTTTCAGGAAAGGGAGAGAAGTGATATATGGTACTTGAGGGTGAGAAGTGCCTAAGATATTTTATACTAATTTAAATTTTCTAATTAGGAGAAAAAGACAGAATTCTTTTGAATAGGAAATGTGCAAGGATGGTTCCTGTGTTTATGTAAATAGAGTATTAGGGGGGAAATAAGTCTCTACTCCAGAATCTCAGCTTCACCTCCTTTGCCAGCCCCACCAAGGGTCACTGTCATCATCACCATCATTCCCACCCTCAGCATCTTCAGAATTCACTTCAAAGACTAAGCACCTATTTATTTCTAACATTGCATAGGATTTCTTTGATAACAATTAGATATTGCAGACACAATCCTTGCCTCTAACCACTACCCTCCAATCTCTTATTCTTATAGTTGCTCTATAAAGAGTGCATCTGAGATTCATTTACTCATTTTAAAAATACTTAGTACCTAGAGAATGATATCCTCTAGGTTATTTCTTTCCCAATAATGGCCAAGTCTTTCTAATCAGACAATGAATCAACAAGCAGTTATTAAACATCTACCCTCTGCCATGCAATATTCTAGGACCTAGGGATATAAAGGCAAATAAAAAAAAATAGTCCCTACCCTAAAAGAATTTATTCTGTTGGGGGAAATAATATGTACACAAGTAAGTATAATCTAATATCTACAAAGTAAATACCAGGTAATTTTGTGGATTCAGCACTAGTAGTAGGGATGAGGAGAGATGTGGTGTAGGAAGTATCATCTGAACTAGGCTTTTAAGGAAGGTAAGAATTTTAAGGGGTGAGGTGAAGAGGGAGTTTGAATGGAAACTTAAGAGTAGGGATTGTGTGCCAGCACCGAGTCTGGCACAGGGCAGAGCCTTAATAAATGCTTGTTGATTGATTAATTGATTGCATTTCAGGCATGGGGGAAATCCTGTGCAAAGACAAAAAGAAGGGAGGTGGAATGCTGTATATAAAAAGAAACAAGAAGGGGCAGCTAGATGGCACAGTGAATAGAGCACCAGCCTCGGAATCAGGAGGACCTGAGTTCAAATCTGACCTCAGACACTTACTAGCTATGTGACCCTGGGCAAGTCACTTGACCCCAATTGCTAATTAAAAAAAAAAAAGAAAAGAAACAAGAAGACCACTTTATCTGTAGCCTAAAATGCATGGTGGGTAGTAATACATAATAAGACAGCAAAGGAAACTAGGTTAGAATTAGGTTTTTCAAGGACTTAAATGTTAAGCAGAAAGGTTTGAGACTTTAACTTTACAGAATTCACCCCTTTGGCGAATTTATAACATTAATATTGTATATTATTACTAACCTGTGTTTGTGTTTTGTCCTTCCACTAGCCTGGGAGCAGAACCCCACTAGAATTACCATACCAAGAATTTGATTGGAATTGAAGCAGGTGGCCTAAAAACTAGCTCAGGTGGGGTACCAAATTCTGATGAAAAAGGTCTTAATTTCCATGCGGCCAGAGAGGGACCCAGTTTTCTATTAGTTTTGAATCTCCTTCAACATTTACCAATAAGCTCTGCATACAATAGGTAATTAAAAAAAATTTGTTGCATCCAGTTGAATAAAAGAACCATTGACTAAATGGGAGTTGGGGTGGGGAAGGGAGAGTTGTGGAGTATAGGGGAAGGAATTTGGTCTGGTTAAGAATTTCATGACCTTGAACTCAATGAATTTGAAGTGATCTCATCCTCTACTTATTGGAACCCATACATCCATTTTTACTTATCTCAGCCTCTTGTTTTAACCCCCCTAAAAGACCTTCCCCTCAAAATCTCTGCTCACCATGATGTTTGACTAATCTTGTCCCATCTGGCTCCACTAAATGGGGGATTTTTTGAGAGAGGTAAGTTGTATTTACAAGCTTTTGCTTTGCCCCTTGGAGATATGAAAAACGAAACAAAACAAAACAAACAACCCTTGATTTGGATTCAACAAACAGAGAATTTATCATAATTTGGACATGTCTGCCTTTACTCAATGCCTGAGAAAAGTACTTTCTAAATTAGTAATATTCTAAGCAATATCACAGGAACAAATATTTTGCGTGAGGAAGAGAAAAAACATATTTTAAAACATATTAGCAGTCATTATTTGCATAATGAAGAATATTTTGGTCACTCAAAGCTAGTGTTTAATAAATTTTCACAAATGTGTTATTATTATAAGCAAGGTTCAGATTACAGGTGATTCTAATTAATTATGTAGCTTGATAAAAACATTGATATATAAAAGTAGAACAAATGAAACTATTTACTAGATGTGTGACTATGGATAAATCATTTAACGTTTTTAGGTTTTAATTTTCTCAACTGAAAATAAGAAGCTTGGACTGATTAATTTCTAAGTTCCCCTCCATCTATAAAATTCTCTGATCTTTTTGTTATGTGAGGAATCTTGCCTCTCTGAGTTTGTATGGTAGGTTATGGCTGCTAAAATAAATCTACCACAATGCAGAAATTATAGAGATAAAAACATAGGTTTTATTATTCTTAAACATAGATACAAGGGGAAGAAAAATAACCCCAAAACCAGATTGAAGTTTCTGACAAGCTTTTATGGGGGAATTACATCAGAGAGACAAAGAAATAAATTCTTTCACATATTGTAATCTCATACATTCTTTTAGGCTATAAAAGTTTAAAAAAAAAACAGCAACAAACCTACAGATTCATAATCCCATACTTCCTTCAGTGTCATAAAAGTTGAACAAACTTAGTTAAACAGAATCACTATCTCATATATCTCCTAAGGAAACAAGCCTAGTTAAACAGACGCTAGATAAACTAAGTCAGGCTAGAGATTAAACTCCGTTTAGAGGATTCAGAGTGGGCTGATGGAGAGGGAAGATTTACATGCTTACAGAGTCTGTGAGAAATCTTCTACAAATAACTAAATCATTTTGGGAAGCTCATGCTCCCTTTTGGTTTCTTATCTGAGGAATGTCAAAAAAATCTTCTCTTAATTCTATCATTCCTTGAGTAAGGTTTTAGCCAAGTGAAGTTAATATTAACAGGAAAGAGTCCATCAAGTATCTATAAAAAGAGGCAAAAATAAAATGTAATAATATGAACATGAGTCTCATCACATCATGAACAGAAGAGATATCATGTTGGGTGAAGCCCTGAATTAAGTCAGACCAATAATCAATCTTCATCTGAAGGAGGCACTTAAGTCCTGAACCTTTTGGGAAACAGAGGTAGCAGATAAAATCTTACCAGCTCCAACTGAGCTCTTAAGGCCTCCAAACACTAGCCTATCTCATAGTGATTTGCCTCTTTTGTTGTATAATGCTACTCCCTCTGTAGCTCCCTCTCCTACTGAGATGCCTTGTGTGTGGAGAGTGGGACAGAAAGTGACTGGCAGTAGCTGAAAGGGACTGGACAGTCAGGTTCTGTGAGGAAGGACACCAGCAGGTACTGCTCTAGCACCCTGCTCCGTAATGGACTATCTGTATTCAGAAATAATTAGAAATTCCTGCCAGAAATAGGATAGTCAGGATCAGTAAACCAATGAATTTGAAGTTTGAATTTGCACCAGATGCCAAACTCTATGCCCTGAGAAGAATTAAGATCCCAAGTCCAGAGTCTCTGCATTTTTGATAAAGACTAACTTTCTGGAAAGATTGATTTGAAAATCCTTAGAAAACTGTGTTGTTCATATACTTTTGCACCCTCAAGGGAGGACTCAAGGTACATTTTCTAGAACTACTGAGTTCAAATACATTCTACGTCTGAATGCTTCTGGGGTCTTAAAGAGCAGAGGGGATGTGACTTGCTATGTATTTAATTATTCATTCCTTTTGTTGTTATGTTTTATTCATTGATTCTATTGTTCCTATGCTAACACTAAACTGCATACAGTATATAAGCATGTTTGACTACATATGACTAGGACTCATGAAAATATATCTTTTTCAAAGGGGAGGCAGATTTTGGAAGGGGGTGGTAGTGGGGACAGGCACTGCGCTGATTTTCGATTGGATAATTCCATAGCACTCATAGATAACAAATCTGGGTTTTTCCAAAACGAGAGGTGGAGTTTGGGGATGGAAAGTCATTGGCCCCCTAAGAATCCTAGAGAGCTTATACTTCTTGGGTTCTTCTTCTTGCTTCACATTCACAAATGCCAGGGGGAAGCATAGAACAATCGCAGTATCAGATTATTTTTGCTGGCCAGGATCAGGTTAGCATCTACCAACTTCCCCTAGTGGCTAAAGCTATGGTGCCCTATTTAGTGTTGAGTCGGTCACTGATGTGTCTCAGTTCTTGCCTGGGGTCATCTCATTCCCTTCCCAGCTGTGCCTCTGACTCTTCATTCTTTGACATTATTCCTCCTTCATCCTAGAACTTCATTCCTCTAACCATGCTGGCCCCTTTCACCCATTGGGGATTTTCTTCCAGAGACTGCATTCTGGGAATAGGCTAGACTGGTCATGCCTCGTTACTTTCTCAGCTGTGCTCCCATCCTACCTTTGCTTCTGGCCCTCTAGATTTTGCCATCATGTCTCAGTCCATTTTTTGCTATCTTTTATATGCTTTCTCTGTTAGACTGTAATCTCCTTGAAGGGACAGGTTTTATTTCTCTTTGCTCATACTTGTATCCCCAGCATTTAGCATGGCCTGACACAGAGTAAATGCTTAATAAGTGATTATTGGCTGCCTTTCCTGCCTGTCTACCCGTGTTACTGATATGACAGCATTTTGGGTCCCATTCTGACCTCCCAACTTCTCACTTCCTCTCTCTGTCCCTAGTAATCATATCCTGATTCTTGTTTTCTTCTTTTAGTTGACAGCTTTCTTGAACCTGGACCACAATGAACCAAGAACATGGACATAATGCCTTGGCAGTGAGTTCCTGAGACATTCCTGCACTCTAGGGGTAGAACAAGGGAAGACATAGATAGAATGGAAAGGCACGGATAAACTACGCTACTCTTTATCTGGCCTATTTTGTTAGTCACTTAGTTGTGGTTCTGTCTGTATTGGAAGGTAATGAAGCACCATTTCTTCACAGTTTATAATTCAGGGGCTTATCATTAATGGAGCCTGATTTCCCTCATAATTAGAATGAATTAGAGATATATTTCCCTGCTATGAGAATAGCTCTTCCAGACAGGCCTTCTAGCCTGGCTGCTAGAGGTCCCTGAGGTATGCAGCAGGAGTAGAGGAAATGAGGAATTAGATACAGCAAAAAGGAAACAAGAAATTCAAGCCAAAATGTGTTTCAGAACATTAGTCTACTTCCTACTCAATCCACATGTATTTCTTGACTGTCAAATTTTTCCCCCTGGGGAGAGTCATAAAGGCTTCCACTCCAAAGGAAGCTATTGGAATCATCTTTTTTTTTTCTTTTCTGAATTCATATAGTCCTTGGAGTCTGCATCATACAACCAAGCACTTGAGTATCTACATCTCTTTTTGTTCTCTATTTAATGTATAGTTGTCATATGTTCTCAAATAGAGTGAAAGCTACTTGAGGGCTGGGGCCATGTCATATATACATATATACATACACACATATACATACACACATGCATTTATATATGCATACACACATCTACACATGTAATATGTTAATGTATTTAATATTATAATGTACTCATATACATATGTTATATGCTATACATATACATTATAATACATTCATATTTATCATAGCACTTAGTATAAATCATGTATAATTGACACTCAATAGACACTTGTTGAATGCAATTCAAATCAATCTGGTATTATTTAATCTATCTCCATCTAAATTCAAAACACTTGGTGCCTCTCATTATACATTTGTATTTTAGCATGTATAATAGTTATCTGTATATAATGTCTTATTTTCCCTGTGAGATTATTAACTCCTGGAGGGCTGAGACCATGCCTTTAAATTAGATGATCACAGATTGAGAGGTAGAGGGTCATCCTGCCCAACTCCTAATTTTACAGATAAAGAAGCAAAAGCTGAGAGAATTCATTTCCCCAGGATCACATAGCTAGCAAGCATCTCCTCCTTAGTCCTAGTCTTAATGTTTAACACATTGCCATTCATATAGTATGTGTTCAATGAGTGTATAATGGTGCTTTATATTTAGGAAGCCCTGTGTCTGACTGTTTCATCAGTAGGCTTGCAGGCAATTCAGTGGACTAAGTGGGGCATTGAAAGTGAAATAAGAAATTTGGGAGAATGTAAAATTATAGACGATTAGAGCTAGAAGGGCCTGTAGTGATCTTCTGATTCATATCCTATTTATAACCAAACAAAATGGAGCTCAAAGAGGTTGTGGCTTATTTAAAGTCACACAGTCAAAGAATGGTAGAGCTTCTACTTAAACACAAGTCTTCTGATTGCAAGTGTCCTGCTCTGTTCACTGCAGCCCCGTAATAAGTTGATTGGATTTGAGTCCCCAGGTGCCAAGGGAGGCATAATGGGCAAAATCCTGGATCCTAGTACAGGCTTCACTGATGTAATTCTGAATAAGTTCAACACTCATTGGGCCTCAGTTTTTCCATATCCTCTGTAAAATTGGCATGATGATAGCTTCTCTTTGCTGCCTGCCTTACAGGGTGTTCGTAAGGATCAAACATAGGAAATTGCTTTGAAAAATTTTAAATGCCATACAAATGTAATCATGATCTCCCATTTTTGTGTCTTTGTACTAGCTGTCCCCTAGGCTATAATGCTTTGCCCCTTGACTTCTGTCTTTCAGAATCCCTGGCTTCCTTCAAGGCTTATCTCTAAGGCTACCTTCTACAGAAAGTCTTTCTCAACCTCCCCTGCTGCTAGTACCTTCCCATCTTCTCTGTATTTTTCTTGTATGTAGCTGGATTTATATACATGTTGGCTCCCCTCTTCAGATCATAACGTCATAGATTTAGAATTATAAGGGAGTTTACATGCTGTCACCTTAGAACTGAAGAAACTCAGACCCAGAGATGTTGCCCTCTTGCCCAGCATCACACAGAGAAGAAGTGTCTGAGGGAAAAAATGAAACCAAGTCTTCTTAACTCTGGGCCCAGTACTCTATCCACTATACCATGTAGGTACCTATAATAGAATTGATACATTTCTTTGAAGGTAGGGATTTTTTTTGCTTTGACTTTATTCCCAGAGCTTAGCATAGTGTCTGACATAAAGTAAGCCCTTACTAGATGTTTGTTGATTAATTGATATAAAAAACAGTTCATCAAGAGGCTGCAAACTATGCCATTTGAAACATCCACACTGACAAATTCATGTCATTGTAATACTGAAGCTTTATTGTTGTTATTATTGCCATTATAACTGATCTAGACAGCTGGATAGAGCATTGGGCCTGGATTTAGGAGGATCTGAGATCTAATCTAGCCCCAGACATTTACTAGTTGTGTGACCTTGGGCAATTCACTTAACCTCTGTTTGCCTCAGTTTCCTCAACTTTAAAATGGGGATAATAATACCACCAACTTCAGGATTGTTGTGAGGATCAAATGAAATAATATTTTTAAAGTACTTAGTATAGTACCTGACACAATACAGGCACTATATAAGTACTAGCTATTATTATTATTATTATCTTTGCAACTAGAGAAATATTTGGTTTTTCCTATTATGAATACTTGTCTTAGATATGAGACTAGCTTAATATAATGTGATTTGAGGTGTTCAGAAAGGTCCCTTTTTCTACTCCTAACCGTATAACTCAGAGAAATCAAGGACAAAAGTCAATTGGCTCATATATACCAAAATATTTATTGGAAGACTTTTTGGGGTAGCAAAGAGTTGGAAACAAAGCAGATGCCCTTCAACTGGGCAACAGCAAAACAGATTGTGAATACATAGATATTATGAAACTTTACTGTTCTAAAAGGAATGATGGATATATTAAATGCTGAGAAGCATGAGAAGACATGAATTGATGCACAGTGAAATAAACAGAACCAGAACGCAATGACTGAAACAAACTACAACCTAGAATGTACAACAGAAAAATGATTCAAAGTCGATGCTGCAAAACTATGATGACCAAACTTGCCCCTGAAGAAGAAATTAAAGAATTCCCAGCCCTACTACAGGGTATGGGAATATGGGTATGGATATGGGTATAAAATACTGAATATAATGTAAGATTTCTTTTACATGGTGAGTTTTGTTGAATTGTTGGTTTATGGTCTTTCTTATTGTGTTATAAGAGATGTCTTTCTAGGAGATAGGAGGAATATGATGGGAAATGCCAGCTATGTAAAGAAGAAAGATACAGACACCAATTTCATAGTTTCTATCCTGCTGTTTCTGTTATAGAATAACCTGTGGCAAAACTGTGTTGTCAGCGGTGAGTAGTTCAGCATGCCCATACTGAGGGGTGGCCAGACTACAGTTTGACTGCTTTAGTGGCAAGCAGAGCAGGCTTTTTTCTAACAAAGTTGACAATACTGCTATCTGGTTATTTGCATCCAAGGAGGTACTGGTAGATATTTAACAACCTGATCTTTGAAAAAAATGTACTAATGACACACCAAAGTTTAATCTGCATTATTAACATTTTCTCCATCACTTTCTTAAATCTAGATGATCCGCAAAATAATAAATTAATTCCTAATTTATAGCATGTGTTGATTTCTGAGGTTTAAATGCTCTCACTGAAAATTTAACAATCAGCTCTTGAAAGCATGTTTGAGCTGACTATACCACATTCATTTGTATCCTAGTGCCTACTTTTGATCATAGTTTGATTCCTACAATAATTTAAGACTCCATTTTCAGGAAGACTATTTTTTCTCTTTTTTTTTCCTGGACCCCATTGTTTTGTGTAGTCTTGGACTAAACTCTGATGGGAAGTTGTATCCTTTTTGCTTAGTAGTAGTACTTTAAAAAAAATCAATTCTATTATATTTTAGTTTGAATTCACTTTCTCCTACCTCCTCTCCCCTAGGAATGCTTCTCTGTTCCTTGAAAAAAAAATGAATGTAAGAATGAAAGAAGTTCTTCAAAGGAAAAACAAGGGTGAGAAAGAAACTGAAGATCAAGAAGGGAATCTTAACCCTTGTCAGGAGCTTGAAAAGTAGAGGAGTCTGATGCAGAGTTGGAAGAGATGAAGGAGTACCGAACTTTTGAATGTGTATAAGGGATACAATATTTTTACTATAAAAGGTAGGGCTTGAATCTCTGAGGAGAAAAAACCCATCTTGGATTCCAATGTAGATCCAAAATTGTCCCTATGAAACAAGCAATCCAGTACTCCTTGCAGGAAGAAGAAGCAAGTCATGGTGATTGGTGACTCCAGGCTGACAGGTTCCTAGGCAAATATATGTTGGTTTGACATGAACTAGAGACAGGTCTGCTCTCTTCCAAGGATGGATACGCAGAACATGAGACAATGGCTCCTAAAACCCATTGAATCTGATGACGACTTCCCATACCTATTGATTCACATGGGGATAAATGATATCACCAGCAGGAACCTAGAAAGCATTGCACTGGATTATGAAATCCTGGACTGTTTTGTGCAGGAAAAAAGTAATCATCACCAATTTCCTGAATGGAAAACTCAGAGAGAAAAATTTAATTCTTTAGGGAACAAAGCAGAACATAGTGTGAAGTTGATGTTTAAGCACAGCTGTTTCTGTTGCAGCCTCTGCCCTGACAATGTGAACATAGGCTCCCATAATAGTCTGGATGGGTCTTTGCTGAAGTAACTGAAATGCTGAGCAGCTGCTAAGTCACCAGAGCTGGAAGGGACCATAGTAATTATCTAGTGAAGTTCAACTCTTCTTCCCCAGGTGAGAAAACTAAATCCCGAAGAAAGCACTTGACTTACCTAAAGTCACACAGCAAGTTCACTACCAAGCTGGGATTAGATCCTACATCTCTTGACTTCCAGGCCAATATTCTTTATATTAAAAGGTCATAGAGTACCCAGCTGTAGGTTGACCTCAATTGGCAACCTTTTAGTTTGTCTGTTTGTTGAAAGGCTCAATAGCACCTACCTCCTAGGGTTGTTGTGAGATCAGATGAAAATTCAAGCCTACCCAGCAATAGATACTTTGATGTGAAAGGGTCAACACCTCCCCCCACCCCAGGAATCTTGTAGTTTTTCATAACTGATGCCAGAGGCAGAATTTCACAACTAGTAACAGGCCTGGTCAGGCATCAGTCTGGACCAGAGAGACTTCTTTCTCCAGGCTTCATGCCTTGTTATCCAGATTTCCTCTGGACAGTCTGGGGATTTCAGGGTTCAGAAACTAGGCAAGTGAGAGGCCTAAAGCATGGAATACATACATTTCCACAGAGACTCTAAAGGCCAGGGCATAGATATTAGGGCAGGAACTTCATCTTGATGAGAAAATGTAGGACAAAAATCTGGATAAAAATTAGATTGATTATAGTACTGCATTAATGATATGATTCATTAGGAAGATTTTCATTAGCTAAACACACTCCTTGGACAGCACCCATCTCTTCTCCTCTGGACAATTCAGATGTAGTCTGGCCTGGTCAGAAGAGACAATATATCTTCAATTTTTTCCAGCTATAGAATATGTAATGCTTAAAGGGGGCAGGATTGGATATTGCCCTGCTACTTTTTCATAAGTAGGTAAATCAAGGAAGGAATAATTCTTGACAAGATACTCCATGAGAGATGGACCTAGACTGAGAGCAATGGTTTCCCCTCATCCAATTTCCTCACTTAAGATTGTCTTCCCGTGGGGCTTTCAACTGACCATTACGTTATATATATAATTGGAGACTGTGAATGGAGAGAAAAAGGTGTCATGGGAGAGGGAGTCAGTGAGGCCTGAGAAGTTCACAGGCATGTCATGAACTGGAGAAGCTTGTAAAACACTGAATACAACCTTTAGTGAAAGGTGGAAAATGCCTCTTTCCATTCTCCATTTAAAGAGAGAGCTAACTAGGACTTACGCCTTGGCCCTGCCCCATTAATTCTCTTGTTCATTTCTCCAGGCAGGCTCACTATTATTATTCAAGTGGTTATTATTTATTGTAACAGAGTACCAGATTTACAATTGATGCTGCAAGAATGAATGGTCTTTGGAGCTGTGCTCAATGAGGAATCAGAAATCCATTTGTTCTTTATTTTAGGTCAATAAGGATCTGCATAGTCCCTAGCACATCACAGCATTGTCTTTACAGACCAAGGTCATGGGTATCTACCTGTGAACAAATCACACAGGAACCACAAATCCATAAGGATTGAAGGAACAGAATCATTCATTCTCCATCTCCTCAAATCTCCTTTATATGAACTGATAAGTGGGCACACCTCCCTCATCTTCTATTTGTGAAATTGAGGAAGTTGATTATTTGAATCCAAGTGTAGAGTTTCACATTTATCCTTATGAAGTTTTATCGTATAGATTCAGCCCACCATTGCAACCTGTTCAAACTTTTTTAAAAATCCTGTTTGTTACCCAGTGTTTTAGCCATTCCTGCCAACTTTTTACTCACCTGCAATTCAATGACCTTTCAACTATACTTTAAGTCATTGAATAGAACAGGGACAAGGAAACCATTGGTATACTCTACTAGAGAACCATTCATTCATTCATTCATTCATTCATTAAGCTGCAGTCAGACTTGAGGAATATCAAATTGACAACTATATTGGGGACTGATTGCACAGGGAAGTGACTGAAAATCTGCAAGTCAACATCAGTCCATTAATAACTACTCTTTCAGGGGCAGGTATGTGCTACAGTGGATAGAGCACCAGCCCTGGAGTCAAGAAGAACTGAGTTCAAATCTGGCCTCAGACACTTGACTAGCTGTGTGATCCTGGGCAAGTCACTTAACCCCATTGCCTAGCCAAACCCCCCCCAAAAAAACTACTCTTTCAGTTTGATGATTCAACTAGACTTAATCCACGTAACTGATTTCATCTTTTTATATTTTTACTTTGTTTATAAAAATAGGTGAGATGCTTTGTCAAAAGTTGAAATCTAGATATGTTATGTCTACCACCTTCTCCTAATCTTTTAATTCATTAGCCTTTTCACACACAAAAAAAGAAATTTCAAAAACTGAACACAAACTTGAACATGATATAACTTTAATATCAAGTTTACTCTCAAGGAAGTGATAAAAATATAGATGCGTCTCCTCTTTGCAGAAGTGAGGGGCTATGGGAACTGTGGGTAGGAGATATTGCCTGTACTGTCAGACTTAATTGATGTGTTGGTTAAATTTTCGCTTTCTTTCCAGTTCTTGAATTTCCTTAAAGAACTATGTCTTCTTAATTTATAGTGCTAATAAGAAAGGAAAGTTGTTTTTAATTCAGAGAATCTCAGTTCAAATCCTGGCTCACATATTTATTAGTTACATGATCTTTGGTGATGCATTTAATCTGAGTCTCATTTTTCTCATATTTAAAATACTGAGATTATATTAGATCATTTCTAAAGTTCCTTGCTTGTCTAAATCTTATTAGCACTGTGATCTTTTCTGATCTAGTTGTATGTTATATCCTTTAGTAACCATCTTGCAATTATAAGTCTCATCCCATAAGGTCAACAGTCAAATTTTACTTACTGAATAAAGTTTTCATTTTTGTATAGTGTATATGTATGAGGCTATGATTTTAATTACTGGATTTTTTGTTCATTAATATAATATTTGACATATAATAATTGATTAATAAATGTTTCATTTATTCATTCATATGGTCCTTGTGTGCTGTACCTATTCCTCTCAGTGGTATCTGGATTGCCACTTACATGTGAAATTTTTTTCTCTTTCATCCCCATTTTAGATTTCTTAATCAGGTTGTCAAGTATCCAAGAAAAATTATTTTTTCCTTCTCTCATTAGGCAGACTCCATCCCTGATCAAGAGTCTAGCATTCTTATATTTTATACTGTGATCCAGAAATCTATATCACATTCTCAGGATATATTATCTTAACCATTCCATCACTTGTCAGATCCCACTTTTAATCAGCAGAGGTGATGAAAATGTCACATGTACTCCTAATATCTTCAAGTTCTTGAGTAAGATGCTATAACAACTTCCAATGTTTTCTAGGTTCCTTAGAGTGGTATCATTTGTCCCTGCAGGAATCACCAGAAGTAAAGAGAGGTCAGCAAGTTTAATTAGTCCATCATCCAGTATCACTTTTATGTTATAGTGAGATGTTAGATGTGCAGTAGTAGATAGAGTACCAGGCCTGGAGTCAGGAAAACTCATCTTCCTGAGTTCAAATTTGACCTCAGACACTTACTAGCTATGTGATCCTGAGCAAGTTACTTAACTTGGTTTGCCTTAGTTTCCTCATCTGTAAAATGGGCTGGAGAAAGAAATGGCAAACCACTCCAGTATCTTTCAAAGAAAACCTCAAATGGGGTCATAAAGAGTTGGACATGACTGAAAACAACTGAACAACAACAAAAGATATTGTTCCCAATGGTTAGTCCACCCCCTGGAGTGTGGAAGCTGTCTCATACATATGTCTATCCCTAACACTTAGCACAGTTCCTTACACATAGCTGTTGCTTAAATACTTATTGAGTTAATAGAAAAATCCAGAATTTGTGGTATTATGCTTTAAATTCCACAGGAGGACATAATTTGATTATTTTGATAATTTTATTCATTCTGTAAATATGTTTTTCATCTGTAAAATGCCCAAATTAAATGCATGTGTGTGCATGCACATATGGCCGTGGGTGTGCCCTCAATCACGTATGAAGATAATCTTGAAATTCATAAGATGACTTGCTGAACAGAAGTTTGTAAAAGTTTGATTAGGTGAGTTCTGACAATATGCTAATAGGAGTGTTTTTTCAGTACCAAGATATATATGATGTAATCTAGGGAGTATATCCCAACAGGAATATTAAGCTATTTTGGTCCAAGAATGAAAAGTGAGGTAAGGGTTTTGTGAAGCAGTATTGAAAACCTTTCTACTAGGAAAGAAGAAAGCTTCAAAGCAAAGAAGTCACTGAGCACATGGTGAGTGGAAGAAATATCCCCTGGAAGTAATGTGTGTTCTTTGTGTGTTCTTTGTGCCACTAATATGGATGAAGAAAGAGGACAAGGGAGGAAAAGGAGAAAGATCTAGACACTAATCACTGAAGGCAGAAAATGTTTAGAAGCAATAAAATATCTATTATTATTATTGTTGTTCATTGATGAGAATTGGGGTGGGGATATACCAACAGGTGTCATAAAAAGGATTCAGCACTCGTTCATTTCATACTCACTCAGCATGTGTTTATTGAATGTTTTCTAAGGGTTTACAGTATGCCTACTGGGATTCTAGGCTGTGTGTAGGTTAGAAAGAAGTATCAAAATTGGGCTCTCCATTCAAAAGCTGTCATTCGGTTGCAGATGGAAACCTTACATGAGTTAAACCACACAACACAACAATGGATAGTAAGTGGTACATGAATGAGTATTGCAGAATTCAGGGGGAGTCAGAGATGACCGTTGGCTTGGGAACTCATCTGCGTTTTGAATAAAGGGATGGTTTGGGGAGGTGGAGATGAGAAGGGAAGACATTCTGGGTGAGAAGGACAAATAGACAAAAAGGTAGAAGCAGGATGCTCAGTAGCAGTAGGGAGATGGAATGATATATGGTAATGTTACATTTATTTAGGAAAGCAGTTGGATTCAGAGGGTAGAACCAGCCTATTGTTCTTTCAATGAATGAATAACGTATGGTTCAAATTAAAAACAAACAAACAAACAAACAAACCTGTGTGATTCATCCACTACATACTTTGAATTGGTTTACTAAAATGTAGTAACATTCTTATAAGTTACACATACTTCCTCACCAGGGATCCTATTTCTTGGAATTAGGAACAAAATAATAGGCTGAAGTTTAAGCCAGGCTAGCCAAGTCTTAGGTGACAGGCGAAGTTCACCAATATGGTGTGATTGGAGTGGCACCAAGAAGCTGCTTGGAGTTGAACAGAGATTTCTCCATAGGTTAGCTCTTAACTTATCAATCATAGAAGATTTGAGTTCAAAAGTAATCTGAGAATAAGAAGAAATATCTCTTCTTTTCAAAATTTGGAATGTTGGAACTTTCAAGATAGAAAAAGTAGAGATCACAGGATTATAGATCTAGAGTTGGAAAGAACCCAAAATGATATTTACTCTGATCTTCTCATTTTATATATAAACTGAGGCCCAGGGAGATTAAGTCACTTGGGAAAGTCACTTGACCAAGGTCACACAGGGAATAAGTAAGGTAGGAGAAAGATTTAGAAAGAGCATCCCAGGAGGGAATTAAACAATTATGTACAACAGTGCTGATGCTATCCCTTCGTTCACACAGAAACGGTGCTATTTATCAATGAGTGAATGCACATGGGAACAGGAGTCAGTGAGGGGACTGACCCCCAGGGAAAAGAAATGGAACATATTGGAGGGATGGAAGAGGGAAGGAAGGCAGCCCTATTCTTCTTTATAGGACTAATCAGTCATGGAACATGTACTCTTTTGATATCCCTAAATCAAAGTGGAACCAAGGATCCATATGTATGTATATGATATTATTCTGTGCTAAGGGGAAGACAGTGCTATGCCATTGAGCAGACTGCAAAGCTGGGAGGGATTGATCATTGTGTTCACCTTGGTGGAGTTTGACACAATGCTTCCTGATTAGCATGGTGCTGTTGCTGTTTGTCCTTCATTCTTGAAGAGGACCATGACATCAGGGCAGTGATGCCATGACATGCAAATGAATTGGATTTAAATGAGAGAGGGCTATGCAAAGTCACCAACCTCACTTTCTCCTCCTGAGCCACGGGGTCCAGTAACAAGATAGAATTAGACACATGCCACTGCAAGAAGTAAAAAAAAAAAAGCAAAATCGCAGAATGCCATTGTTGGAAGGGATCTCAGAGGCCTTCTAGTACAACTCCTTATCTGAATTAGAATCTCCTTCATGACAGACTTGATAAAGGGTCATTTATTCTTCCCCCCAGGTAGGTGAGAGCCTGCTCCTTCCCTGTGCAGCTGATTCTATATTTGGAGAGTTCTCATTGTCAGGAAATTTTTTCCTTTTATTTTCTTTCCTTTCATTAGGCCTAAACCTGGCTCTCTGCATCTTCTACCTCTTAAGCTTAATTCTGCCTCCTCGACTAAGAAGAACATATCTCCTTCCTCTACCTTATCATAGTCCATCGATTATTTGAATACATGTATTATATCTCCATAATATCTTCACTTGTCTAGGCTATACATGCCCACTATTTTCAAATCCTCCTCATAAGGTATTATCTCAAGGCCTTTCATAAGCCCTTTCCTCTGGATGGTTTCCAACTTGTAAATACCCTTTCTAATTGAAGAAAAGTGGAGGTATTTGGTTCCTAAAATGTGGCATTGAATGAAAAACAGTACTCCTGTTGGCCTGACTAACATAGAGTACATTCCGAATATATCTTCCCTAGCTATGAATATTGTAACTTTATTAATGAAGCATAAGAAATTTTAGCACCTAAGGATACCCTCTGACTCTTCTGGTAGCTTCCTTAGACAAGGCAGCCCTAGGTTCCAGGTACTTTTTGGTTCTAAATTCACTCAAAACCATAGCTCACAAGTCCCTACCAATGTGTTTACCTTTTCAAATCGGTAAGAGGATGCAACAAAGTCAAAGCAAAGACATTTAATGAAATATGGTAAGAAAATTAGATATAAAATATTTCTGACATACACTTGAGGAGAATATCTACAAATACATGCATCATCAATAGTGAATACACATACATAGGGTACATACATGTAGGAAACATTTATAACTAAGGCACACAGATAGAGGTGTGACTCCGTGTCTGTCATTGCAGGGTCCTCCAGTGTCTTCTAGTGATACTGATTCTGCTCCCCTGGTCGTTGCTGGCTGACTACTTAGCAGTGCTCAGCTGGTCTCATGGTCACATACTCTTCTCTACTAGATGCAGTTATACTTTGAATGAAGTTTTGTTTTCAGTTTCTGATTTCAGCTAGAGTCCTTAGGCTGAGTGTCTGCATCTTTCTCATAAAGCTCTTTTAGCTCCAAGCTCAGAGACTTTTACTTCTTTTTTTTTTTCTATTTCCAATTTTTTTTTTGTTATTCTTTTAGAAAAGACCCCCAGTCATCAGATGAGGAAAAACAAAGAGACAACTCTCGCTGTCTTTTCTCTGAAATGGATCTATCTCTTTTTTTTTTTTCCATTGGCTGGAATGGATAGTTCCTTTTCTAAATGAGATTTTTTTAAAGCTGTATTTGTTTTTATTCTGCACTTAAAAAACAAAATAAGACAATCGTTTTCATATACATAATACAAAAATTAAATAAGATTGTGCCTCAAACTATGAATTTCTATTATGTCCAGCTTTCTCTTTGTAATATATATGCATATGTGTGTATGTTTATGTATGGTTGTTGTTCTTCATTTTCAAAGAGGATCAAAATGACATCACTGTGCTAGAGTCAAGTTTCAGTGTGTCCGACTATAGCTGATCAGACCAATACGAGTTCAGAATGTTCTACCACAGGTTGGGCACAAATAGTCCATGTGAACCTTTGGGGTGGATTCTCTACGTTTGCGTATCTTGTGTTTCTCTTGAACTATTTCCACTCTGCTTTGCTCATAGAGCACAGGACCTTTTCTGATGCGGGCACGCCATGCTGAGGCAGTCCTGTGCTAGTGTCTCCCATGTCATACAATCAATTCCAAAATTGTTAATATACCTTGAGAGTGTCCTCGTATTGCTTCTTCTGACCACCATGTGAACCTTTGCCCTTTGTGAGTTCTCCATAAAATAGTCTTTTTGGCAAGCATATGTTTTGCATTTGAACAATGTGGCCAGCCCATCAGAGTTGTGCTCTCTGAAGCAGAGTTTGAATGCTTGACAGTTTAATTGGAGAAAGGACCTTAGTGTCTGGTTTTTTATCTTGCCAGGTGATCTTCAGAATCTTCCTGAGACAATTCAAATGGAAGTGATTCAGTTTCCTGGCATGGCATATATGGAACTTTCAAATGGATCCTCCTTGTTTGTAATTCCTTCTGGCCTTCCTTCTATTCTTTATGTTATTTTTAAAAAGTGCTTCAATGATCTTCATTTCTTTCTTTAATTTTCCTTTTATTCTTTTTTTTTTTTAGCAACTCCATCCCTATCACTTTCAGCTTTTTATTCCTGCTCCCTCACAAATGGAAAAAAGGAAAAACAAAAGAAAACAAAACCCTTATAATAAATATACACAGTCACACAAAACAAATAGCCCTATTGACATTGTTTTAAGATATAAGACACAATGCATTATTGGTCTCTCTCTGTCAGGAGATGGGAAGCTTTATCATTAGTCCTCTGGAATTATACAAGTCACTACTTTCACAATAATTCTTAAGTCTTTCACGGTTTTTTGACTTTACCATTTTTTTTTTTGCATAAGTGGTTCCCCTGTTTCTACTCACTTCACTTTGCATCTGTTCCTACAAGTCTTCCTAGGTTTTTTAGAGAATAATTTCCTCACATTAGGTGTCAAGCTCTTTGTAACACAGAGCCATCCTAGCTAACTAGTGCCTATGGGCTTAAATATCTTTTTAAACTATACTTCTCAGGAATGAATAGCTTCATTTCTGTCAGAGGCTTCCCTATGACAGGTTCAGAATGTTAATGTACCTCTCTACTTAATTTCCTTATGGGGATTCTATGCTCCCACCCCCATTTAATGGAGGGAAAGACTCTGCAAAACCATTATACTACATGGGTGTGACCTGGGTCTGAAGTCAGGAAGATATAAGTTTAAAGCCAGCCTTTGACACTTATAACTGTATCATTCTGAGCAAGTCACTTTACCTCTGTCTGCCTCAGTTTTCTCAACTGTAAAATGGGGATAATGCCATCTACTTCTCAGGGTTGTTGTGAAGATCAAATGATATCGTATTTGTGAAGTGGTTAGCAGAGTGCCTGGCACAAAGCAAGCACTATATAAATGCTTATTCCTTTATCTCCCCTTCCAGTGTTCCCAAAATGCTTTATATCTGCCATTAGAATGAATTTGAAGTACAAAAGCTAAACCCAGAAGGCAAGGATTTTATCTTTTCCTTGCCTAGAAGAAATCCTTCCACAAGTTTCCATTACAATTGCATTAGTTAACCAGGCAGATGTTATTACTCTGGTTGAAGCTTTCTCTGGGGGAGTGTGGAGTGTGGCAATTAGGGATTGTTTGCTCAGGTAAGGTGAGAAGGCAAGTGTGACAAAGCCAGCATCAGCCCTTGAGAGATGAACTGTGGAAGTGAAAGGTCTAAGTTGTGAAGAGGTACCTGAATCAGAAACCAGGGTTGCCACAAGGAGCACAACATAACTGGAGGGGTTATGGAGAAGTGAATTCTGGGGTCAAGCAATGGCAGCTCTATAACAAGCTATTTGGCAAGGAATTCACTCACGAGGCTGCCCCTGATGCTCTGAAGGCCTGCATATTTCAATGCCAGGCCCTGCTGGGCACCTTACCCTACAGCTTCCTCTAAATTTCCCTCAGCTTATAGAACAGTTTCCTTTACCACTCTCCTAGTCCCTCTCCATAGCAATGATTATTTCTTAGCTGCAGCTGGCCAGAGGAGCATACAGATGTGCGAAGTTCTGAAGGAGTTCAATGATAGAAATAGAGTGGGGTGTTGATTTTGCCATGGAGTATCTGTGTGACCTCAGGCAAGTTACTTCACCACCTCCTTTTCCTCATCTGTAAAATAAGGGGTTTGGAATAGTTGATTGATCTGTAAAGTCTCTCTTGGGCTCTTAACATTTTATGATTTCCTTGGTGGTTTGATTTCCTGGTTCCCCCTCAGGTGAAGAGAGTGCTTTGGATAAGACCAATCCCAGGGCTGCTTCCAGGAGAGCCAGTTGGCTGGCCGGAATCATTTCTGAGGTTGTTTGAGAGACCATTTTCCTTTCTGAAGGGTCTATGCATTTTCATGCTCTTGAGACCCCTGATGTATACAGTATGGGAACGAGTCAAGGTTTAAACTGTTATTTGCTGTTAACACGTACTGTCTAAGAAATAAAACGATCCCTAAGTATGATTTCTGTGTATAAACTCCTTGTAGCTATTATTGAGCTAGCAATAGGCTCTCCAAACTTCTATTAAAATATCAATAGTATTTTTCAGAGCTTAAATTGAGCGGTGATTTTATTTCAGGCTGATCCTATAAACCACTTTTCTTCGGAGATTCTCTTGTTGTTGCTAAAAATGAAAGCCATTCAAACGAGCAGTGATTGAAACAGGGAGAGAGAAGGGGGAAAAATCAATACAGTATTTTCCAGGGCACTATCTCTGTTTCTGAAAAGAGACCATTAATAACGGGCTTATAGGAGAGGCAGCTGGTTGTTCAAAGGGCATTCAGGGGTGAGTTGAAAGGATAGCTTTCTGGGAAGCATCTCCAGAGGGAGCTTACAGAGATTTCAAACCCCATGCGTGGAATCTGGACAAAGCTGAGCCAAAACACATGACAAAGTCTCTCTTAAGTAATCTATGGTACCAGGAGAGCCTTTTCAACTGAAATGCCTTCAGGACCCTTTGTAGAGGGCAGGACAACGCAGGGCAGAACAGGTCAGGAGAGGCAGGGCTTTGCCATGCAGCCACTTCTTAGAGGCAGAGAATTGCTTTAGTCACCTGTTGGATATTTCTGAAGTTAGCCTATTGTTTTCATCTATGTAAAGTCCTTGTCCAATATATCAAGTCAAAAAGACTCAGCCTGGACTCTAATCTCTTCCTTTTCCTCTCCTGCATCTCTCTAGGATTCTAAGTCAACTTAGCCTGAACTAGAAAGAGCTTTGGAACCAGAGAACATGAATTCAGATCCTGCCTCTGTTCCTTACCACCTGTGTGACCTTGGGTGAGTAGTTCAACTCACTCTTTGGGCCTCAGTTTTCTCATCTGTAAATTGAGGACATTAGACTAAATCAGGGGTTCTTAGGGATTTAAGGGTTACCAAAGGTTTTATGGATAGATTTCAGGGAGTCTGTGATTTGGGGGGGAAAATTTACACCTTTATTTTTCACTAAATTCTAATTGAAATTAAGCATTTACTTCCATTATGAATGTAGGCAACAGATATTCTGAGAAGTCTAGTTAGGCCTCACAAGACTATTAAAAGGGGCTATGACAAAAAAAAAAAAAAAATTAAGCGTCTCTGACCTAGATGATCTCTGCAATTCCTTCCAACACAAAATCTATGGTGCTATGAAGGTCTCATCTGGATTCTTCCTTGCATTCCTCCCATTCCCAATTCTTATATTTTGGTGCCCCCTCCTCTACAATTTTGGGACTCTATCAATCTTTGCAACTGATTTTGACTCCTTAATGATCTTTTGTTTTCTCTTTGCCTGTCCAAATCCTGGGCTTCTTTGAAAGTCAAAAATTAATGACTCCTTATTTCCTGGAATTTCCAAGTAATGGAATAAGTATAGAATGGAATAAGGAATTCCTAAGTAATCCATCATTTTTAGCATGATGGATGTTCAGATGATGGGAAAAGCCTAAGTACTTTGGGTGGAAGGGCTTTTTTTTTTTTTTTAAACTCTTTTGACTTAAAACCTCTCTAGGAAAACTAGGAAAATGTATGGATGTACTATCTGGTACACTGATACTGACTCCCCACTTTTAATCATGTAGCTCAAAATAATACAGAGAAAGCATGTTGTTGTTGCTGTTGTTTTCTTAAGGAAGAAAATAAAACTGACTGTTGAATGAGGAACCTTTATTGCAAAGATTTATGTTAAGCAAGATTATGAATATGAGACTAATCATATATAAAATATGATCTCTGTTTCTGAGGAACTCACAATCCAATAGAGGAAATGAGACTGATATACAAATAACTAGAATGTGAGCTCACTGAGGGCAGGGAGGCATGTTTTTCCTCCTTTTTCTGTCTCCTCTAGGGCAGCTAGGTGGCACAGTGAATAAAGCACCAGCCCTAAAGTCAGGAAGACTTATCTTTCTGAGTTCAAATTTGGCCTTGGACACTTACTAACTGTGTGACCCTGGGCAAGTCACTTAAACTTGCTTGCCTTTACTTCCTCATTTCTAAAATGAGCTGCAGAAGGAAATGGTAAACCATTCCAATATCTTTGCCAAGAAAACTTGAAATATGGTGATAAAGAGTTGGACGTGACAGAAACAACTGAATAGCAACAGTTGTATCTTTAGCATTTAGCCCAGTGAGTAGCACATAGCAAAGGCTTCAAAAAATGTTTGTTGACTGACAAATAATACAGATTAAAACATAGTAAGTGTTTAGAAGAGGTGAGATCTAATGATTATGAGACCTCAAGGGAGGAAAAGATGTTTTCCAACTGAAGAAGGGGAGGAATGAAGATTCTAGGGAAGTCTTCTTGGATACACTGATACCTGAGATGAGTCTTGAAAAGCTGTGATAAGATTGTGGAAAGGTGAGCGTCTTCCATATGTGGCACATGGAATGAGCAAGGACACCGAGGTGAGAGAATATGGACCAGTTTGAAGAGTGGTGAATTTGGCCAGAACATAAAATGAGTAAAGGGAATTAATATGAGAAAGGTCTTTGAGGATGGGTTGGAACAAGATTGTGGAGGGCCTTGAATGCTAGGCTATTTGAGTAATAAAATCTCACACCTATATAGACTGTAATATACACAAAGAAACTGTCTCACAACAGCCCTGTGAGATGGGGAGGGTAAGTATCATCCCCGTTTTATAAATGAAGAAAGTAGCTCAGAAAAATAGAGGGAATTGCCTAAAATTACACAGATAGTAAGTGTCAGAAGTTCAATCTCATTTCCCTCCTTTCTCCCCCTCTACCATGCATGATGAGTGCTCTTTTGAGAGGCAGTATGGTATGATACATGTAGCTCCAATTGTAGTCAGTAGAAATCAGATTTCCAATTCTAATTTTGACAAATATTACCTTTATAACCGTGAGTAAGTTATTTAGCCTCTCTGAATCTTAGTTTCTTAAGTTCCTCAGTTTTAGAGGCTGTTAGGTGTTTCAGGGGATAGAGCTATGAGCCTGATATTTGGAAGACCCAGGTTCCAATTCGGCTTCAGATACCTGTTAGCTGTGACCCTGGGTAAGTCATATGAACCATTGTTTGCCTCAGTTTTTCTACCTGTAAAATAGGGATAATAGTAGAATCTGCCTCCCAAGGTTATTGTGAAGTAAAAATTAGCTGATATTTGTAAAGAGACAACAAACCTTAAAGCTCTATGTAAATGCTAGTTGTTATTCTCATTTCCTTATCATTAAAATTGGGATAAGATACTTATAATATTTGCCTCATTGGTATGTTGTGAAATTCAAATGAAATACTGTATAAAATAAATGTTTAGAAGTTTTCCTCAACACCCCAATAATAGAATCCAAAGGAGTTGCCTGAACAACCTGACAGGGAATTATGAAGTTCCTCGTTCATCTTAGTGTGATTAATTATAAGGCATTGGTCAGTGGAGGAAGGCATCTAATGAGACATAGGAAACTGCCAGGGGTTGGCTATACTCGATGGGGTATGGATATCTATCTTAACCTGTAGTAAAGTAGGAGGAGAAAGGGACTAAAGAAGGGACGGATCCTCATAGAAGGCAGGGTGGATTAGGGGAAGGCAATAGTCAGAAGCAAAACTCTTAAATAGGGACAGAGTGAAAGGGGAAAGAGAATAAAATAAACAGGGGAGAAAAAGGATGGAGAGAAATACAGTTAGCAATTATAATTGTGAAAAAAAATTTGAAGCAAATTTCTCTGATAAAGGCCTCATCTATGTCTACAGCCATATGAAAAAGTGCTCTAAATCACTATTGATTGGAGAAATGCAAATTAAAACAATACTAAGTTACCACTTTACACCTATTAGATTGGCTAACAGTACAGAAAAGGAGAATTATATATGTTGGAGGGGATGTGGGAAAATTGAGACACTAATACATTGTTGGTGGAATTGCAAACTGATTCAACCACTATGTAGAGCAATTTGGAACTATGCCCAAATATTTATAGCAGCTCTTTTCTGGTGGCAAAGAATTGGAAATTGAGGGAATGCCCATCAATTTGGGAATGGATGAACAATTTGTGGTATATAGTTGTGATGGAATATTATTGTGATATAAGAAATGATGAGCTAGATGTTCTCACAAAAATCTAAAGAGACTTACATGAACTGATGCAAAGTGAAATGAGTAGAACCAGGAAAACATTGTACACAGTAAAAACGATATTGTAAGATGAACAACTGTGAATGATCTTTTAAGCAATACTCTGATGGACTTACCATGAAAAATGCTATCCATCCCCAAAGAAAGAATTGATGGAATCTGAGTACAGATTAAAAGCATACCTTTGTTTTTCTTGGGTTTTTATTTTGATCTGTTTTCTTTTACAATATGATGAATATGGAAATAAATAAAAAAGAAGGATAAAATATAGTGATTATAAATATAAAGGCTTCTGCCAGAACTAAAAAAAAAAAAAATCAGACATATCCTCTCTTTTTCCCTATATTTTGCCTCCATATTTAATCATTTACTAACTTTTCTTGATTATACTTCTACATCTCTCATTTTAGCTCCTTTTCTTCATTTCCAGAGTCAACACTTTAGTTAAGTCCCATATCATCCTTCTCTTAGACAATTGCAATAACCTCCGTTGGGACCCTCTACTTCTAGCTTCTCCCTTCTCTTGTCTGTTTTCCACATAGCTGCCATGTTATTCTCTTTATCAAGAAGCATCTGTGATTCCCTATTATCCAGGAGAAAATACAAATATCTCTCTATGGCACTTAAAGCTCATTATGATCTGGTTCCAACCTGCCTTATATTTTTGGACTGATTTCACATTATTTCCTCTTACATAGTCACCTTTCAGGCAAACTGGCCTACTTGATGTTCCTCAAATATAATATTTTATTTCTTACTTCTATTCCTTTGTGTAGCATTCACTTACTGGAATCCTTTGCTTTCTTTAAGGCTCTCCTCTAATGCCACCTCTTTTAGTTCTTTTCCTATCCAGTCAGTTGTTTGTGCTCTCTCTCCTTGGTCATCCTACCCTTGCCCACAAGTCACTTTGAGTTTACATAAATTTTGTATTTACTTATCTAGCAACTTTTTACTTCCTCCAGATAGAAAGAATTGAAGTTTCTTGAGGGCAGAGGTTTTTTTATTTTTATTTTTTTTCCTATTTATCCCTAATACTTAGGATAACATTGCACATAGCAGGTGCTTTATAAGTGCTTATTGAATTGGAAGTATGACTTACAGTTTCTATTTGGAGAGGCAAACAAATGGGTTGGCAGATTTGATTTTATTGTGTGCTCAACAGCAACAAGAAACATTACTGATTTGACTCTTATACTGCAGTACTTGGGATAACCATTTACAGAAAGATTACGGCAGAAATAATGTAGCATATGTACCAACATCTGTTGAAGAGAATAAGAATGCAGAGAAATTCTGTTTTTTAAATTAAATTTTATTGTTTTCAAATGAAAATCGACCTTTCTACCTTACTCCCTCCCCTATCCCAACAAGAAAATAAGAAAAACAAAACCCATTATAAACATGTATAGTCAACTAAAACAAATTCTTACATTATCCATGCCTCCATATGCATTCTGAGTCCATAAACTCTCTTTTAGGATGTGGGTATCATGTTTCATCATGAGATCTCTGGAATCATTGTTGGCATTGAGTTGATCAGTGTTCCTAAGTCTTTCAAGTTATTTGTCTTAAATAATGTTATTGTTGCATAAATCATTCTCTTGGTTCTGCTCACTTTACTCTGCATCAGTTCATACAAGTCTTCCCAGATTTCTCTCAGACTATCCCCTTCATGAATTCTTATAGCCTGAGAGTATTCCATCAAATGTAGATACTAGAACTTGTTCAACCATTTCAAATTTATGAGAATCTTCTTAGTTTTCAGTTCATTGCTACCATAAAAAGAGATGCTATTAATACTTTTGTAAATAAAGAAAATTTTCATTTTCTAATATCTTGATGGAGTATAGATGTAGTATAGGTCATGCTAGAAAAAGGGTATACACAATTTAATGGCTTTTGGAGTATAATTTCAAGTTGTTTTCCAGAATGACGAGACCAGTTCATCACTACATCAATAGTGCCTTGTTTTTCAGCACTGGCCATTTTCTGTTTTTTTGTTTTGGTTTTGGTTTTGGGTTTTTTTGTTTTTTTCCAATATCACTGACTTGATGAGTGTGAGGGAGAACATCAGAGTTGCTTGAATTTGCATTTCTCTATCACTAGAGATTTATGGTGATTTTTTTTTTTCAAATGGATATGATAGCCTGGGTTTTTTCCTCTGAAAACTGGTTCTTCATATCCTTTGACCATTAATCAGTTGGAGATCTTAAACTTGTAAATTTGAATTAGTTCTCAACACATTCAACCTCTTTGTGCTTCTTTTTATTCCCCCTGAAAAATGGTGAAAGTGTGTAGAAGACATGGGACTAGATAGGTTCTAAGGTCCCTTTCAGCTTTATATCTTATGTTAGTACATGTGATTCATGAGCTATTGTGGTTGAAAGAAAATCATCATCTGATGGTCAAACTTCTGGCACAAACACTGACGAAATTTTACATTTCTGAGAAGGAATAGCAGCAGGCAGGCCTCCAATGAGTTGGGTATGTGAATTTTTGTCAAAGGCACAGAGCAACAAGTGATATGCTTCAAAGACATAACATCATCCATCATTAATAAGTACCTACCATACACAAAGTAGACATTTCAAACATCAACTATCAGCTGAAGACAGAAACAAAACAAACAAAACTGGAAAATAATATAATAGGAGACATTCTGGTCTGAATCTGTTTTCTAGTCATTGTTGAATCTTAGATACCTATGGAAGGGATGTGTCTATAGAATGCTGGTGATCAATGGGCCTAGGAAATGATAGATAGCCTGATATCATGGTTTGAGAACCTATCAGCCTTGGAGTCAAGAAGACCCAGATTCATTTCTCACTCTGTTACACAATGATTGTGACTCTGGGAAAGTTCCCAGGTAGTTCCATCTCAGGCTTGTTGTCAGTATAAAATGAGACAATATTTATATATAAAGAACTTTGCAAAACTTTGCAAAAAAAGTACTATGTAAATGTTAGCTGTTATTTTGATTGTTGCTGATGTTTAAGAAAAGTCCACATTTACTTGGAGATACCTGAGTGAGCACATAAGGGGGACTTAGGAGCAATAATAGACATGCACTAGGGCAGGTAGATGGTGCAGTGCACAGAGCGCCAGGCCTGGAGTCAGAAAGACTCATCTTCCTGGTTTCAAATCCAGTCTCAGACACTTACTATCTGTGTGACCCTGGGCAAGTCACTGAATCCTGTTTGCCTCAGTTTCCTTATCTGTAAAATGAGCTGGAGAAGGAAATGACAAATCACTGGAATCTTTGCCGAGAAATCCCTAAATGAGGTCACAAAGAGTCAGACATAACTGCAAACAACTGAACAACAAACGACAACAGGATAACATCTAATCCTGTTTGTGTGTAATAGGCGACATCTGGAATTTAGGGCAGCCCACCAAAACTGTACACTGGTCTGAGACTGACATACTTGCAAAACTGTATTGTGAGGGATGAGGAAGGGGTGCAAGAAGGGAGGCAGCTAAGGAAACTCAGGCATGTTGGTCTTCTGGCTATTACAGGAGGAGTAAATCCATGAGCATTTTGTGAGAGAATGCTCTCAGGATATAGCGCATGACTATATCACATCAATTAATGAGGCTAAGCAAACCAAGCTGCTGTGGGGACTCCTGGCTTCATTGTCATTACATGATGTAAGCTAGCTCATGTGTTGAATATGTGAAGTGGAGGTCCCTCCTTTTGTTGGATATGACTAATTTAATCTATAGTCACAAGCAAGGAAATGTCACTTACCTGAAAATCTGGAAGTTTTTAACCTGGAAACTTGCAGAAATAAAAGATCCATATGTGGTGAATCCCTGAGTGGGAGGGAAGAGGTCCTAGGCAGGAGATGTTGTTGAGAGGACACAGAGATCTTGTTGGATGGGGTAGAGGGAAGGGAAGGGAAAGGATAAGCATTTATATAATACCTACCATGTTCCAGGCATTGTAATAAGTTAACAAAGAAACAACGCCCCCTCCCCCCCCAAAAACAAACAAAAACACAACAAAAACAGAGATATTGTTCTGGACTTTACAGTAAATGAATCCAAGGAATAAGGCAGTAGGTAGAATCATAACATCATATGTTTAAACCTGGAATAGACTTTAGAGGTCATCAAGCGTCAACCACCTCATTTTATAAATTAGGAAACTGGGCTAGAAAGGTGAAGTGTCTTGCCCAAAGTTGGAACTGGAATTCTATTGCACCATTGGAGGCAGCATGGATAGAGTGCTGAAACTGGAGTCAGGATCACCTACATTCAACTTCCACCTCAGGCATTTATCAGCTGGGTAATCCTTGGCAAGTATTTTAATCTCTTATGAATTCCTTATCTTCAACAGTGAAATGAATGGGTCAGACTTGATGATGTCTATCATCTATTCCAGTTCTAACTGTGATACCACGTCCAAAGCTGGAGAAATCACCATGGAGTCGGGAGAAAAATTGGTGAACGCAGTATAATCGTGGGGCAAGAGGATAGTTTGATTTGTGTCACTTCTTTACCTAAGACAGGGTTTATTTGGTGGCAACATGCTGGTTACCCCCTCTCCTTGTTTCCACTGTGTTGCCATTTTAACATTCTGGACAGTCACATAAACTTTTTTAGCTGACTTTCACAGGCGTAACCATAGGACCAGCAGCATCTAAGATGATGATGTTAACATGGGGGTGTGCAGAGACAGCTCTAATCAGCTTTCATTGTGAGCATTTAAAACTCAAAGATTACTCAAATCAGGGCTTGATTATTATTTTCTTGATTGTCTAGACTTAAAAAAGTGTTAATAATGCAGATAGTATGTGAATATATATGTATTTTTTTCTGCCTGAGAGCCTTGTTGTTAAACATTTACTAGCACATCCCTGCTTTAGTCTATAAACCTTGCTTGAGCTCTGTGGGACTATGATCGAAGGCTCAGGTATAAAGTCATTACCAGACTGAAAGCCTGGTGACTGTAGTCTAATAATAATAATAATAATAATAATAAGCTGACATTTACATAGTGCTTTAAGGTTTACAAGTGCTTTGCATGCATTGTCTCATTTGAATCTCACAATATCTCTGCATAGACATCTACCTAATGTATGTAGACACCCTTATTGACATGAGTAACAGGATATTAGGCTGTTAAAAAATAAAATGAATAGCTCATCAATTGTACCAACATTTATGATGCTTTCCAGATATTTTATGGTTATCGTTGTTGACTCAGGGTACAAGTTTAATTCTTTGCCCTTCAAGTTTGAAAAGTTTAGTGTTTTTTTATTTCCTTTGACTAGATCACAAGCCTGAGTGACCCAGAACAGAGGTATCAAACACATCCTCTGTGAGGCCCACAACACTGCGGAGTGTGGCCAGAATTAGATTAAAACGTAATTGGGAAATATTTAACAAAATTAATAAAAATACAATAAAACATATGTGATGTTACATTTTAAAACTGTCAATATTCAGCTTACAGAGATCCTTATGTATGGGTTAGTGGCCTCTATTTCTACTTGTCCTAGAAGATGGTGTTTTTATTTGAAACATTATGACAAAAAGCAGTAGATGAAGCCCAGACTATTGTTTCATAATGCAAGTCTGTCTGTATGGTGAATTCAAATGGCGGGCATTTTCCTGGACTGGGCCAGAGTTTCCAAAACTGTCTTCTACAGAACTCTGGTCTTCTTGAGGTGAATCAAGAAAATTTTGATGCTAACAACATTTGCCTCTATAATATTAGATATAATCTTATATACATAGAGAGATAAAGAAGACTACTTGTGGTAATTGTCTAACATGAAAATAAAGTTACTTTCCTTTACTTTGCTCCAGAATTTATCTACTTCACCCCAGTCTACCTCCTTTATCTCAGGTTCTTCTCTTAATTATATTTTACTGCCTCAAAATACATTACAGTCAAATTAGTTGGAGAACTTTCCTTTTTTTTTTTGTTTTTAGGCCTTCCTATTGAACTTGAGTACCATGAAGCAGATAGTTAGTATACTGGTAATAATTTCTAAAAGGCCAAAGTGAAAAAAAAAAAGAATATAAGACATTCATTTTGGTCTAAATGGGTTGACTGAGATTGTGATCTTTAAAGACCTTTTCTAGGTGGGTGTTACTTCAGAAGTCAACATAACCTAGTACTATCATCTAGCTCATTGAGTATCCAATTACTATTTACTTAAATAGTCTCTATTGCTACTCTTAAAACATTCATCTCAGGGGATAGATCTTTTATTAGATCTTAGGAAAATCATTTCCCCTCTCTTGAATTCAGTGCCTTCATCTATAGGACAATAAGGTTGGATCAGATGAACTCTAAAATCTTACCCTTGTGTATGTAAAGTTCATGGCTTATGGCTTTTGATTGTCAGGATCACATTCTTGAGAAAGTAGGGAATGTTTCAGAAGTTACTGTCTAGGACCTATCTGTTGCTGACCTTGTTTCATAGACTCAACACCACCAATTTCTTTAGCAAGCTCTATGTTCAAGACTGTGCGGCTTACAATGCAGTTCATTACACAACACTTTCTCAGCACACACACATAAAATAAGGGAGCACAGCAATCTCCAGAGAAAGACAACTAGACTACCAGAGCCAGAGGGCTTCATTCACCTTGAAGAGACAGTATGATAAAGCTCATTTTTTCTCTCTCCTTAAAATACAATCAGTTCCATGATAGTATATAATAGCTCTGCTTTTGTAAACACTAAGAGCCTTACTTTCTGTAGCTTCTTTGTGTTGACTACTGGTATTTCAAGGTTAGTATAGAGATGTGTGTAGTCCTTAAGACTGCCTTCCCACTCTCGCCAATCAATTGCCCTGGCTTCTTTGCTGGTATAGCAGTCTATAACTTCAATTTCATAAAATCTTAGAATTATAGGAGATCAGATTTGGAATAAACCGCAGAGAACATTCATCTCATTCAACTAATATTGGAAACAGAAATCCCCCCTACAGCATCCCCGACAAAGGTCATCTAACTTCCAGAGATAATGTGTAGTTTACCCAAGGGAACCAGATATTTTCACTTTCAAGTGAGAACTGCACAAGCACAGGGCTCTCCATTTATTCTTATTGAGAAATGGTGGCATAGATACTCTCTGGAAATGCATGTTTTTATATCTGTCAAAGATAAAATATTAATACTACTAACACTGCACTCTGTAGTTCAGGCTCAAATCTCCCAGAAATAATTTTCTTTAACTTAACATTAATCTTATATACATGGACATTTCTAGCCTGGACACAGATGTCCAAATTGGCATAATTCTCCATTTCTTTCCTAGATTACTCTGCCCCAAAACAATTTCAAGTAACATTTATAGGGATCTTGATCAAGGAAAAAGTTGTCATAAAATACAGTCTGGGCTATCATATGACATATAACATATCCCTCATTCCTGAAGTCAAACAAAATTATACAAAGAAACCATCTCCCTTTCCATTGATATCTCAATCCTTTCTTCATAGTGAAGGGTGTGGGGGAGGCAAGACTATAGAGAGTTAACTTTGATTATCACCCTTATTCCATTCCCCTAAGAAAAAGCTTTTTTTTTTTTTTTGGTTCCCTGGACAGGGCTTTAAAAATATTTCTTAATATTTTCAGTTTTATTATGAATGAAATTTTATATATGCTTCCATATGCCGTTACCTCCAATCATTCAGTCCATTGATCAATCAATAAATATTTATTATTAAATACCTACTATGAGTTAGGCACTGAGCTAGACGTTAGAATAAAATGAAGCTGTCATTGTTTCCCAAATGAAAAGCCACCATTTAATTAACAGTAACAATGCCTTACATTTGTATAACACTTTAACATTTTCAGATTACTTTCAGCAACCTTTTAATAGAATCATGATCTCTTAGAGTTGGAAGGGACCTCAGAAGTTACCTAGTTCATCTTCCTACCTTGTGTCCTTGTCTGGTCCCACGAATGTAGGAAATCTACCTACAATGTAGATATAGCAGCAGATATATACCTGCTAGACCAGATACATAATTATGGTATCATAGGTTTAAAGCTGAAAGGGACCTCAGATTCCATCTCTTCATTTTGTAGTAGAGAAAAGTGGCTCCAGAATGTAAAATGACTTACTCAAGGTTAAAGAGGTTGTAAGCACAAGGGGTAGGATTTGAACCCAGATGCCCTGAGTTTGCTTCCACAGAAAAGTTAGAGAAATTCTGTTCTTTTCAGGGCAAATCTACAAGAACATCAGTTAAAACACAATTGTACTTAATGCTGCCCTTGAATCTCAGCTTTTTCTAATTTGTATATCCCACTCACTCCTTCTAGAATGTAAGCTACTAGAGGGGAGGGGCTGTGTCTTTGCATCTGTCCCTGCATAGTGTCCTTTATGAAGGAGTTGCCTAATATATACTGGTTGAATTTAATTGAGTGTGAGTGAAAATCACAAGATAATAGCAGAGAAATACATTTGCCATTGTTTCTTAGCCTGTAATAAGGATTCTTTCTGTTTACACATAAAAAAGAAGATTTTAATCACCCCAGCAATCTTTAGTGTAGTAATGAATGCCATAGATTAATTTTTAGCCAAAATTAAAGAAGATAGGATGAAATATAAAATAAAAACTTCCTCAGGACCCTTCCAGGAAACAATATGCCTGACACCAAATCATTGTATTATGCTTCTCAGTTGTTGATTTCTTTCTACAATAGCCCCTTGTTTTATGTCCTGAATAGCATTTCCCTAAATAAAACTGCACGAAATAAAATGCCATGATGATTTCTAACATTCATTTCCAGTGAAGTTCCTGTTAGTCTGTGGTCATAACTATGATGAAGGGGGCGTGAGGACAGCTTGCTGCAGTAATAACGGTGTCTCCATCTATCAAATCAGACAAATCAAAGAGAAGCATCTTTGCAGAGCAAGAAGCTAGTAGGGTAGCAACCAATGAGTTTGGGCTTCAAAATGAACTGTGGAAAGGATCAGTCAGAGGCTGCTGTTGGTCTGGGGAAAGGCAGTAGATTTGGGATAAAAAGAGATGACGGAAATTGTTGTTATTTGGTTTATTTCATTCAATTAAAAGAAGTGCTTGTTAAAACCCCACTATGTGTCTCACACTATGCTCATTTGATGCTAGTCTGTCCCCAGAAGAAGGGATCACTGTAAGTGTGTATAGTTCTTCTGTCTTTCCTGCCCATCTGGAAAACATAAGAAACCTAAGCATAGGCAACAAAGACAATCTCTTCAGTAACTGGACCTTAGTAGACTTTCTGGCCCAGTGAAATCTCCTCTGGTGGCCCCCTCTAAAATTCTTGCCATTAGGAATGCCTCTGCTAAGACTAGGGCTCTCCAGACAAGAAATTACCACCTGCAGAAGTTTTGGAATCTTCAGCAGGTTAGTCTCTAAACTGATTTTGTCCACCTCAGTCTCCTCTCCATGTTTCGGTGGATGAAAGTATGTGCAATAACTAGCTCTTACAACTTGCAATGGTTGTGTGTTTGGCACGTGGCAGTCTTGGTGGATTCCTATGTTTTTCTCCTGATGGTCACTCCATGATGTACTTTGGACTTTCTCCATCATGCCCCTGGAATCTCACTCTAGCCTGCAACTCTCACATGTAGAGGTATCCTTTGCCTCAGCAGTCGGTCCTTCTTATTGGATGGATGTCTGTCCCCTTCCAGAACCTCTAATTAAGAAGAGCACCAGGAGAAGCCATATCTTCATTCCTTTTCAGGACTCTGAACTCTGGACTTTTCTACTATACCCCATTAAGTACCCTGCTTCCCCCACCTCACTTTAACTTCTTTTTATGTGTCTTCCCCCATCAACTGTAAACTCCTTGAGGGAAGTGGCTTTCTGCTTGTATTTGTATTCTCAGAGTTTAGCACAATCTATATGGCACATCGTTAGTGCTCAATGAATGCTAGTCACTGACTGACCTTAAACAACTTCGGGGAAATCAGAGTAATTCCACGTCAGGTTATTAGGTTAAAACACAGAAAGAGTCAGTTAAATCCAAATACTTCTAAAAGTCAATTCTAGGATCACAAGACAATAGAGCTAGGGCTACACTAGACAGCAGGGACGACTTAGTTCTGAGGAAATTAATGCTACGTTGTATTTGATAATTAATATCCATCCCTTTGCCCATTTTGTCAAAAACCCATCTCTTAACCTAACTTTAAAGGAGACTTCTCTCAGAACTAAGGCTCGATTGAAAAATGTGATCATTTCCAGCCCCAGGGCATTTGCTTGTTAATCAGTTTAAAGTGGGAACTTTGTTTATAGGTAAACAAAGAACTATCTTGGGCTGGGCCCTTCCCTTGAGGACCATGCTCCAGTACCTCTCTGGTCCTAGGATTATCTTCCTCAAAGTTAAGTGGCGGGGAGGGAGACTTGGTCTCCAAGGAGAAGGCTCCAAGGAGGAGTCAGTATCCTAATCAGAGTAGTTTTGTTTTCCAGTCAGGATTACTAGGGGGCAGTTAACATTCCTTAATTGCTAGAGAGTGTTGAGGTTTAAGGGTTCAGGGGTGCTGGGACCCCAAAATCACAACACACTGGTCCTGCCCGAAAGAATTTGACTCATGCCTTATTTCAGCCAAAGACAAGGCTTATTAGAACATCCATCATATTGGGCAGACTCTTAAGGAGTCTGAACATTAGCGAGCTATCGGCTAGAGTATAAGAATCTGAGCAGTGGCTAGATTATAAGAAATGGAGCACTTTAATGGACAAGATAGATCTTATATACAGAAGGGAGAGATCTAGGAGTGGCCAAGTAATCTGCTGGGGATGGTGAGGTAATAGAATATTAGAGACCTGGACCACATGGCCAAGGGAGAATGGAGCCTAGCTAGGCTTGAGGGTGGGAAGAGGGGCCATTGGGAGATAAGACAATGGAGGGCTAGGCTAGGTTAAGGGTAACAGAGAATTGGGAGATTGGGCTTAATCACAATGAAAGGCCAGTTGATGGGATTATAGCCATTCCCAGAGGGAATCCTAGAGATTTGGCCATGTGGAAAAGTCCAGGGTTTTTCCTTTTTGGGGTCTAGATCCCGTCCTCATCATTGAGGGGCATGATCATCAATATCGAAGGCTAACTCCCCTACCAATCTGGATTGCTTCACCTTTGCCAGTAGTTGTTCCATCAGTCTGACTCTTTATGACCCCATTTGGGATTTTTTTGGCAAAGATACTGGAGTGGTTCACCATTTCCTTCTCCAGCTCATTTTACAGATAAGGAAACTGAGGCAAACAAAGTTAGTTAAGTGACTTGCCCGGGATTACACAGCTTGTCAGTGTTTGAGGCCAGATTTGAGCTTAGGTCCTATGGACTCCAGGCCTGGAGCTCTCTCCTAGTCTAACCAATAAACTGATTCTGCTCAGCTCCCTGGCTTATGCTGAGGTGCCACTGTGATCTGTTTTACTAATAGGGATCATGTGGCTTTGGTTGAAGAGCCAATGAAATAATACATGGTAATTATCCAGTTTCAAATGTAAGTTTTTAATTCATATTAGAAGCAAACTTTCTAGTGACATAATGGAAAGGAGACCAGGTTCTAGGCTATGTGAAGGATACTGAAACCAAGAGGGGTTCTAGGAGCACCACTGCTATAGAGCTGATGTTCGATGTTTCTCCTTTTCCTTCCCTTCCCAGTTGCCACTCGGGGCACACATAACAATCACTAAGAACTAAGTTCAACCAATTCTACTATCATGAGCACACATATCTCCAGTATCTTGTAAACAGTTGACATTTAATAAATAATTCTTGCTTTTTTTTTAAGCAAATGACCAAAAGGCTATTAGACTCAGAATTATTTTTTTAAGCTGCTTGTTTTCTGGTCACCTTCTCCCTCCTCCTCCTTTTCGTTCTCCTCTGTCCAGAGTGTTGGAGGCACATGTAAGTTCCAGACTCCATGAATGTCAAATTGCCTTTGACTTCCCAGTTCTGTGCAATAATCACCTGTCTCGAAGAAGTTGAAGTTTGTACTTTGTAGATTAAGACAATTGACCCAAGAAAAGTCATAGCATTTCTACTTGTTCATCTTTTGGTATGAGGTACTGGGACTGGGATAATAAAGGAAAAAAAAATTGCTCAGGGTCTAATCTAGCATCTTCCAAATAGTGGGTCTATGGGACAGTTCCTTTAACATAGTCTGGGAAAAGCTAAAAGGTTTTCATAAAATGTGCTCTCTCTCTAACTTGCATATTTCCCTGAATGTTAGATGTTTCACACTATTATGCAAGAGAAATTGGCTTTGGAAAAGGTGTTGTTTGTTATAAGAAGAAAGGATAGGTTTGGACATGAGCAAGTAGTACAGGGGTTCATCAGTCTGGGGCCAGCAGAGCAGGAGAATCATATCCTGATAATTATTTTTTAGACAAAAGGGGCCTTGCTCTAGCTTCCTCTTTTTCTAGATGAAGACACTAAGTCTCCAAAAAGTCACTTATTCAAAGCTACAGAGTTAGGTAATGACACAATAAAGACAGCTTTGGGCTGTCTCTGAGACAAAATATGAAAGTTGAGCTGTTCTGTATTTTAAAATTGAGCCCTTTGGCTGTTACTGTCCACCCAAGGTTTTGAGCCTTCACATTCAACAGCTTGATATTAAAAAAAAAAAATCTCTAAGTGCCGTGGAAAGCTGATTTTTTTTTGTCATGAAAAATATGTGCATTAAAAAAAAGTCATTTGTGGTTCTTCTACTTGAGTGATAACCAAGGTAACTAGATACCTATCACGTCTAGTCTGGAGTTAGAACTCAGGTCACCTATCAGTTAAGGTTTTTTTCAGCTAGCCAAAGCTGTGTTTCATCAGTGCTAGTGGTGAAGGAGAAAAGGGAATGAGAATTTATTAAGTTCCTACTGTGTGCCATGCACTGTATACTAAGAGCTTTACAAATATTCTTTCATTGGATCCTCTCATTTGATTCCTCGTGGGTGAAATGCATTTGTAAGGAGATTTCTGTGAACTCAGAAGAGGGATGAAAGGAAGTCAGTAATCTTTGTTGTTGTTTGATGAACATGTGACCTCACACAATCTCTATAAGACATTCTTAAAATGACTAAAAAGGGATAAATCTTATGCTCAGTACCTAGATTTAGGAGATTTTAAGTCTCACTGAGAATGCTATATGCAAGTTATTATTATTATTATTAGCCTTCTCTAACTACCTCAACATATAGAGATAAGTCACTCTCTGATTCTGAAAACTCTTATAATCAATGTAGTGTATGATTTATTACTTAAATATATACTGTCATGTATTGTTCTCTCTTTGATGTGTATAAATCATGTTTCTCCACTTAGTCTGTTAACTTCTCAGTGGTGTAATCATAAGTTCTTTTCTGTATTCCCCTCAATATCAGTAGGACAGGGCTTCTAGGTAATAGTCAACAAAGACTTGATGAATACAAACAAACAAAACAAACAGAACACTGAATCATTATGGTAGGTCAAATTAATTTAGTGTGTTGAGGTCTGCAAAGTATTTTCCTTACAGCAACTCCTTGAATTTGGTGGTATGAGCATTATTATTATTATTATTACTATCCCATTTTGCAGATGAGAAGAATGAGGCTTAGGAAAGCAAGTGACTTAAGTTATACAGCCAGCAACTATCAGAACTATGGCTAGAGCTCAAGTTTTCTTTCTCTAAGTCTTAAGCTCTTTCTGCTATACTATTCTGTGTCCGCAGTTAGGTCCCTAAAGACAAAGTTGATCGAAGCAAGAGACCAAATGCTTTTCCCCTCATCCCCAATGCACATAATAAAATAGTTAGGATGGATAGAAGCCAGCCTGGAGTGAATCCAACCAGTAATGGGAGGAAGAAAGATGAGCAGTGGGTGTCAATTCTACCATACAAATGTTACCCTGTTTTTCTCCTTGTAGCTTAAAGGATTCAGCTCACTTCAAGCTTATATTTCTCTCCAGATTTATTCAAGTGTTTTCCATATGATGTAAATCCCATGATAATGTAAGACTTTAAAAAACACACTCCCCAAATCAACTTTATCACTTACATTCGGAAGCAAGCACTTAACAAAATCTCACAGACACAATTAAGGGTGTTTTTTGTTTTTAAAGTGGGGTTTGGACAGAAGTCAGTTTTCCAGATGTTCATCTGTCTACAATCCAGGATTTGAAAATCTCCGACCAATACTATTTGTACTGCAGCTGCTGTTAGGTTTTTCTTGAATTCTGCCGTTCTATGAGTAGATCTATTGTGTGTGAATGTTTATGGATGTCAGGGAAACCCCTTTTACTTAGTTATGGGGTTGGAATATAAGGTTAAAAAGCAACCATTTTTGTAAAAAAGAATATATCTGAGCCAAGGTCCTCTCTTTGTTGGGACTCAATTCAAGATTGGTCATCGGTGTCTCTACTTCTTTCTCACAAGAACATGTGGCAATATATGCATCCATGTGCCATTTCATGTACATGGGCCCAGGTTGGAGAATGATCTGGGGTAACAAAGGTGTTGTCATTAATATTCCTCATGTATTTTAAACCAGACCCATTCCACAGAGTGCATGGCTATGTGACTGGGCCATTCCTTCTTTTTGTTAATTAAAATATACAAAGTAAATTACCTAAGGTAATAGGTATGGAAAAATGAGGATGAAAATGCTAATTAAGTTGCCTGGTGCAGTGCTTAGAAATTGATATTTGTCTACAAAGTGCTCTTCCAAATGGGTAGTTGAAAGGTCATTCCAAAATATGGATACTCATGACCTGCTTTCCTTTCATGATGACAGAGGAAGGTGAGGGATACCAGGGTCCCTGGTGGAGAGAGCACTGTGATATCACTATCAGGGAGACCAGGCATTTTAACAGTGAGAGCAGAAAGGCAGCACTTTCTACCAATAGTTCTAACAAGCATCATCCTCTCTCACACATGTTCTGAAGGAGGTAAGAAGGAAAAATATTATGAAAGGGGAATTTGAGGTCATGGCCCTATTTGACAATGCCTGAGGTCAAGCTACAAAATACCCCACTCCATTGCTTATATTTTTTGGTAGTCTGTAGGGTTAGGGTTAGGGTTAGGGTTAAAATTAGGGTTAGGGTTAAGGTTAGGGTTAGGGTTAGGGTTTATCTTTATCGCTTTAACTTAAAATTTCTGTATTAATCTATTCCTGGTATTCCATTAATACCAAATTTCTTCAATAGGCCCAAAGGATGGGACGTAGTTGGCAGAATGGAGGGCCATACTGATTTTAGAGGTGAGTGGTAGGATACCCTAGCTGGGTAATTAAGGAACAAGCACATGGACACTGGATATCTGTATTTCAAGGTCAACGAGGAGGGGGAGGAGGAATGGAAAAGGGAGAAAAAGGGAAATTTACATAATAATTTTGTTGTGTATTTAAAAGGAATAGCAAGTTGTATAGAGTGAATTTGTGGATTCACGTGCATTTTTTTATTGTACTATGTTATAGAAATGCTTGTTTTATTGCAGAAATTAAAAAAAAAAATTAAAATGCCTACTATGTGTCAGGCACTGTGTTAAGTGTTTTACCAATATCTCATTTAATCCTCACAACAACCTTGTGAGATGGATGCTGTTACTATACTCATTTTACAGTTGAGGATACTGAGGCAAACAGAGTTTAAGTGATTTGCCCAGGGTCACACAGCTTTAAGTATCTGAAGCTGGATTTGAACTCAGGTCTTCCTCAATCCAGTCCCTACACTCTGACTAAAAATAGGTTTAAAAAGTTCAAAAAGAAGTAGTGGAAAGATCCCAAAGATCAACTTACCTTGTTCAAAAATTGCCTCTGTCATTTACTCTCTGTGTGACCTTGGACAAATTACTCAATCCCTCTGGTCCTTAGCTTGGTTGGTCTTGATGGACTGTTGAAAACTATGATCTCCTAAATCTACTTCACCTTTTTTTCTAGGAATCAATTGTAGAATAGAAAGGCCTCTACTAAAAGGTTAAAGATTTCAAAGAAAAGAGGAACTTTGATTATGTTTATATTAGAGAAATTTGCTCCAGTCATTTAGCCCCTAAATGCCCTTTGGTTCCAAAGGGCAATATACCAGGAACCATATAGTTCCATATAGCTTTAATTATTCCTCTCTCCAGATAATGATAATGATAATAATAAAGCATTTAATTAGTGCTTTAAGGTTTGCAGAACACTTGAAACAATACAGGTTATCTCATTTGATCCTCAAAACAGCCCTTTGAAGTAGGTATTAGTTTTTCTTTGTTTTTACAGATAAGTAAAATGAGGTTGAAAGTGTGAGAGAATTCTCCAGGGTAACCCACCTAGTAAGTGTCTGAGGCAAATTTAAACTCAGAACTTCCTGACTTCAAATCTCATATTCTATTGTTATTCACTTTGTGACTTCACTGCCTCGAATTACTGAGGGGAATTCCTGAGTCTGTAACCTGAATGTGGACTCAGGCATGGAACTTTTCCTGGTAGTGGAATTTCTAGTACGTATCTTCCACCTACTCACCCATCTATCCATCCACCCACCCATCCATCCATCCATCCATCCATCCATCCATCCCATCCATCCATTCATCTACCTATTCATCTATCCTTTCAAAGAATTACCTGCTGCTCTCAGATGCCTGCCATTCCATTAGGAACAGCAGAAATAGTGGTGAACAAGAAGGTGTAAAGGTAAATTGAAAATCTTACTCTGTGCCCTTAGAATGACTTTTGTGGAAGGCATTCCAACACATGTGGACAGTCTGGTCCTAAACACTAACAAGGGAACAAAGTCAGAGCCCTGATTCCTTTCTGTGATCTGCAAATATGTGCCTTTTCTCCACTAATTTCTTTAGTGAGGGAAGCTGTGGATTAGGATGCTTCCTTGGTTTTACTTGAGAAGAGTGAGCTGAGGTTAAATACAGTAAAATGTGAATAATGCATGACCAGTGGCTGGAGACTAGCATGTTACATGAATACAGCAATGCGGGACGGGGTATGAAAACAACTTTCCTGGATTTAATCTACCAAATAAGAGATAGGAAACTTGAAATCACAGATGAAAACACAAATATTACTTCAACATATGTTTTTTTTTTCCCCCATGGGAGTAGATAAAATGCTGGACCTGGAATCAGGAAACCTGGGTTCCAAACCCAATTCAAACATTTTAATTCCCAGAGCCTCAGTTTTGTTATCTGTATGGAAAGCACCATAATACTTAACTTAGATACTTAATCATATAATTAGTAATATACTTAATTTATTCTTAATTTACCCATTTCATAGAGTTATGAAGAAAGAACTCTGCAACTCTCTAAGTGCTATCAAATAGAAATTATTGCTGTTATCATTATTTTCATTTCAGAATATAGCATTAATCCTTTTATTTTTTTCTTATGCTCTACCTTTATAAAAACCTATTCCTATAACATTATTTTAGATATCTGATGCTTCTCCCTTTAATCGCTAAAACTGCTTTTAAAAAGTAACTGTTTTTAATAGAGAATTTTCAAGAACGGGAAATGGCTGCTTTATATTTAGTAAATGTCAAAATTGGGCCTTGAACTCGTTATCTGACTCTAGTGACTTTTGTAAGACTAGGTGGCACAGCGGATAGAGCACCCGCCCTGGATTCAGGAAGACCTCAGTTCATATTTGGCCTCAGACACACAACACTCAATAGCTCTGTGACTCTGGGCAAATCACTTAACCCCAATTGTCCTCACCAAAAACAAACAAACAAACAAATAAACAAACAAAAAAAAAAAAAACCAGGGACCACATAGGATATGTCTAATTCCTTCCTCGTTAATAATGGCCTGGTGCTTTAGAGAATTTGATCACTCTAAATATATAGTTTATCCCCACATAGCATCTTCCTCAACTTCCTGTTCTCTGGCTCTTTAAACTCAAGACTGGAGAAAATTGAGAGAGCTCCAAAAAGGAAAGTTCTTTCTCTGAGTGTTCTTAATCTCTTTCACTTGGGTTCCATATGCAAGGCTCCACCCTCCAACCAAAGCTGAGATATAAGTAAAGTTTTTCATTACTCTTTTCCATTCCTTTCCCTGTTGTTTGGGTCCCTCTTTTCCTACTGAGATAGTCAGTATCCTCATTTGATCTTGGTCTCCCTTATCACAAAGGAAATTGAAGTTATAATTAACTAATCCACACTAAGGTGTCAGGAACATAATGTGTTTCCATTTTATAAGGGCCCATGGGGAGAGGGAAATGCTTAATTCCCCAGATTATAATGATGTTGGTGATGAGGCAGTCATGAGATTTAGAGATGGAAACATGAAGCTGCTATTGTTAGTTATGTAAATAAATTGCTAATGGTAGATTTTCATTTTCTCTTTTTTCTCTTTTCTCCTTTTCTCTTCCCTCTCCTCTTTCTTGTTCCTTCTTCTGTTTCCTCTTCACCTTCCTTTCTTCCTCCTTATCATTTCCATTTTTCCTTTGTGCAGCCCAAAGCATTTTGCAAGAACTATCCTTTCCCTTGTTTAAAATATATGTTTATCATTCAACTCAGGGCAATATTAGAGCACTGGAAATTGAATCCTAATTAATAAATCAGAGCTAAACTAGCAACACATCCTTCACACATTGGAGATGGTAGCGGTGTAAGCCAGTAAAAATAGTAGCATGCTGTCACCATTCCAGGAAATATGGAAATCTGCCTTTTTGGGGTTATTGGCCTACATTATTTATCAACATTTGGCTTTAATATATGAATTTACTTAATGCTGAATGAATATCATATTTCTCAGAGAAGATACAACTTTAATGTGATCTTGGACAAACCGTCAATGGAATGACAAATCCTCCAAGGTGGTGTGTAATCAATAATTTGTGGTAGATGATTTCTTCCAGAGAATGGCTGGAGTGGATGGGTGACTTCAAGGAAACAGTGGCTTCCACTCTGCCTCTCATGTGGACAAAGAATCCATAGCCTGACACTGACATTTCAAGAGGCAAATGGAAAACCTCTCAAGAATTTAGGGGGAAGCCTAGCAGGTAACTCTGGATTTTTAATCTATAAAAGAGGAAGGCAAAATAACTGGAAATTTAAAAGGAAGCTTTCACCACCAGTTTATACTTGGAAAAATCAAAATCAATCTATTTGATTTTTTCTTTCCATTATGAAATTTTGATCTTTGATAGTACTAGAACTAGAGATAGGTAGGAAAGGCAGCTATTGAGGATAAAACCTGTGTGTGGTGCAAAGAAGATACACTTTTTTAATATTAATTTATAGAAATGCACATAGATTAATGTAACAGGAATTCTAATCTCTGTAGCTTTTCTTTATTCTCTGATAAGTCAAATTTTTGTTCTAATGAAAGCCCCAAATCTCTGGTTGGGGAAAGGAATAAGCATTATATAGTACATTCTATAGTACCTATAGTACCAAGAACTATGTGAATTGCTTTATAAATATGATCTCATTTATTCCTCACAACAACCCTGCGGGGTAGATGATATTATTATCCCTATTTTACAGTTGAGGAAACAGGGGCAAGCAGAGGTTAAGTGACTTACACAGTTAGCAAGTGTCTGAGGCTAGGTTTGAACACTGACTCTGGGTCCCACCTAGCTGCCCCACAATATCACAAAGCAGGGGCAGTAACACAAAGGGCTTGCAAACTCTAAAGCTTGACTGGACTGCTGAAAGACTTGTTTTGCTCTCGGTTCCCTTATCAAATTCAGTTCAATTGAATATATATTCATTCAGGATTCTCTTTGCTCAGGTCATTGTGGTAGGGCAAAATAAAATAGGACAGAGATCTAGGGGCTGGGATAGCAAGAGAGATACAGACATAACCACAATTCAGGCTAATTTCAATTCAATTTAATCCCACAAATTTAATTAAGTGCCTACTATGTTAGAAATACTGTTAGGCATGAGATTATAAAGACAAAGGAAAGATAATCTCTGTCCTCAGGTGTTTATATTTTACACATATACATAGATACTAGAGACAGAATGTACTAAGTGCAAAGAAAAGGTTCAGGTAAAGTGTTATAATAAATTTAAGGAGGGAGACATTACTTTTGGTTGTGTAAATCTGGAAAGACCTTGTGGAGGACTTGGCAACTGAGTAGGACTTTGGAAGAAGAGAGTGGTTTTAACATGAGAAAGATGAGATGGAGGGTCACTCTTGCCCTTAATAAATGGGTGGAGAAGGAAAAGGGGTCAAAATGAAATCCAGTATGATAAGTAGTTTGGTATGGCTGAAAGATTGAGAGAAGGTGAAAAGACTGAAGGTGAATTGTGGAGGATCTCACCCTCTTCACTAAGGAAATCCTGGCTCCCTCAATGGGCTCATTCCCAATAATACCAAGAGACCAGGTCTGGTTTGGAGCAGGAATCATGACATGAACCCTTGGCCACAGAGCATTCAATTCAAATATAAATTCCATTCTTGTCACTAGAGACTATGTTTGTTTCCCAGACCTCCAGGAAACACCAAGGCAAATATGACTTATAAAAATGAACCATGAAGGAAGTACAGATGAACAAACTAGTTGTTTCAAAAATAATTGAACAATATAAAAAAAGATGGGGGAATGAAATCATCTAGGGAATACTTTGGGATCTAATAGAACAACTCTCCCTCTCCCTGCAACAAAGAGGAAATTCCAATTTTCATCCCATGTTAAATGGAAATGGTTGGTAGACTTGTACAATGGTTGTACAAATTGCACAAATTTGTAGAAATTGTACAAATCATTTTCAAACTGATCATCTTCATGTTGGTAGCAGAGTATACACATACATGTATATATGTGTGTCTATATATACATATATAGACACACACATATATAGACACACACATATATAGACACACATACATATATAGACACATATATATGTCTATATATAAATAAATACATGTGCCAAACAATATATATGCATATTATATAAACACACATGTACATATAAAGGAGGAACAGCAAGTTGGCCAGTTCAGCTGGCACATAAAAGTGCAGAAAGGCTGGGGTACACTGGAACCAGATAAAATACACACACACACACACACACACACACACACACACACACGCACACACACACACATCCATATATACTTAGGTATTGTGAGGCTTAAGTGAGATAATGGATATAAAACACTTTGTACATTTTAAAGGGTATCAATATCAATGATGATGATGATGATGATGATGATGATGATGATGATTGTTAGCTTCTGGTCACCAGGTTTCCTGTCTAGAGATGACTTCATTCCCTGAGCCTCCTACTATAATCCTGTTGAGCTCAAGCAATGATTATAGAGTAATACAGAGATATGCTGGTAAATGTTTAACAACTGGGCACAAAAAAAAAAGGAAAAGAAAGAAAGAAAAGAAAAAATATGCATAAACATTTTTAGGTTTGTCCTAAATTTTATCATTCACTTCCTTAAGTCTAGACAATAAAAAAAACAACAATAAATCAAGACATGATTTGTAGTGTTTGCCAATTTCTGAGGTACTAATATTCACACTGAAAATTTAACAATCAGCTTTTTCAGCTGGCTCCAGTACACTTCTGAATTCCCACACTTCACGTGCCAGCTGAAGTTGCCAACCTGCTGTTGCCCAAACTTGAGATACCCCACCACCTCTCACCTCTGTGCCTTTTCTCTGACTGACCCTCCCCCAAGCCTTTAATGTGTTTCTTCTTCCCTTCTGTCTCTTTGGATATTTTGTTACCTTCAAGGCTCAGCTCAAATGCCACCTACTATAGGAAGTCTCTCCTGATTCCCTTGGTTGTTCGCGCTCTCTCCTTCACAAACTGGCTTGCATTTACTTATTTACATGTTTTATCCCATGAGAGAACGTACTGTTTTTGAAGGTAGAGAGTAACTTTCATTTTTGTTTTTGTATCCTCAGCACCTTAGGTCAGTGCGTTGCTCAGAGTAGACAGATGATAAACCTTTGTTAACTTTAATTGAACTCCTACAGGCTAACACTGAAACAGATGAAATTTTTACAAAGAGAAACACTTTTCCCACAAAGTGCTGAAGGCAAACATCAAGACTGAGCATATTAGAAGGTCTCTCTGTCTCTCTCTCTATATATATATACATATATATGTTTGAATACATATTTATTTTTTATATCTAGTTGTTGTTAGTCATGTCTGACTCTTTGTGACCCCATTTGTAGTTTTCTTAACAAAGATACTGGAATGGTTTGCCATTTCCTTTTCCAGCTCATTTTACCAAAATAAGGCAAACAGGGTTAAGTGACTTGTTTGGTATCACACAGCTAGTAAGTGTCTGAGGCCAGATTAGAATTCAGGAAGAGGAGTCTTCCTGACTGCAGGCCTTAAACTCTATCCACTGCATCATCTAGGATAAAATTAAATGAAATTCCTTGATGAGTAACTGATAAATAGAAGGAACTGGGACATTTGTATCAGCAAGAACAATCAATAGGAGAGAATGCAGCACTAGAGACAAGGAACTCTTGTCTCAGTTCTTCCCAAGGAGGGCATGTTTGAACTTTTCAGACCAATCCAGCCTCCCCCTAGGTGGACACATTGCTTTGTAAAGCAAATTAACACTAGCAAGACGTCAAAGTGTTCACTGCACAGGACTTGGGTCTCATGCCAGGATCTTAAAAAATATAACTAGAAAAAAGGAAGTTCATGCTATTTGATGTGATAAGATACCACCAGATGAGATGCGAATCTGGGCCCTGAGATCAGCTGTTAGGCAGATCATTCATGAAGTATAATTTGTGTGATCAAAATGAATGGATAAATACAAACTCTTTTGGCATTCAAAGTTCATTGTGGCTTGTCTACAGCTTATCTTTCCAGATTTCCCGTTAATCTTTTTAATAGGCTGTGTGTGTGTGTGTGTGTGTGTGTGTGTGTGTGTGTGTGTGTGTGTAGGTGAACTGGCCTATTCGCTATTTTCTAAACCTAGTACTCCAACTTCCATCTCATCTCTGTGGCTTTGCACAGGTGATCCTCAGTGCCTCTTTAACTCTCACTTTTACAATGCTTAGCTTCTTTCGAGGCTCAGTTCAGGCACTGGACCCTAATTAAATCCTTTTCCTGATTCTCCTAGTTGTCAGAGCTCTCTCCCTATTCAAAATACTTTGAATCTACTAGACTACAGATTTGAGGGGAGGAACTGTTTCATTTTTGTCCTTCTATACACAGAACCTAGCTTACTGCCTTTCTACATAGTAAGCACTTAGGAAGTGCTTGTTAAATTGAATGGAATCATGGTTTGCTTAATTCAATATTGTTGATTGACATAGTTAAAACTTGGTGGAGACTTTGCTACTAGATCTGTTGACCTATCACTCTCACGATGTTAAGTTGTCTCCTCGGGGGAAATTATTAGCTTTCAAAATATATTCAGATATATACCTTTTCAGATATCACATATTCAGATATATACCTAAACTTTAAGAGAATGGTAAAGTTGCTGAACCTATGGATAACTGTTTATAAAATGTTAGTCTTGGAAAGACCTTAGAAATTAAATCTAAACAGATGAGGAAAAGGGACTCAGAAAGGCCAAGTGATTTGTTTGATATCTATATTAATATGTATATAATATACTCAATAAAACAAATAGAAATTAATTGTGCATAATCTATCCTTTTAGATTATCAATTACACTAACACCAACCCCCCTTCCTCCACGCCAAGGTGGGGAAAACTGAGACCCAACTGTTACTGCAAATTGAGAAAACTGGCTGATTTGGTTCACTGCAAGGCATAGGCTATTGGAGGGCTCAGTTCTTTCACTGTGTATCTGTGCCTCTGGCGAGGAGCTGCCTTTGATGTCCAGAGAGAACTAGGCCTGGCAGGGAAGATATTTGACAGACACACATTTTAGAAGTATTTTGCAGGTAAAATTTTCATCCATAAAATCACATTAACATTTCAAACATGTGACCTTCTAGAATTCAAAGCCATCATCTCCAGAGAGATTCTTCATCCTCTCTTGTGGCTATTTTTCTTACAGGGCAGAGAGAACATGATTTCCCCCCAAATGCTCCAACCATGCATGACCTCCATCTCAGAAGTAAACCATTAACAAGCTGGAGGGTGCCTGGGCTGGGGAAAGAAAGAAATATGTCTTTGGTATTACAACTTCAGCCGAGATGACAAAAAATAAAATGCTGGCCTGGAGATCAGCATAGAGTCATTCAAAAAGCTTAATAGTGCTGGGGATAAATCACAATTATTGTTATGAAGCAGGAGACCAGACTCCTAGTGAACCTTTGCCAGCACACAGTCCCGCTGTGACTGCTGTTCAACATTCAAAACTGCCAACTTCATTTCCTTCAAGCCTATCGTAAATAACACATCTATCTTGTATAAAAGTGTTTTTTTTTTGTTTTTTTGTTTTTTTGTTTTTTTGTTTTTTTTGGTAACAGCAGCAAAGCACTGCAGAGAGTACTGTTATTGTGAGCTCACATCACTCTGCGAAGAGATGGGTTCTGGTCACAAACACTGACTTTACCTAAGGATGTGCAGGGCCCAGATCAGAAACAAATATGGGACAAATGGGGCTTTGTTCCAAGGAACCTATATTCAGGAGGGTTGGGGGCAACCTTACGGTGTTCACCATTCTCATGTTTTGCCTTAATTCCTCTGTCAGGACACAATACCTTACCCTATTGCCATGATACTACTCCCTTCCTCATTCTTTTCTCCTCTCTCATGGGATAGGGATGGGCTGTGTCCTCTCCTGGCATGAGTTACTATGTTCAGACTGTCCTCTGAGTTGCTCCCCAATCCCAACTGTTTTGCCCAAGGTGAAAAATGTCAAGTTACAGCTTTAGTAGGGGTTTATACTGGAGGGGCACTAGGTCTAATTATGACTATCTGCCCCTAAACCTAATGCATCTGGAAGGGTATGCTTTTGGTCATGTGGATGACAGAAGTCAGTATATTACTGTGATTATTTGAACATATGTGCAAATCCTAATCGTACTCAAAAGGCGATAACTGTCACAGAAAGAGCATTGAAATAGGACGCAGGAGTTTAATTAATTAAACAAACAAACAAGATCAGTGCCATAAGACAGGTCCAAAGTGATATAGGAGTTGAGGGGAAGGAGGGATAATTTATGTTTGTTAGGTTTTTTTTTCTTTTCTTTTTGTGGGGGGAGAGAAGGAAATCAATGAAGACCTCTTGGAAATGGTAAGTAGAACCTGTTTAAGATAAAACCTGAAGGATATTTAGGAATTTCATTAGGGAGAAATGGAAGTAGGGGCAAAGAAGGTCATTTAAGGGGGATGAAACTGTATACACAGGTTTGGTGTTCCTCTGGGGCATTTGCTCTCTCTCTCTCTAGCTTTCTTCAAGGCTCAATTCAATATGCCATTTGTTGCATAGCTATTCTCATCCCCTCCCCTCAAGCCACACACATGCCAGTACCTTCCATCCTAGAAATCACTTGGTATTTATTTGTGTATAGTTTATATTGTCTTATCTGTGTACATGTTGTTTCCACACACTAACCCCCTCCTCCAAATTCCTAGTGGAATGTAGGATCCTTGAGGGTAGGGATTATTCATTTTTGTCTTTATATCCCTAGCACCAAGCATAGTGTCTGGCTCCTAGAAGACTTGAATAAATGAATGAATGAATGAAAGGGCTTACTGTAGAGGGGTCAATGCTATCATTAGGGAATCAAGAACTAATGTTAGAATTTCAGACATTGTGACTGGTTATGAATGACAAATATGAGACAGGGAGCTTTATTGGCCACAGTAGATTGTAGGCTGTTTAAGGGGAGATGCTGTTTTGTTTCTATCTTTATATCTTCAGTACCTAGAATAATGCCTTGCACTTAGTTGGTTCTTAAAAATATCTGCTGAACTGAACTGAATTCCTGGTATTCCTCCAATCACACCCAGTAGGCAATCCAAAGGTTGGTTCTACTCATGGGATGCTTTAGGGCAAAAGTTGTATAATTTTTTTCTTGCTTTGTACAAGTCTGTATATAGAAGTTCTATGCTGAGTTATATGGTAGACATGGTGCTAATGAAGATACAAAACAATAACAACAACAACAACAAAAACCCAGAATATAATTTGTCACCCAAAAGATATGATCTATTCCAGAACTGTAGAACACCTAATTCTTCTTCTAGAGGTTGAGAGAGCCACTCCTTGGCTGCTCCAATGCCAGTTTTCATGATGGATTTGCCTTTGGGAGAGGTGAATAATAATGATGATGATGATGATGATGATGATGATGATGATGATGATGATGATAATTACAGTTAACATCTGTAAGGTGCTTTAAGGTTTGCAGCACACTACATGTAGTATCTCATTTGATCTTCACAACAACACTAGGAGGTATGTACTATTATTACCCCCATTTTTGTACACTACAATTTTCTGCTGTACATACCTTCAATCACTAAATCCCTACAGCCCTTTCTGGCCTACAAATCCCAGTTTTTATACCTACTTCTTCTCTAAGCCTTGCTTTTTAGAAATTCTCTGATTCTCTCTCCTACACACAGTCTCATTTTTACTTCATTACCCATGAACACACAATTAGGACTACCATGCTTGCATTCTTCTCTATGCCATCACTGTTCTCTATTTGCAATGAGTCAATCATTTAATCATTAGCTTTCAATCAGTCAGTCAAAAAAAAGAAAACAACATTTATTAAGGACCTGTTCTGTGGTAGGTACTGTTCTAAGTGATGGTGATACAAAGAAAGACAAAAGAAGTTTCTTCCCTTGAGGAGCTTGCAGAATGATGGTGGATGCCCTGCATTATTTCCCAAACTTATGGGCTAGTTTTTGCCACCATGATTCTTACAATACACTTACAGCACAGTCTGAGATAGTGATTGAGAGATTAGACCTGTAATTTCATTATTATATGGAATTCTCAGATGAGGAAAATTCTGTTACCAATGTAGATTGGCACTTTCTCTGCTGCTTACAGTTTTTGAGAATTGCCTAGAGCAGAGATGTCAGACCTGGGACTTATATGTTGCATGCAGTCCCACAATACCCCTGAGTGTTACCTACACCATACTAAAGAGAATTGGGAAATATTTAACAAAGGAATATAAATAAAATAAAACAGAGGTTATGTTAATATGTGCTTTTCTAAGTTACTATGAGCCTTCAGGGATCCTTCTGGTTTACTGGCCCCATTTCTATTTGAGTTTGACCTTACTGACACAGAGAACTGAAACACAAAATGACTTACTTTGGGTCCCACAGCCAGTACTCATCAGAGGCACATCTTTAACTCAGGGCTTCCTGACTCCCAGTCCAGCTTCCTCTCTTCTATGTCATGCTCCTTGTATGATAAAACTTCTTAAATCTAGCCTGTGGCTAATTGGCAGCTATATGCCCCTACAACCTTGGGTGCACAGAGAAAACCTTTGACCAACAATTCTTGATTCCATCAGAAGAGATCTTAAATAGAATTTATTCTATAGAACACATTGATATAGAACATCTCTTTTAATGCAAGATATGAAGACCTATGTCTTCAGAGTGGAAAGGCTATATCCATTTGGGGTTTGACAAAATTATCACTGTGGTTCCTCCTAACGAATATTTCAATAAGCCTATGAATTTCAGGTTTCATAACTACATTTATGGTTATAAGAAAATATGAATCATGTTTATTATTATATTTATCAGTTCTTGAAAAAGTTTAGAATTAAGTATTGAAATCCTAGTCAGGAAAAAAAATACATTTTAGCAGACTAGATACTTTAGAGAGTTATATTTTAATGAAAAATTATATAAATTGCTTCTGAGACACAATGAGGAAACGTGATCTCAATTTTTAAAAACTGGAAAGTTGATAAGATACCACAGGGAAGAAGACTTACCTGCCACAGCTCTTTCACACCACTTGGATCACTACTTTTAGGCACCAGCAGGAACCTCGAGGCTTATAAAAGAACAAAACAATCTATTTGGGAAACAATGGGATAGAATTACTAGGAAGGCGATTCTTCTGCATAAGATTGGCATTATGGACTATAAGACAAGTACTAGTGAACATCAACCCAATGTATCCTTCTGTGGGGTTTCAGTTACTAAGGAACCTGTGAGCTTCCATAAATGCTTAAGCAGTAAACTGGGGTGATGTACTAGGAAGAGCACTGAATTTGAAGGCTTAGGCACAAGTTCTTATTATAGCTCTCTTGCTCATGACTTGTATAAGGGACCAAGTAATTTTCCCTTTCTGGGCCTCAGTTTCCTTATTTCTAAAGAAAAATTTGGGTCAGATGGCTTCTAAGGTCCTTCCCAGTTCTAGGATCCGTGATCCTTTGTGTGAGGACTTTCTTAATTTGGCAGAAGTAAATAGTACACACCTTGAGGTTGCTGAAATAGCAATCATAACTTCCAGGAGCTATTAGTATCCAGAATGCTCCTGATTATATTTGACCATCAAGGGCAATGAGCCAGCATCAATAATATAATGACTATGTATGTGGAACTTCTTTATCTCCAACAAATAGACATATCATGGAGGGGTGGTGGTGGTGATGAGTGGGTGCTGATATTTAGAGATTGTGAATTATAAGGGGCCCATCCCTGGGGAAAACCTATGGAAGGGCAACTTACATCTCTAATACTGCCAGGTCCTGGATATCTTCTTATGATATCTCCAAGGTGCACTTTTCTGAGCTCACATCTTGGCTGGATGAATTGCTCCATTGGACTCATTGGGCTTGCTCTTTCAAGGGCACCTTGCTTTGCAAGTTTTGCCAACTACTACAGTTGGCCATAGTTTCTGCTGCTGCCAGCTTGTGGCTCAGCTGAAACTCCTGGACAGAGCACACTGCTCTGCTCTTTCTTAAAGAACAGAAGCCTTTATCTTAGTACCAAATGGTAGCCTCCTTGGTTTTACTCCCTTAGAGGGCTGACTCTGAGGGCTGCCATCTACAATACTTGAATTGTTTATTTCTGGCTGCTTGCAATATTTCCTCCTTGACCTGGGAACTCTGGAATTTGGCTACAATATTCCTAGGAGTTTTCTGTTGGGGATCTCTTTCAGGAGGTGATCGGTGGATTCTTTCCATTTCTATTTTGCCCTCTGGTTCTAAAATATCAGGGCAGTTTTCCTTGATAATTTCTTGAAAGATGATGTCTAGGCTCTTTTTTTTGATCATGGCTTTCAGATAGTTCAATAATTTTTAAATTCTCTCTCCTGGATCTATTTTCCAGGTCAGTTGTTTTTCCAATGAGATATTTCATGTTCTCTTCTATTTTTCTCATTCTTTTGGATTTGTTTCACAGTGTCTTGATTTCTCATAAAGTCACTAGCTTCCAATTGCTCTGTTCTAATTTTTAAGGAAGTATTTTCTTCAGTAAGCTTTTGGACTTCCTTTTCCATTTGGGTAATTTTGTTTTTTTAGGGCATTCTTCTCCTCATTGGCTTTTTGGGATCTCTTTTGTCATTTGGGTTAGGCTATTTTTTAAGGTGTTATTTTCTTCAGTATTTTTTTTTGGGTCTCCTTTAGCAATCTGTTGACTTGTTTTTCATGATTTTCTTGCATCACTCTCAGTTTTTCCTCTACTTCTCTTATTTGCTTCCCAAAATCCTTTTTGAGCTCTTCCATGGCCTGGGGCCAATTCATACTTTTCTTGGAGGCTTTGGATGTAGGAGCTTTGACTTTGTTGTCTTCTTCTGGTTGTATGTTTTGATCTTCTTTGTCACCAAAGTAAGATTCTATAGTCTGACTCTTTTTGTGCTGCTTACTCATGATCCTGGACAATCATTTGAGTTTTAAACTCTTTGTTAAGGTAGGAGTCTGTTTACAGTATGGAGAATGTACTGTCCCAAGCTTTGGGGGGTTTTGTGCAGCTGTTTTCAGAGATACTTCTAGGGACCTGTAAATTTTCAGTTCTTCCAAGGTATTATGATCAAGGGCAAGGTGTTTACTCCTTTCCTGTCCTATGCTCTGGTCTATGAGTGACCACAAGCACTCTTTTTTGTCTTGGAACTGCGAGGAGGATTTCCTCTCCACTGCCACTACAAGCTCCACCACGCCAGTGTTCCTCCTCTCCCCAGGACTGCCACCCAGAACTGTGACCCAGATCCAAGCATGGGCAAAGCAAGAGAATCCTACACCCTCAAAGAGATCTCTGCAATCCCCCTTTGATCAGCAACTTGATTCCCCCTCAGTCTGTGGGCCTGAAGCTCAGGAAGCAACTGCTGCCCCAGGGCCGAACTTGGGGAATGGGGCTGGGACCCCACGCTTCTCTCTCTCACTGCAGACACAGACTTTTCCCACTGACTTTCTAAGTTGTCTTTGGCATTTGTGAGTTGAGAATTCTGGAAACCTCCACAGCTGACCACAATTCAGTCCTCTGAGGCCTGCTCCAGGTTCTCTGAGGCCTGCCTTGCCTGCGCGCCTGTGCTGAACGGCGCTCCTCTCCCAGTGAGTCGCAATATACCTTTCTGATCAACCATTCAGGTTGTCTTGGGCTGGAAATTTGTTTCACTCTGGATTTTTGTGGGTCCTGATGCTTTAAAATTTGTTTACAGCCATGTGTTATAGGTATTTGGAGGGGTTTGGGAGAGAGCTCAAGCAAATCACTGTTTTTACTCCACCATCTTGGCTCTGCCCCTCCCACCTCTCATTTCTAATTTCCATGTAGAAGGCATGCTTGATCAATGTGTCTAGGTATTGTGTCTCAGCTTGCTTCCTTTATTATATAGTTAATATGCTGAGCAGGCCGGATTTTGTTGCAGTCTACACTGACATACCACAATTGGGCATAACAGCACCATAGAATTCATCTTCTTTCTGATGTCCATGACTAGACAGTCAGGTGGGGCAATGGAGAGAATGTTAGGTCTGGAGTCAGAAAGATCTGAGTTCAAAACTGACATCACTAGTTGGGCAAATTATTTAAACTCCATTTGCCTTAGTTCTGTCATCTATATAATGGGGATGATAATAGCACTTAACTCCCAGGGTTGTTGTGAAGATAAATGAGATAATATTTTAAGTGCTTATTACAGTGCTTAACTATAGTAAGTGCCATATAAATATTGATTATTATTATTACTTCTGTAGGAAACTTGAAGCTCACACAAATATAGTGTGTGTATGAAAAATGCTTCTGACTCATTGTCCAGAATCCTGGCTCCTGCATAAGCTGTAGAAACATCTTTTGTAAATTTCTTTTACACAATTAAGCACAATAAAAAATCATGTGTCTATCTACTTCAAAGTTATTACAAACACAGCTTTGCTTCTTTGGCTGTGCTTTGCCAGCTGTGTTCACATCTGGCTGTCACACCTTGGCTCCAACTTCCTTTGTCTTTCAGAATGCAGTAGTTCCCTTTCTCTTTCTTCCATTTCTCCTTTTTCCATTTCTCCTCTGGCTTTCTTTCCCTTAACTACTAGGTGACTAGGGGGATACTAAAACTACTAATGATAACATAATGCTTTAAATTTTTCAAAGCACTTTATATATGTTATCTCATTTGATTTTTACAACAACCCTTGGATGAAAATACTGTTATCACCTTACTTCTGTGGCAGGAACTTGAGAACATATTCTGGAGGCAGAAAAAAATTGATTTATTTTGTTGCCCATCTTTCTCTTTGCACTCTAATGTGCTTTCAGTGTAACTTTCTCTCTTCAACAGATGTTCATATCTAATTTGTTATCTAACTTCTGCATTGATGTTTAGATAAAGGTTTAGTTTTATTATACCATAGTCCATTGGTCGCTTTTTTTTTTTTTGAGGCAATTGGCGTGAAGTGACTTGCTTAGGGTCAAACAACTATTAAATGTCTGAGGCCAGACTTGAACTCAGGTCTTCCAAACTCTAGGGCTAGTGCTCTATCCACTGCACCACCTAGCTATTGGTCACTTTTAAAAGTCAGACACAGACCAATTTTCTTATCTTTGTTCCCTTTAAGTCTCCCAGTCTTTAAAGTAGTCAGTTCACACATATTCCCAAATTAGAATCTTTCTCTCCTTTATCCTAGAAGGTATTGAAGAATTTAACATAGGCTTGCTAAACTTAATTTGCTCTGCCTATTGAATGTCTAGTCTTTCTAGCACCAAGTTTTCAGGATCCATTCACTTAAGATTGAGTATGGGACCAAATAGTCTCAAGGCTTTTTCTCGGCCTGCTGTGTCCACATCAGTTCCCAGCCACAGTTGTAAAGTTTCAGTGGTATATCCTATCTGGAATTCTAATGGCTTCTCCCCAGAAGCACACAGGTCCTTCCCTAAGAACCTTTCCAGTCTCTTAGTGAAGTCTGTCCATTAAGAATTATAAAATCAGCCTCTTTAACTGCTCCTGATCTTGCCAGGCATGACAGTATATGACCTGAACTATCTGCTACTAATATGTCTGAAGTGGTAGATTGCTTGAGCTCTGGAGTTCTGAGCTACAGTGGATTAAGCCAAACATGGGTGCCCACACTGTCTAGCAATGATAGGGTGAGCTCCCATGAGTAGGGGAATACCAGGCTGCTTAAAGAGGTACAAACTAGCACTGGTAGGAAATGAAACTGATGGAAGCTTATATGAACAGTCACGGCAGGCTAGCATTGATGAAATAGAGAGACTTGATCTCCACCACCGCCACCACCACCACCACCACTCTGGGATCAATCATGATGATCTTTGGATATCCCTCTTCTGACAAAGATAGTTTTAATTCTATATAGTATCTTCTTACTCTAAGTGAGAAATATAGAAATCAGGTTACAGGGCCCTCAACTGTTATCTTACTGATATGGAGTTTTATAATAGTCTACTGGTCTAGAAAACTTATGAAAAAAGGCCAAGTTCAATATGTCTTCTCATATAATTTGATAAGTACTTTATAGCTCATTAAAATGTCTACAATGTCATATGAAGTATTTTCGATGGCCTTATCCTTGAAGTCATGAGATACTTTTTTTTTTTCTAGCAGTTCCAGTGTTTCGGAACATTGCTGTTCAGTTGTGTACTAAAGATTCATCATCCATTTTTACTTTATTTGTTTATAAAGCAAGCACTCAATTATAATAGAAATAAATGACAATATTTCCATGGCACTTTGACATACCATAATAGTACAGTAGCTACTTTTAAAGCAATTGGGCTGTCTTGTGTAAAGAAAACAAAAGACATGTTGGAAAAACCCAATTTCCAGTCATAGCTCAGGAAAAAATAAAAGAAAGAAGACAGTTATTCCAATTAATTCCCCCAAAATTACAGTATTTTAAATGATCATCCCAGACTAGCTACCACAATGTAGTACCTGGGATCCTCCTCAAGGACTCCAGAAAGACATATCAGCATCTAGGTACTTTTGGGGTCTGAATCCTGTCTAATACATAGCTCTTGAGCTCATTGATGTGTTTATATTTGCTAGCCAGTAAGAGAACCCATAATTCCAAGCAAACAGAAAATAATGAAATGACATAATGGGGTCCAGACTGCATATATGAAAGGGCAACTTATGTCTTTACTGTCTCTATTGTTATAGTGCTGCCAGTGACTCTGGTGACATCATTATGTATGTTATTCTTTGGTTGGTCTGCTCATTTCCTGGCATAAAGTTTCTATTCCCCCTCTCCTCACCCTGGGAATGAAGCCTCCATTCAAACTATTCTTCAGCTAACTGCTTTTAGCCTCCTTCAACATACTTCTCTGTTTTATGAAAACCACAAGGGCTGTGTGGGTTAGAGAAGACTGAAAAGACAGTTACCTTTGTGGAACTTTTTTCCACTAGCAAATCACAGCTTGGTCTCACCTCTCTTTCTTTGGCGTCTCTATACCATATCTCTAAATGGATAGATAGCCTAAATATAAAAGATCATATCATAAAAAAGCACAATAAAAAGAGGTGCCTTTAATATCACCTCTTTTGGTTGGGAGAGAATATTTAACCAAAAAAGAATGGAAGAAGTCATATAGGATAAATTCTGATAGACAATTTTGATTGTATAAAATTTAAAACTTTTTTGCATGGACAAAATCAATGCAGCTGAGACAAGCGGAAAAAAAACAAAACAAAAAACTGTTGAATGGCAAAATGTTTCTGACAGAAGTAAAAAAGAATTGGCTTAAATATATAAGATCAAGTGTCATTTTCAAATATATGTTTAGCCAAAGGTTATGAACAATTTTAGAAGAATAAATGCAAATTATCAATAAGTTTATGAACACACTTTTAAAATTGTCAATAATAAGAGAAACAAAACTAAAATAATTCTTAGGTTTCATATCACATCTTTCAAACTGGCAAAGAACATTAAAAAAAAGTAGTTAATTTTGGGAGGTTGTGGAAAGACAGTTACACTAAAGCACTATTATTAGAAACATGAAATTAGCCCAATCATTCATAATATCAATTTGGAATTATGTGAGAAAAGTTACTAAACTCTTCATATCTTTGACTCAGTGATCTTACTATTGCTCATGTACCCTAAAGAGGTCAACGGCAGAAAGAAAGGTTTTATATAACAAAATATTCATAACGACATTCTTTGTGGTAGTACACAATTGGAAACAAATTTTGTACCCTTTGATTAAGAAATGGATGAATAAACAGTGGCATAGGAATTTAATGAAATATTATTGGGCCATAATAAATGAGAGGATGACACAAATCTAAGAGAACAACATACAGAACGGCAATGAGAGTTTCTAATCTAAATGAAAACAAAACCAATTGTACTCAGATTAATTGCAATGAACAATATTATTTCTGGAGAACAGATGATGAAAACATTTCTCTTATTCTTGTATAGAGATGGAAGAATATGGGTGGGAAATTTTCATGTTCTGTTAAAACTTTGTTGGTTTTCTTTTGTTGGGTAGGAAGTTTCCATGAGGTACTAGCTGAATACTAAGAAAATGACTGTGATTTAAAATATTCACAGACACACACAGATACACCAAATGATATCAATAAAGAATTGGGAGAAAATATAGTGAACTAGACTCTTGTATTCTTGGCTCCATTCTGCCTGTAACCGTGTGGAACTTTGAGCAAGTCACTTACCCTCTCCAATTTTCTCCTCAATAATATGAAGGCATGGGCTAAGATCTCTAAGGTTCTCCCCAGCTCTAACATTCTATGATTTGTTGTTAGGGACCCAATTCCAATCTTTTTTATTAGCTTTGTAAAACAGTACTTCCATGAATGGTTTACCCTCTTTACAGACTGTCTGAATTCTGACTGTTAATATCTTTACCCAGAGAAGACTTAGATGAACTATTGCAAAGTGAAGTGAGTGGAACCAGAAGAACATTGTACACAGTAATAGTAATATTGTGACAATGCACAACTGTGAAAGATTTAATTACTCTGATCAGTACAATGATCCAAAGCATTTCTGAAGGTCTCATGATGAAAAATGCTATCCACCTCCACAGAGAGAACTGATGAACTCTAAGTGCGGATCAAAGTATAATTTTTTCAGTTTGTTTTTCTTGCTTTTTTTTTTTGTTTTGCAACATGGCTCACCTGGAAATATGTTTTGCATGATTTCACATGCATAATTGATATCATGTTGCTTACCTTCTCAATGGTTGGGGGAAGGATTAGAGAGCGAGAGAAAGAATTAAGAACTCAAAATTTTAAAAAATGAATATTTAAAGTTAACTAATTAAAATAATCTTTCCCTAGAGCAGGACAGAAACTGAGGTATCATGGAAGTCCTACTCACTATCAGCAATTACAATCAAACACCAGGGGAATAATGGAGCCATTGATCTTCTTTATGAACTATGACAAACAGCGAGGAATGTCAAGTTTCAAAGATGACTCATTTCTGTGGTATATCAAACAATGATGGATCCAACTGTCCCCTTCTCCCTTACCAGTGAAAATCAAGAAATCCAGATCACTGAAGTGAAGCAGCAAGGAAGAATTATTTAAGAAAACAGTAAAGCAGGGGGCAGCTAGGTGGCACAGTGGATAGAGCACCAGCCCTGACGTCAGGAGGACCTGAGTTCAAATCTGGCCTCAGATCAACACTTAACACTTACTAGCTGTGTGACCCTGGCAAGTCACTTAACCCCAATTGCCTAAAAACTTAAAAAAAAAAAAAGAAAATAGTAAAGCTGAAAAATGAAATTCTGTTCTGTTTTCTGGAGCCTGGTAATCAGATAATTATGAACTAAAGATTTCAACTTTTCCCTTTCAAAGTCAAAGACTTGGCAAGCATTTCAGTTGATCCCTGTGGAGTCAGAGGACAACAGAGATTATTATGATTTCATGTACCCTCTTCAACTGACAGTCATTAAAGGTTTCCCCTCCCATTTACTTAAATCTCCAGTATTTAAACCTTTGGCTACTTCATTAAACTTCATTTTGGGGTATGTGAGTGTTCAAGGAGGAGCAGCACCTTTGGTTTGAGGGCTTGCCAAGCCCTTTTCAGAACTTCTCATCCACCTTTGGTGTCCACCTGCCATACAATTATCTCCTATGGCTCCAAGAAGCTAGAGCATGCTCAGCAGCCACACATCAGTAAAACTTAGGCCAGACAGCACATGGGCTAAACCAGTTTGAGGGTAATTGACAGGCCTCAAACCTGTTGGTGAGTTAGGGAAATGTCTATCCCCAACATGTTAAGACTTCCCCTAGTTGAATGGGCAGATGAGAACAATTTGTTCCAATGTCCATGAGGGCAATTGAAGCAAGTGCTGTGGAGCCTTTTGAGCTTGGTCAGATGCCAAGATCATTCCCTGCATCCTGGGCCATTGCCAGGCATCCTGATTTTTGTCTTGTCACTGGACTTTGATGACTCTGGGAGAGATAGTGCATAGAGATCAGGTCTCAGCCCTTTCCTTTTACTTAAGACAGAAATGAAAGCCAGAAAGAAAAGAGGTAATTTGCTCAAGATTAAGTAGGTCTCCCTCTCTTTTTTGGAGAGTTGGGAAATTGTGGGTGAAAAATGTTCTATATACTTCATTATATAAATTGGTTTTGCTGAACTATTTTTTTTTTCTTTATAAATCAAGGAAGTTTCATTAGGGAGAGGAATATTGGAGAAGGTATATTCAGAAATTAATTTAATATAAAAACAAAAGGCATCCATTAAAATAAAGAACAGATTACCTAGATAGCAAGTAGCAGAAACAATTTTTATCCGTTAACTCTGAGTGCAGATCTACTATTCATTTCATTACCTAGATTATTTAGTTTGATACCCTTATCTTGCAAAGGAGAAAACTAAGGCCCAGAGAGGATTTTCCTTGCTCAGCATTACACAGATAGTGGTAGAGCCCCATCGAGAATCCAGATCTCTTGACTCCCACTTTTCTGAATTTTCCACTCTCAGATGGTTTCCCAAATGATATAGAATACTAGGGAAGCTCCAAACAACTACAGAGATTTATCTGGGCTGAATTTCTATTTCCCTTCCTAGTCTGGCAAATGAACTTGGCTAGACTTGAAGGCCGAGCTGTCCTCAGTGAATTATTCCAGAAGCTCAGAAGGCAATTGGACAGAGACTCAAGTAGGGAACAGAGTAAATAGAAGATGTCCAGTCAGATAGACACAAAAGATTTGTGATTCCAATCTGTTTGGTAACCTGTGTTGTGACATTGCCCAGCAATACAAGTGGCACTTGGACTGATCCTTTCATAGAACTAGGTAATCCAAGAATTTGAGCTGATGAGTAGAGTGTTCCCAGGCATGGGGGACCATCTGTATAAAGGTCTAGAGGTGGAGGATGAATTGTTGTATATGGAGAACAAACAGAAAGGGTAACAGTTTGTCTGGAACTTAGATTGAATGAGTTAGGAGTAATGGAAAATAAGTCTAGAAAGAGAGTTTGGAGTCAGATTGTAAAGAGCTTTAAATGCAAGACAGAGGAATTTGTAGGTTTTTTTTTTCTTACGAAGATAATAGTGAGTCACTAAAACTTCCTGATCAGTAGACTAACATGGTCAGATGTGTAATTTAATAATATCAATTTTTAGCCCCTGTGTAGAACATGGATCAAGAGAAAGTAAAAATGCAAAAAGTTTCAAAGGTCAGAGACTGGAAGAAGGATATCCATTTTTTATTTATTTTTACTTTTTGGTTAGGTAATGGTTAAGTGACTTGCCCAGGGTCACACAGCTGGTAAGTGTCAAGTGTCTGAGGCTGGATTTGAACTCAGGTCCTCCTGACTCCAGGGCCAGTGCTCTATCTACTACACCACCTCACTGCCTCCAAAGATGTCCAATTAAGAAGTTATTATAGGAGTCCAGGGAAAGGATTGTTAGACTCTGAAATATGATGATGGTCCTGTAAGTGAAGAAAAGGGGGTACATGGGAAAGATACAGTGGTGTTAGAAAGAATTGGCAATTGATTGCAATTTGGAAGGGAGAAAAGAGGAAGAGTTGAGGGTGACTGTGAGATTGCAAACAATGGTGACTGAAAGGATGTTGGTATCCTTGATGATAAAAATATTGAGGTTAGGATGATGGATGGGTCCATGTTCTAAGATGCCACGTTGCAATTTTAATTTTTTATGTGTTTTAGTCTTGTCATGGAAACAAAATTGCAGGGAACTTGAATGTAAGTCCTTATAAGACTCATGACTTATCTTTGTGTCTTTCATAATCCTTACCATAAAGCTACACAGATAGATGTTTGAGAAATGCATGTACTTTTAAAAATTTTATGTAATTAATAATATTCAGATAAATAACACCCTGCATAAATATATCTATATCTACATACACACATATATATATATGTGTATATTATATATCTATACACATACATACATATATCTATATATGGAACTTCCAGTAAGGAAACTCCCTTTGACAATGCAGATTGCCAATTGCTCCTTAATTTATTGTCTTAGAAATTTGCTTGAGGCTATGGAGAAGTTAAGGGATTTATGTGTCAGAAGATTTGAATTCAGATCTTCAGACTACAAAGTAATTTCTCTATCCACGATTTGTTAAAAACAAAATAAAACAAAATCAACCTCTTTCTATGATTCTCCCTTACCTAGTTTGAAGTTGGAAATTTCTAAGAAAATGAATTTCATATTAAAATATGAATGGGGTCTATGATTAATAAAAATCACATATCATCAACTAGAAATCTCCTGTATTTGCATATCACACAAGTCTGGGAAAACTGCCCTGCTTGTAGGTCAAGGAAATAGAGCAGTGATTCTCTGCCTTTTGAATCTTTTCACATTTGGGCTTGGGTGGAACCATTCCATAGACAGATGGAAATCCCTTTAGGTCTCTAATGCCCATAGGCTGGGAGTTTATCAGAACCATTCCCAGGACCCCTCCCTCTGTGGTTGACATTTTTTTTTTTTATTTGAATATCTTATGGAACCTAAAGAGCATTCCAAACTGTAGCCAGATGACTCCCAATCTGTGGGACAGGCTCAAGAGTGCAATTATTTTAGTATATACATTAAATTACCTCCCCTCCCTCCACTCCCATTCCCTCCACTTTCTCACAATTGCCCTGATTTCAGTAGCTGAGTGGGAGAAATTCTATATATTTGACGACACTTGCTCTGTTCAGACCTGACAAGGCCTTTTTAGAATATTGTCTGTCACAGAGGTGGATTGTACCCCAGTCTGGCATTGTCTAAGGGCACATGATGATTGACATCTCAAACATCACTTTTCCTAGCACTGTTCTTTGGGATATGGCTCATGCCACTGCCTGCCAGGATCTTGATCTCTATGCAAAAATTTCTAGCAATGTCCATCCATGAGGAATTCTCGATGGCCTCCCGTAGTGGCACAGGGCCTCTCTGTCTCCTATTTGCCTGCTCATTTTTACCTCTTGAATATTTATTCCTCACTTGCTCATCTATATTGAGAAGAAAGTATGAAAATTGATTGGAGGCATGGGTAAATGGGAGAATTTGGCCTTGGAATTGTGATTGAGTCACAAGCAGGGAATTAGGCTCAGTGTGACTGATGCATAGGGAAGAAGCCAGATCTTAGGCTAGCCAGTAGCTCAGCTGGTTCTCAGTAATGTTGGTGTCAGCAGGCAGGGTGGGACTCATGGCAAAAAAGTATGAAGATAGTGAAGACTATGTTGACGTTCTTAGCCTCCCCTCTTTGTTCCTTGGCCCCCTCAGTGTCAATGAAGGCACCCAGAACTTGCGATGCCCTCTTTTCTTTCAAAAAAATCTGCTCACTAGGATAGTCTTAAATATATCACTTATACCTTAGTGTGATTTAAGTCCTTCTGCTTTCTTATCAAAGGGAATTTTTATTTTAACCTTCATTTCAAATCAAGGTAACAAAGATTTAATTTACTTTAGAGAAGGGACTCTTCACTGTTCACTCTGTGTGTGTGTGTGTGTGTGTGTGTGTGTGTGTTTGTGTATTTCATACATCCCATTGGCATTAGGGTGTCGCCTATGGACTCCTCAGAATCATGTTTGTGAATGTATTAAGAACAGAATTATGAAGGAAACCCTTTATACTGAAATAACAGTTTTGAAAATATTAAAAAAAAATTCACTGATCTCAGGAAAAGAATTGAATTCATCCTAGTGGTTTTCACTCCAAGCAGCACCAGAGGGCACTCCAGAGAAATGTCCAGCTCTCTTTATGTTTCTGAGACCTGAGATATTGCCTTCCTTTATCCCTTGGTTCTGACCTTTTTTGGCGGGGTGGTGGAGTTGGATTGGATAGTGGCACTTGGCTCAGTAGTCGGAGTGTATGGTGTGTGCTATTTAACCTTTTATGGCCTGTGGTACCCCCACCCTCTCCCTCTCTGCTGCATTTTAATTGAATTCAATCCTACCAGCATACCATAATGAAGCCAATCATACCAACATGTGCTCATTGTAAATCATTTTGCATTTCTTTCCTCACTATCCAGTAGTCAACCAATAGTCAATTAACATTTATTAAGCACTTATTAGGTAAGCCAGGCACTGCATGCGTTAGCCACTCAGCATCAGTCTTGGGTACTCTAGGCTCCCTATATTGCTGCTTTTCGACTTCATTCCCTGATCTCCTTATGTTAAGTTCAGGTGATGCAGATCTCTTCAGGTAGAACTGGCTCCAGTCTCTTAGGATCTGTTAAGTCTGGGTAGTAGAGGGAATGCACATAGGTATCTTGGTGCCATGGCCCCATATCTTTTTCTATGTCCTTGCTCTTTCTTCTCAAATCTGCAAACAATATAGTCCTAAGAGCATTTTTACCCCAGGTCTTATACTACTACATCCTTCCTATCCCTAGTCCATCAACTTCCCCTAACCCTCTCCAAAAGCCTTTACTAATTGTCCCTTGTCCCCACCTTTCTAGTCCTTCTCCCCTATTTAGCTCTTTCTGACCTTACATCAGCAGCTACATCTGTGCCAGCATATACTCAGGGTCCAACTGTGGTACAGCTAGCCTTACCCCAATGTACCGAAGACAATTCCAACTTTAGCACAGTCCTGAGGGCTTTACTCACACAAAAGTTTTACTTCATTCCATCTAGATTTTGCTTCATTTAGGCTGAAAAACATTTAATGGATTTTACTTGTTTAAAATCCTTGCCACAATGCAGCAGGTTTCCTTCATCCCTTCATTTTTGGTACACATTGAATTACAAAACATTTCTCTTATAGTTGCAAAAATGGAACAAATGTTTTCTTGACTGTATGATATGGGCTTTCCTAGGGAAGAACATCTGTTCCCATCATTCTGGAGGGGGTTTATTCACTTATAATGCTTGGGTATTCTTTGGTTCCTATGAACTTTCTCTCTCTCTCTCTCTCTCTCCTTCTCTCTCTCCCTCTTTCTCTCTCCCTCTTTCTCTCTCTCTCCTTCTCTCTCTCTTGCTCTCTCTCCTATTAGAATGATAGATTGTAAGGGCCTTCAGAGTATGTTTTTTTTAGATGACTTTATTTTAAAATGATTTAGAATGGCGTTAACCACAAATTTTCTATCTGTATCAAAGTACACAAGTAGTTTGAATGAAGGAAAATCATAATGCTAAATTACTGAATTATTACATAACTTTCTTTTTATGTCTATTTGTTCTGGTAGAGAATGACAGAGCCTTTATTTCAGTGAATCAGTGAAAACCAGTATAGGCAAAGCATTATTATTTTTGACTTGGGGTCAGACTCCTTTAGATATCATTCTGTGCTTGGGAAACTTTTCCTGTTCCTATCAGCCTATTTCAGTTCTATTTGTCCTTCAAGACTCGGCTGAAGCTCTTTCCCTCCATGAATAAGTCTCTGAATTCTTTAGTCCTTATTAATCCTCCTGTGTTTGGAACTCATAAGACTTATTATCTGTCCCACTTATCTGATAATTAATTACCTATCATTTTCTTTCTCAAGAAGGAGATAGGTAATAGAGCATAGAAGCCTTACTTTGATACCTGAACATGATGTAGAGGCCTGGATTGTCTTTTTAAGATTATTCCAAAGCAAGTCTACCAAGCTGCATAGGCTTTGAGTATGGGGTTTAAGAAGATTGTTTAGCCTAGCTAAATTTGGAGTAGTCCATTGCCAGAAAGTTTTTTATGAGTTTTTTAATGATAATGAGTTTTATTTTTTAATTATAGCAACTCCTGAAACTGTCTACTAAGACTTTTAGCAGTTGCAGTACCCTCCTTGTAGGGAAAACACAGGGATGAAATTACATATCTTTTAAAATGCTGAAGGATTTAAGCATTATGACTTCTCTCCCATGGTTATATAACTTGTGTATTAGGACTCAGCTTTTCATTTGTCTTCCTAATTAGTTTGTAAACTTTTTAATAGTAGTAATGGTAGGAGTAGGAGTAGTAGTAGTAGTAGTAGTAGTAGCAGCAGCAGCGGTAGTAGCAGCAGCAGCAGCTGCAGCAGCTATCACTGGTGGCAGTTCCAGTGGTGGTAAATACTAATAGTAATAGGAGCGGCAAGACTGTAGTAGTAGAAAAGTGACTAGGTGGTGCGGTGGATAGAGTGATATGCCTGGAGTCATGAAGACCTGAGTTTGAGACTGGCCTCAGTTACTTACTAGATATGAAACCTTGGGTAAGTCACTTAACCTCTGTTTGCCTGAGTTTCCTCCTTTGTAACATAGGGATAATTATAATACCTACCTCCCAGAGTTATTGTGAGGATCAACTGAGATAACATTTGGAAAACACTTTGCGTATCTTAAAATGCTGTATAAATACTAGTTATTATTAGCAGTAGTAGTACTACTTCTATCCATATAAGCATGATAATGTTTGTAAATGTTTTTCACCAGCTGTTAGAATTGAGAAAGATTTTACAGATCATCCAGTCCTACTACTTCATTTTACAAGCATACCTAATAAAGTTTATTGATCAATTAACTTTTCATAGCCCCTAAAATTTGTACCATGCAAATTAGCCCTCATATGAAATCTCAAGTTGTTCTCTAATTTATATTCAAATTAATTTATTTCAACGAGCATTTAGTAAGCACCTACTACATGCCAGGCACTGTTACTAGAGATAAAACAAAAATAAAGCAATTTCTGACTTTAGAGGAGCAAAATACACACAGATAAGTAAAAGAGCTGCAAAGTACAAAATAATGGATATTGAGATGGAAAACTAACAGATTGGGGATTCAAAAAAAAGTTTTCATAGCCTCAAAGGGAACCAAGAATATTATTTCCCCTGGAGTGTAACTATAAGGCCAGGAATAATATCATATGCTTATTTTTAGCCCCCATAATATCTAGTATAGTTTTGCACATAGAAGATTAATGAATATTTGTTGAATGAATGAATGAATGAATGAATGACGTAATCTCATTTGGGAGATAAAGCACAATAATCTGAAGAACTAAACAAAAAGAGTTGAAGGCAAGATCACAGGATTTTAAGCTAAAAGAAATCATCTAGTCCAATGACCTCATTTTTCTCATGGGAAAACAAAGGCCTAGATTGATTCACTAACTTAACCAAGATCATCCAAGTAATAAATGAAGAAGTTAGGATTCTAATCCAGGTCTTTGGACTCCACTCTGCAGTTTTACTATGGTGTTTTTTCTACTACTACACCAACTTCAGGTCCAACCAGGGATTTTGGAGTTCAACTATTCTTGCTCCTTCATCCAGGAAACTAAAGCCCAGAAAAGTTAACTGTTTTTTCCTGAGGTTACAAAACTATTTAAGGGTAGAAACAAGACTAGGATCAAGTTCCCTGAAATCCTAATCCATTGCAATTTTCACCAAACCAGGTTTGAGAAAGATCCTGATAGTTTTTTTTTTCTTTCTCTATAGGTAAGAGTAGCATTCTGGACTGGCCTTAAACAAATTGATGAAATAGCTTAACTTTGTTTTTTAGTTGTTGTTCAGTCCTTTCAGTTGTGTCTGACTCTTTGTGACCACATTTGGAGTTTTCTTGGCAAAGATATTGGCCTGGTTTGCCATTTCCTTCTCCAGATGATTTTACAGATGAGGAAACTGAAGCAAACGCGGTTAAGTGACTTGCCCAGAGTCACACAACTATTAAGTGTCTGAGGCTGGATTTGAACTCAGGAAGAAGAGTCTTTCTCATTTCACGTCTGGTGGTCTATCCACTGCACCACTTAGCTGCTCCTTCTCTTTTAGCCTTTCCCCCAATACTTCAGTAGCTCTCTTCTTTGCATCTGCTGTCTCTCTCTGTCTCTCTTTCTCTCTCTTTCTCTCTCTCTGCCCCTCTCCTACAACTCAGTTCTCATAGGTGTTACCTATCAAGGTATTCCTGACCATGTACTCAGATCACTTAGTCAAATCTTATCCAGTGGTTAAATGAGCTGTGACTGAATGGAAAGGAGAAAGAATAATGCTTTGAAAATTGGAAATTGAAAAATCCAGTCAGATGAAACAGAGGGGAAATACAAAGATCAGGATAAATTTGATCATCAGCTGTCACAAGTATAAGCTGGAAGGTCTGGCATATCCAAAGCCAGAGCTGAGAGCAGATAGATAGGGGAATGTTCCATATTTTAATTAGCTCTGAGTTAATTAGAAATGTTTCTTTCACAGTGGAGATCCCTCACCATCATTTTAAATTTGATTTGTTACGATGTCCAGCCTAGTATCTAACACTGAGGCCAGGAGATATATAATCTTTGCTTCATATTTAATTATTTTTCATTTAGTCATAATTTTTTCCAAGTTTCATGTTATTTATTCACATTACTTGGGGTAAGAGGAATGCAGAAAGTATTTTTCAAGAAAACTGAAAATTGCCCCTTCATGTGCTAAAACAAACAAAAAAAACAACAATGGAAATTAGCTAGTAGTCTTTTTGGGTAAAAAAAAAAGCATTACACAGAATTACAGACTTTTACAGTTATAATGGGTTCAGAGGGCATATAGTTGAACCAAGCTAAACAGAAATACCACCTGTAACATAACAAAAAGAACAACTAGCCAATTTCTCTTGATCCTCTCACTCTCTCTGAAGGCAGTTCATCCCTCTTTTATATAGTTCCAGTTCTTAGGAGGTTTTAATCATGAGAAGTGTAAAGTTGCTTTTTTTCCCAACTTACATGCATTGCTTTTGGTTCTGAACTCTGAGGTCAGACATCTCTGGTATCTTTTCCACATGACAACCCTTTAAATATTTGAGGGTTTCTGTCATATTTGTCTTATGTCTTCCATCTTCCTCTCCCTCAACCCTACCCCCAGCAACCGTTTCTTTTATAGGTTACACATTCCTAATTCCTTCAACCAGTCCTCGTATGGTATGATAAAGTTACAGGTCACATGTTTATTGTATTTGTAGATGAAAGTGATCATGCCAAATTTGGATCCAAAACTATTTAAGCAGATTGGAACAATGGATGCAAAGTAATAAGATGAAATTTAATTTAAAAAAATGTAAAACTTTATACTTAGATTAAAATAATCAATTGCACAAGCATGGAATGGGGGGAGATGTGTTCAGACAACAGTCCCTTCAAATAAGGTTTGGGAATTCTAGTAGAGTGCAACTTCAATATGAACTTTAAATGAACTATTGTGGCATCTAAAACAGTCTTGGGCTGTAGTAAGAGAGGTATAGCTAGAACTAGAGCAGCATCAGCCCTACTGTTCTCTTCCCTGGTCAGGGTACATTTGCACCATTATCTTTAGTACTAAATACGACATTTAGGAGGGATATTGATAAGTTACAGAACTGGGGTTTCTAAGCTTGGGTCCATGAACCACCAATGTGTTGGTGAACTTCAAAAGAGAAAAATTACATCTTTATTTTCACTAACTCCTAATCAAAATTTAATATTTCCTTAAGTTATAATAGCAAAACAAAATCACATATTATTCCAAAGACTGCTTTGGAAAGTGTGTAGGGTTATGGGTATTAAACATCATATATATTTTCAAACTTCTTTGATGTATTGATTAATTTTGCTGTTTTTTTCTCTTCTACTTTTTCCTTTAAAATTATTTATTTGTTGTATGGGAAGGAGAGAATAACTACCTCTATAATGCCTACTGTGTGCCAGGTCCTATGCTAAGGGCCTTACAAATATTATCTTACTTGATGTTAATAGCAACCCTGTAACATAGGTGCCATTATCATCTTCATTTTATAGTTGAGAAAACTGAGGCAGACAGAGGTTAAATGACTTGCCAAGGTCACACAGCTACTAAATCTCTGGGGTTGGATTTGAACTTAGGTCTTCCTGACTCTAGGGCCAATTCTCTATCCACCATGTTGTTGTTTAGTTGTTTTACTCATATCCAACTCTTTGTGATCCTTTGGGGTTTTCTTGGCAAAGGTACTGAAGTGGTTTGCCATTTCTTTCTCCAGTACATTTTACAGATGAGGAAAATGAGGCAAATAGGATTAAGGATTGCCATTTCTTTCTCCAGTACATTTTACAGATGAGGAAACTGAGGCAAATAGGATTAAGTAACTTGTCCAGAGTCACACAGTAAGTGTCTGAGGCCAAATGGGAGTCTTCCTGCCTTCAGGCCCAGTGCTCTATACACTAAGCCGCCTAACTGCTTACCTAACTATAGTAAGATATTTATCTTACTGTATTACCATGTTAATATTCACAATTCTTAACATTAAGAATTTCCCCCTTAACTGTGGGTGGGAAAAGTGTCTGATCTTTTTCTTTTCTATTTTTAAAAATGATTTTATCATTTATATCAGGTTAACTATTCATTTTGAACTTAAGGCGATACATAGTATAAAATATTGATCTAATCCTAATTGATGAAACTTTTCCCAAATATCCCATTAATTCTTTTCAAAAAGGGTTAGACATTCTGCATACATTAGAAACAAATTAAGAACCTATAGGCACATAATATTGGATTTGTTGAATGCAACAGAAATTTCCTTTCTTCTATATGAAACAAGTAAGATCCAAAAGTGCAATTGTAAGGCCTTCCATGGGTGATAGCCCTATGAACTCAGTCAACAATATATCGACAAAATAGCACTGAAGAAATAGCTGTGCCCTGGAAATTTCCGGTTGAGAACTGAATCATGTCATTGCCACTGGTCAGTGCAGAACCTTGGACTTAGAAATAAATGTTAATCGTGCAAGGAAATGGTAGAAACTTTGCAATATATCACTACACGCTAAAAATAGAACACCTACTGAGCATCTAGTAAGACATGGCCTAGTGGCTAGGATTAAACATTAGTGTTTTTCTGTCTATCACAGCTTACCAAAAGACAAATCCCCATCCTACAAATACAGACTTCAAAATATCCTGGAAAATTCAATCAATTAACTGTAATGAAATTGGTTTGTTATCACAGACTTAACTGATGTTCACAATTGCTCTGACTTAACAAAGATCCTTAAAAACTTCAAAACAATGTTTTGAAGAGATGTCACCATGTCAAATACTTATGATCTTCAAGCTGCAAGGGATAAACAGCTTTCAAAAGATACAGGCCTAGCAGAGGAGATCCAGATTATGTCAGAACTGAATAAATTATGATTGTTTTCCTCTCTGATGCTGGAAATGTACTAAGGATGGTTTCAATAAGTCTAAAGAGGATGAGCTTAAACTTGGACATATTTTTATGGAACCACAAAAAATAGTCCCCTTTTTTCCATTTAAGCAATACTTCATAGAAATTAAATTGAAAAGAATTATAGCAAGACGACAATGCCCTAGGACTGTTTCTATGTGAAATCCACTGACAAAGATGAGAAAAAGATAGTAAGTGACGATGATTAAAATGACAGATATTGCCGTAACAAACATTCATAATTTTCAAGTGATATGGGATAAAGATCTTTCTAAATATCAAAACTAGCAGAATAAATTCAAAACATTTAAGAAAAGAATACCATACATATCACTCCCCTCCTCCACCATCTTGCTGGGTATGGAATTGTACTGAGGATGCTTTCAATGAGTTTGTGGGAGATGACCATGTATCTCAGTACTTCTATTCAATTTAAAATATTTATTTATCCATCTGTACAATGCTGCCAAAAGCATGAGTTACAAGAAAAAAGGATAGTGACTCGTCCAGGACTATTTCAATCTGAATGCCATCAAAAAATATGAGAAGAATTGGACAAATAAGGACGATGATACGATATCTATTATGTATTGCTGCTGCTGCTATTACTACTCCTACTCCTACTCCTACTACTGCATCAATCCTGTATTCCTTATATAAATCCAACTTGGTCATAATGTATACTCTTTTTAATATGTTGCTGTAGCCTCTTTGATAATATTTTATTTAAAATTTTTATTTCAATATTGATTAGGGATATTAGTTTTCTTTCTTTATTTTTTCTTTCCCTGGTTTAGGTATGAAGACCATATTTGTTTCATAGAATTTTATAGGATCTTTCTGTTTGCTAGCTTTGCAAACAGTATGTATAGTACTAGAATAAATTATTCATTGAAAGTTTGAAATAATTTTCTTTTACAAACACGTGGTCCTTTTTTTTTCCTTTTAGGAATTCATTTATAGCATAGTCAATTTCTTTTTCTGAAATTGGGCTATTTAAATTCCTCTATTATTCTATTAATTTGGTTATTGCATATTTTTGTAAACATTAGTTTATTTCATTAAATTGCCTATGTTGGCATATTGTTGGACCATACAATTTACAATAATTTCATTTATTTCTTTTTCATTTATTGTGAATTTTTTTAAATTTTTGATGCTGATAATTTGATTTTCCTCTTTATTTTTGAAAAACAAATTTGCTATTTTCCATTTTATTGGTTAAAGATAGTTCCAGTTCCATTTTATTTATTCAAAAAGTTTTAGTTTTTGCTTTTAATCATTTTAATCTCTTATATTCATACACTTATTATATGTATAAGCACACATATATTAGCATATATATATGTATATACATGCATGTATGTTATATATATATATAAGCACATACATAAAATCATTTTCTGTTGCAATGCTTAGAAATATATAGTTTCCTTCTTTTGCTCTTTAAGTAAATTTATTTTAACTTTTGTTAGAAATCATTTAAATTATTTTCTATTTAAGCAATACTTCATATTTGCTACTTCTGATATTTTTTAGTTTAGCTTAAGTGTAATTGATTTTGCTTAAACTCTTTGTTTTAACTACATGTGAGATATTATGCTTCAAAAGCATTTCTTATAAACATCATATTGTTGGAATCAACTTTCTATTCCATTCTGCCAGTCTCTTCTGTTTCATGGGAAAACTCTTTCTATTCACATTTATAGTTATAATAATTAATTTTTATAATTAATCTTTTTAAAATACTTTTTCCTCTTTTTGCTGACTGCTTTCTCTTTATCATATGGTATCTGAGCTTAGAATTTATATTTATTACAATTAGTCTCTTCTTGAATCTATCTTCCCTTTCCTATTCCCTCTTGTTTTCTTGTTTTGTTGAATGCTAATCTACTCTGTCTTTATGTGTTAATGTACTGTTTTCTTTTGAAAAGTTCATTTGAAAGCATGATTCAAGTGGTGCCTACTCTCCTGATCCCCTTCCTCCTTGTAGATTTCTACTTTCACATCTAAATTATGGGAAATAATAAGTTCCCTCATCCTACTTCCCATTTTTATCCAAATATATATTTCCCCCTCCCTTTCCTTTCTTCTTTTAACATAAGCAAGATACCACAAGCTCATATCTTTTGTCTAAAGTGACTCCTGCCAACAACAGGACTCTTAAGGGACACCTGTAACCTCCCCTTCACCCATGATAATGTAAATGCTTCATCTTTTAAAAGCTGATTTCTGATTGTTGATTTGCATTCATGTTTTTGTGTTTTTCTTGAACACTGTATGTGTGTTTCTGAGTTTCTAATTAGCTCTGATCTTTTTCATTAGGAATGCTGGGAAGTTCTATATCTCACTGAAGGTCCAACCACCCCCTCATATGATTATGTGTAATTTTCATAGGTAAAGTATTCTTGGTTTTAGCCTTACCACTTGCATTTTGGAAAATCATATTTGTTGTTCTCCACTTCTTCACAGTAGTAGCTGCTAAATGTTGTGTGATACTGACTGTGATTCCTTGGTTCTTGAAATCTTTCTTTCTGGTTGCTTGAAATATGTTTTTCTTTGATGTGGCAGCTCTGAACTTTGGCTATGAGTTTTTTGAGTTTTCATTTAGGAACTTCTTTCAGAAGGTAATTGTTGATTCTCATTATACTTAGCTTTCTGATTCTCTTTATACTTAGCTCTCTTGTTTTACTGCATCAGGGCAGTTTTCTTTCCTGATTTTTTTTTGAAGTGTGACACCCCAAATATTTTTGGACATATGTTATTATAGTTGAATGATCCATACATTATATCTCCTTGCTCTATTCTAGTTAAGTTCTTTCTGATATTAGGCACTTTTTATTTTAATATTTCTTGTTGCTTAATGTAGTCATTAATTTCTGTTTTATCTATTTTCATTTTCAGAACATCTATTACTTGGTTGAGGTTTTGTACCTGTTGTGCTAAGCTATTAATTCTTTTTTCTAAGTATTTCCATCAGTTTCTCATTTCTGGTCCAACTCTTTCCTCTATTGTTTTCATTTATCATTTCTCTTGTATGTCTTTTATTAATCTTTTCTTCATCTCTTCTAGTAAGTCTAATCAACTTGTTGGATAATTAAACACAAAGATTTTTTTTTTCTTTGAAGCTTTTCTTATAGCTGTTTGGAAGTAATTCTCTTTTGAATTTGTTTTTTAGACACCCCTGAGATCATTATAGCTCCTATTTTTTTTAAATAGACAAGCAAAATTCACAAAATCTTCATTTTTCCAAGCTTACTTACCAAATTGGTGTTACAGTATACTTTGCACACTTCTGGTAGGATTATTGTAGCCTTATATAGGTTTGCTCTGCATTAGCTGGTATCCTACTCAAGGATAATAATGGCAGCTTAATCCAGGTAACTGAAAGCTTTCAAAGGACAATATGTGGTCTGATTAAGGGCATAGTAGGATCACTAGTTGGTACCTAGGATAAAGCACTGATCCTGGAGTCAGGAAGATCTGATTTCAAATCCAGTCCCCTACATTTACTGTCTGTATGGTCCTGGGCAAGTCATTAAACTTGTGCCTCTGTTTCATCACCTGTAAAATGGGAATAATAGTAGCACCTTCCTTCAAGGATTGTTGTGAGGATAACATGAAACAGTATTTTAAAATGCTTTGAAATCCTTAAAGTACCATACAAATGCTCATTATTATTATCATTATTGTCATCAGTAACATCATCACTGCCCCACTGGGATTATTAGACTCCAAAACTTGTTTTAGGCCTAGGCAACACAGCTCTAGACTAGCCCCTGGCTGTAGCTTCAGTAGACTTTCTCACCTCACACTCTATCAGCTAGCTAAGCTGAGATTCTCTCTTGGTAGTTAGCGATACAGTACTACAATCCTGTTCTGTTTCCATTCTCTGACTCCATGATCCTCCATCCTGGATTAAGGCAACATGACTTTAGCTCTGTTTTAATCCCACAATTTAGCTCTGAGATCTTGTCTTCTGGTTTTGAGGTATGGCCCCATGGCCCCCAAGAATGGAAACCATCTCATTGGAGATAAGTATGAGATTTCCCACTATGTGCTCAAGCTGCAGAAGTGTTAACATGTTATGATTCAGGATCTGACTCCATTATCTCATCCCACCCTTTATCCACAGTTTCTAGTCATTTACCTTTGTGTCAAATTTGTGACCTTACACTTGAAAGATGATCAACTGTGGTTTTTTCTTTGATTTCCTATCATTATTTGGAATAACATTGTTTTGAGTTTTGTGTTGGGATTTTCAGGGGATCTGGGTTATACTGTTCCTTTCTACTCTGTCCTGTTGGTTGGTCTCTCTCCAGGTATTCCTCTTCCCTTTCTTTGTATCCCTGTAGATTAGCATAGTGACTGGCACATAGTATATTCTTAATGTTTTCTCTCTTAAACACACGTGCATGCACACACACACACACACACACACACACACAAACACATGACCTCAACAGGAACAATTTCATTCCTGAGTCTATATTTGAAGAAACAAGAGAAAACTTTAACTAGGTTGGTCTTTAGCTGTATTTTTTTTCCTACAAGAGTTGTCTTCTGTTGGATTCTTTGTCTTCTTTTTTTTCAACTGGTTAGCCCTCTGGATTTTTGAGATTTTTATTAAAATTATTTAGTGTGGTGGGAAATCACTCCAAGGAAAACCATCACTGTATATCTCTTTAGGATTTCTCTTCCCACTTACTTTTTGTCCATTGTGACTCAAGCCCTTTCCTGCCACTGTTCTCTTTAGTGTTATCAATGATCACTTAACTACAAAATTCCATAGCCCTTTTTCAGTCCTTATTCTTCTTGGCCACATTGCACTGTTTGACATTGTTGATGACATTTCCTTTTTCTGAACATTCTTTCATCAATGTGATTTCATGCTGCTGCTTTCCCTTGCTTTTCTTCTTATGTCTGTAACCATCTCATGCCTGATTATGCCTAAAGCTTTTGAATTAGTCAGTCTTTTCTCTCTAAGTTGATATAAATTCTTACTTTTATTCTATCTCTCTCTCTCTCATCTTGCCAAATATCATAAATTATACTATCATCTATGTGTAGATGATATGATGCCCCAAATTACACATATGTTGCTCTCAAGTCTTTCATGAGCTCCAGTTTTGCAACATCAGTTACCTACTGGACACTTAAACCCAGATCTTCCAAAAGCAACTCAGTCTCAACAAGTACAAAACAGTACTCATTATCTTTTCCCCTCAACTCACCTTTCTTTTGAACTTCCCTTTTTATTTTGAAATAACTAACATTCTTCCAGTCACCTAAGTTCATAGCCTACAAGTCATCATTAAGTCCTGCCATCTCTCATCCCACATATGGCATCAGTTGCTAAGTCTAACCAATTTTGCCTCACTCATATGGCCACATCTTAGTTAAGTCTTACCTGGACTCTTAAAATATTCTCCAAATTTGTCTCCCTGCCTCTAGTCTATTCATTCTCCAATCTATTCCCTACAGTTGCCAAATTTATAGTTGTAAGTATAGCCCTGACCATGTCATTACCCTGCTCAAGAAGTTTCACCAGTTTGTTATTGTCTCTAGGATCAAATGTAGATTTCCCTTTTTGTCATTTAAAGCCCCTCACAATCTGATCACAGTTTTTCTCTAATGATTTCTATATTCTAGAGAAACTTGTTTACTTTTTCCAAGTACATGGCAGTCCATTTCTCCCTTCTGTAATATTGTGTAAGTTGTCCCCCAAGAATGTGATCCTTCCACACATTTCCTCTTTTACCCCCTGTTCCCTTCAAGGCTCATGAGGCCTTTCCTCCAGCTATTAGTACTCTCCTATGTTTTCTGAAAATACTTTGGACTTAGTTATTATGTATTATATTTTTTGTCCACATGTTGCTTTTCCCTACAGGAATGTAAGTACTTTGGTGGCAAGGGTCATTTTGATTTTATCTTTTAGTCCCTTCCAAGTAGCACAGTGCTTGGCACATAGGAGCCACTTAATAAATGGCTACTGTTATTTGTTAATATGCTTGAAGTTTGAGATAGAAATACAAGACACAATCCTTGACATTGGGGGCTTGCAACATACTTGAGGAGACAATAAGGCAGAAAAGATCAATAATTAATATATCAATACTGACAGTATAATGTAGTATGCTAAGGACCAAATAATGATAGATTCTTAATAAGTTTTATGGAAATTCAGAGTAGAAACTAATTAACAAGGGCTGGGGGGAGTTTAGGAAGACATCATGGAAAAAGTGAGAATTAAATTGGATCTTGTAGTAAAAGTAAGCATTAGACAAGTGAACTGGAGTGGAAGGGGTCATATAATTTCTTTCCATTCCATTTTAATCAAATAAAACCAATTCAGCATGACAAAATTTAATTATAACCAATCCAAAAATTTGTTAAATGCCTACTATGTCCAAAACATTGATCTAGGCCCTAGGGAATGAGTATCATGATCCAAAGCTGGAGGCAAAAATTATTATGCAATGCTTAGAGAGTAATGAGTAAATCAGTTTGGGCCCAGGAGAAGGTTCCTGTAGGAGAACAGTGTGAAGAAAGGATAAAAAGCTATATCTGAGACCAAGGAGGAACTAGAATAAACCCAAGGATGTCAGAATTTTTGCTTCATGTAGATAATGGGGAATTGTCAAAGGTTAAAGGAGTGGAAAGCTCAAATAAAGGGGAGAATTGGACATGTTTGTAGTCATGAAGCAATGAATTAATAGATAGGGAGATATGAATTAGGTGGCACAGTGGATAGAGTACTAGGTCAGGAGTTAGAAAGACTTTTCTTCTTGAATTCAAATTTGACCTCATATAGTTACTAGCTGTGTGACCCTGGGCAAGTCACTTAACTTTCTTTGCCTCAGCTCTCTCATCTGTAAAATGAGCGGAGAAGGAAATGGCAAACCATTCTAATATCTTAGCCAAGAAAATCTCGAAGGGGTTACAAAGAGTCAGACACAACTGAAAAGTGACTTAATGAGATAGTTAGAGAGATAGTGGGATGAGGGTTGATGCAATCTACAAATGAGAGGGGATGGGTTCAAGAATGTAATTAGAGGGCCAAGAGAAGAGCCATCTTTTCATGAGACTAGAATAAAAAAAGGAAGAGGATGCTAAGGGAAGAAAAGATGGAACTTACTGCAAATGACTTCTCTTTTTTTCAGTAAAATTTGAGATGTCGTCTGATTCAGCTAAGAGGATTGGAATAATAAATGGTATCCAAGGATTGAGGAGGGAAAAGAAGGTTTAGACTAGCTGTGTGGACAGTTGCATAGAGAGTCAACTAGAAAAGAGTAAAAAAACCTGCCAAATTACAGTTAGAGTCTAGCTAAGATTAGATAATTTTAATCTGCAGCAAACTGTGTTTGTATACTTGTGTGATTGATTTACTTTAGTGCCATTGGAGTAGGACCATCTAATGGCATGTTGAGTAGGACAAGTAAATAATTTCATTTCACATCCTTTTTGATTCATCTTGCTTTTAGTGTGGTATAGTAGAATAGTACAGCGTAATGTTCTTGGGGTCAGTATTCTCAGTTCAAATACTGACATTGATGCTTAGTACCTTTGTGACCTTAGGCAGGTAACATTTTCCCTTGTTCTCATTTTCTTTATCTATAATATGAGGCAATTGAACTTGATGGTCTCTGAGGTCCTCTCCATCTACAGAGCTATGAGCCTTTGATCTTATGAAGACTCTTCCAGCCTAGACATATATACTTATAAGTAAGGATGGAAATGAAGTTTGTAGAAAATAGTAATTCCTTTTTGTTGTTATTGTTGTTTGTTGTTGTTGTTTTTACTAGCTCACATTTTAGAAGTGCCATCTGCCTCTTCTGTTCTGAGAGAGAGAGATGAAGACACCTGAAATGGACGTTAGCAGCCTGACACAGGACGAACTTCCCCAAAGATTCCCCTGCTTAGAAACACAAATAAGCCAGCCCATCAGGTCATTGTTTGGAGATGAACAGATAGTCTTGGAAGCTGTACAATTTTGGAAAGTTCCAAGAATTTTTTCCCAGAAACTAATCTATTTTCTTTGAAACAGAGCACTACCAAACATAGTTCAAATGTATACAATTATATTTTGGGCCTGTAAATACTCTTGGATAATTAAATAAAGTGAACTAAACTGGTATTTACAAAACCCAATACATTTTAATGAAAGCCTTCTAAAGGGAAAGGCAGCCAATGCACAGTTCCTTTGAAAGCGTGTGTATTAAGCAAAGCCAGCCCTTATGTGCCATTGAGTGCACTGATCCTGGAGCAGATACAGCTAGAATCCAACCCAGAGCTCTTTTTTTTCCATTCCAGCCCATATGTCTTAATCAAATCCATATGAGTGAACCTCAGCTATTAATTTCATATAACCTGATATATGTATGTTGCTGTATAAATGTAGTGTCTTTTTACCAAATTAGAAAAGTTTAACTGAAACGGATATATATGTTGGCTGAAGCCTAGTACATAATTTACTTAAATCAATATTGGAGCTGAAGCCAATGTATCCGTGTTTAAACCACATACATTTTCCCAGCATATGTGATTTTTACATAAATGTTCTTCCAGACCACTTTATGTTGGTGAAACCAATGAACTAACTGCATGTCATCAGATACCATAGCCCTCTTTTTGTTTATTCTCTTCCTTTCTCTCTCATACATACATACATGTATGCAGAAAATAATGATTAAGTTTTAGCAGGAAGGGTGAGAAGAGGAGGCAGAGATAGCTTAACAGGCAAAATTAATAGAGTCACAGACTGCACTGGTCCTTATTAATTTCAAAAGAACAGAACACTGGGAAGTGAGGAGAATGGAATTCCAGCCTTGCTTCTGTCACGAACTAGCTGTGTGCCTTCTAAACCCCACCCCTTTCAGGGCCCTTCCATTTGGCAGTGCTCTCCAAACAACACTAGAATATTTTTGCTCTCAATCTGGCCAAGTTGCTAACCTCTTTGAGACTTGGCCTTTACATCTCTAAAATGGAAATAATAATAGCTCTCTTACCTACCTCATAGGTTTCTTGTGAGGGTGTAAAGGGAAGACTAGATGTGGAATCCCTTTGAATGAAAAAGTTAATAGCAATACATAGATATAAGGTATTATTACCACTACTAGTAATTTCCTTGTCATCATGTTCAATAATTGGGTCCTTGATAACAAGGTGTAACTTAGAAAAGAGCCCTACCAACTTATATTTTGCTTTTCTCCTTTTTAAAAGAAGGAAAGGAAAGGAGAAAAGAGGAAAGGGAAGAAAAAGAGAAGAGAGGGGGAAAAGGAGAGGATGGGGGAAAAGGGGAGAGGGGAGGAAAGGACAGGAAATTGAGATGAAGAAAGAAGAGGAAAAAAGAAGGAAAGGAAGGAGAGGGGAGGGGAGAGGAGGAAAGGAAAAAAATAAAAGAAAAAGCCATGGTAGGTCACAGCTCTGAAAGCCCAGCTGAGCACACTGATATTTATTCTCTGTATTAAGCCTCATTACACTTTCCTTGGCCTCTTCAATAGGCAAGAATTTCACTGCCAGAACATGAAAACAGCAGATACCTGTTATCTATTATCAGTCACCCTTTATGTGCTCCAAATGGTGGGAGGAAAATGAAGCAGGTTTTGGGGTTGTTTTTCTTTTTTTCTTTTTCCTCCCTGAGTCAGTAAGAAAATAAAGAGCATACATCTCAACAAGTCCTGAATAAATGATGAGTGTATTCTTCAAGGGTGAGATAATGAGAAATGCCTCATCCATTTTGGAGAATTCATGATAAAAAGGAAATCGATGCCTGTGTTACATGAAGGGAATAAGAAGATTTGAGGAATCTAATAGGAGTTTAAATTAAGGTCCAGTTGCTCAAGGAGAATCTATGTATGCAGACTTAAGCCTATCTCTCTTAGTCTGTCTGACTTTTCCTTCCTCTGACTTTGGATGATTTTCCAATAGAAAATGAAACAAAGGTAATCATCCTAGAAGGCAAGGCAGGTCCTAGGGAAAAAAAGAAAAAAAAAAGAAAAAAAGAAAAGTTTGTCTTTGAAGTATGGATCTGCTGCTTGGTGTACTTGCCCATTCCTCTCTCCTGTGATTCTCACACTGCCTTCCGATTAAGCCAGGGCTTTCATTGAACCTATAGCTCTTCTGTGCTGGGCCCTTATTTCCCCTCTCAAATTTCTGTGCCTGAAGAAGAAATCAAAGCTATTAATAGTCACATGAAGAAATACTCTAAATCACTATTGATTTAATGCGAATTAAAACAACTCTGAGGTACTGCCTCACATTGACAGAAAAGGAAATGAGAAATACCAGAGGGCATGTGGAAAAATAGATACACAAAGGCAGTGTTAGTGGAATTGTGAACTGGCCCAACCATTCTGGAAAACAATTTGAAACTATGCCCAAAGGGTAATAAAACCATTTCTGACCCAAAAATACCCCCAAGAGATCAAAGAAAATGGAATAGGACTTACATGTAAAAAATATTTATAACAGTTCTTTTTGTGGTGGCAAAGAATTGGAAATTGAGGGGATGACCAACAATTGAGGAATGGCTGAACAAGTTGTGGTATATGATTATAATGGATTACTATTGTGCAATAAGAAATGATGAGCAGGATGGATTCAGAAAAACCTTGGAAGAACTATATGACATGATGCAAAGTGAAGTGAGAAGAACCAGGAGAATGCTGCACACAATAACAGCAATTTTGTAACTATGGTCAACTGTGAAAGACTTGGCTACTCTGATTAAAATAATGGTCTAAGACAATACCAAAGGATGCATGATGAAAAATGCTGTCCACTTCAGAGAGAAAACTAATGAAATCTGAGAGCAGATTGAAGCATACTTTTTTAAAACTTTATTTTTCTTTATTTTTGCATGTGTTTTCTTTTGCAACAGGGCTAATATAGAGATATTTTTTGCATGACATATATATATATATATTTAAATTATATATCTTTGTATAATTGATATCATAGTGCTTGTCTTCTCAAAGTGTGGGGGAGAGGCAGAAGGGAGAAATAGAATTTGGAACTCAAAATTTTAAATATGAATGTTACTTTTTTTACATGCAATTGGGAAATGTTTAATGAAATAGTTAAAAATATTTTAAAAGCAAATAAACTCTGCCTATTGCTTTTTTCAGGTCCTTTGCAATTTAGATGGCCCATTTCTCATTAAAGTGATAGTAAGATGCCAGTTGATGTTAGATGATAATATTTAAGGTTGTTTCTACCCACCTGGGATATTTGCATTACTTTGGAAGGGACAATACCTTACACAAAGGAATAGATTCCTAATGGATCAATTGTCTCAGGGATCTGAAGGGGATTTCCTGTTCTGCATATGTTAGGCTGGTCTGGTTTGAGACTAAAAAGAAAAATAATTAAAAAGGACAAAGGAAAAATTCCTGGGGTAAAAAAAAAAATCCTTCCCCAGAATATTGTGGTATGATGGAAAGGTCTGAACTTAGAGCCACAGGAATTGAGTTCCAATTCCAGTTTTGTTACTTACTACCTGTGTGACCTCAGATAAGTCATTTAATCTATATGGTCCCCAGTTTTTTCACCTGTAGTGTAGGGAGACTGGAAAAGACAACTCTAAGGTCCCTTGCAACTCTAGCTCTATTTCCTTATGTTACTATGATAATTTTTCAATGAGCTAATTGAAATTAACTCATACCATTTGTATCTCTAACTTTCAGTTACATAGATAATCTTGGTATAGCTTTCTCTATCATAATAGTTCCAGTTGGTGAGTTGACAAAAGGTTCAGTGTCCATTTGGGCCCAATTCCATACTTTTCAGAGACTTTTGGAGAGGACCTATTCCAGGAAAAATGCATTCAGTATATTGTGACAGCTCCTCTGGCTTTCTATTTCTTTCCCTCTCAAGCTCCCAGGGCCTTCACACTGTCCCTTCAGTACTCCAATCAGGACTGCTTCCTTTGTGCTTCCATGTGCTCCTTAAAAAAAAAAAAATCAACACACCAACAAATCAAACTCTTATTCACACAGTATCATGGTCTCAGGTGTCAAGGAGAAGAGGAAGCTGTTAAATGTTTGCCATTCCAAAAGTATTTTGTCATGTAAAAATCATAGAATTAAAAAAAACACACACACACACACACACAACTCCAAATAACCTTAGATGTACGTAGTCCAGACTATCCCTGAACAAGAATTACTTCTACAACAATTGGTCATCTAACTTCCACATGGAAAACTCAAATAAAAGTGACCTTGTTACCTACTGAGGCAGCCTGTTTCTCTCCTGGACAGCTCTCATTACCAGTGTTTCGTTGCATTGCCCTTAAATCAATTACTCTGAAATTTCTACCATTACTCCTAGTTCTGTATTCTTCCAGATAAACAGAACAAATGTAATCCCATTTTCACATGGTGGTCCTTCAAATAATTGCAGGCAGTCATTACTCACCTCCTCTCTCCCTCCAAGGCATGATGAGTCTTCTCTTGTCTAGCCTAAATATTCATGTTTCTTCAATTGATCATCATATGACATTATCCAGAGGCCCTTCACCATTCTGTCACACTTTGGACACTCTCCATTTTATCAGTGTCCATCATAAAATGTGGTGCCTGGAATTGAACACCCAAACCAGTCTAAACCCTAGGGATGAATGCAGTTGAGCAACCTCCCTAGTTCTGGACACTAGGCCTCTCTTAATGCAGCCTATGATGCTTTCCAGATATCTGAGTACTGTCTATAGCCCTCCTCTATTTATTATTCTAATAATTCTGTTAAGAAGAGAATGATGTGTGTTTTTCATGGTACATTTTTGACAAAGTCAAGATTATTATTTAAGGATCACTTTTCTTTCAAAATGCTTACAAACACCCCTTTAATAATATATTCTAGGATGCTCCTACGAATAAACACTGGACTATAGCTTTCAGTCTATATGTTGCAGTTTTTTTAAAAAAAAAAACAAATCTGCCCTTGAAACTTTTTCATTTTCACGATTTTTCAAGGATCATTGATAGTAGGCAATGTCTGCTGTTTCAGCACTCTTTGGTTCATCTGAGGCTTTATGCCTGAAAACATTGAAGATAGCTGAGTTCACTCACATCACTTCATCACTTATTTTAGGTTTCAACTTTTGTTGACCATTTTTTGTTCCATTCTTAGGACCATATTGGAATTGGAAGGGATTTTAGAGATTATTAGTAGAAATACTAATTTTTATAAATGAGAAATAATGTCAGAGTATTGATGTGACGTGACAGTTCTTTTTCAATCTGAGGATTATTTTTTTTTTGGTGGAGAAAACAGAAACACAATACAAATTATAATTTTAGTCTTGGACATTTTCTTTTACCCTCTTACTCTATACCCTTGGCTCCATTTATCCTGGTAAAATTTTCTTAGTTCTTGAAATATTTCTTCAAAAGTTCAGTTTCTAACCTATCTCCTCATTCCTTGCCCCCCTGGAGCCCTTTTCAAAAGAGAAATAGACTAATCTGTCCCCAACTCCAACTTCCACGTATTTCTTAAAGCTGAAAGAAAATAGATTCTAATTCCTTGTTAAACTCCTGTCTATCAGGAGCTAAATATACTGTACACCCTCCAATAAAGAATATCATACTATGGATAACGATAACATATCCTTTGTAGACAATCCTACTGCTAGTCCTCCAGCACTGGGAGAACACTAGATTTTCCACCCTCAGATATACCGGAAAACCATGTTGCCTTAGGAAAAAGCATGGTAGATAATCATCTGTATGGTATATTATTTCATTTGAGCAAATAAAGCTAAAATTAGACAATATTTTTAAAGTACTTTGCAAATCTTAAAACACCGTATAAATGCTGTGATGATAATACTAATGATTTAGTAATTTGAAAGAAGGAAAGGTAGGTGAGGTAGTCCCTCACCTATGCACCTAGTGTAACTCAAATATTTTAGGATATTCCTTTTTGGGCAAAGTCACAAACTCAATTCCAAGTCCTCTACAGAGAAAAACTGATATAAAGTATGAAGTGTAAATGTGGAAAAGCCCAGTGATTCACAGGACACAGCATCCAAGAAGGGAGCCAGCAAAAAAAACCTATGCCGTAGATATCCATACATAAATACATAAAGTCTGATTAATAAACAAAACGAACTAGAGATCCTAATGTGAGGAAATAAATATGGTTTCTTGGGTATCATAAGGATTCATGATTGGAATAAGGTTGTGAAAAAATATACCTGATTAAAAAGGAACAGAATGAATAATTACAATCACTTTACATAGAGTTTTAAAGAAATCCACTGAAGTAGATAGTACAGTATTATTATCATGCCCATTTTACAGATGAGGAAACAGTGGTTCTGAGTGGTAAAGTGAGTTTCTTCTAATTGCAAAGAGAGTAAATGTCTGAGATAGGATTTCAATATTATTTTTTCAATTTCAAGTTTGAGTTCTGAATCTTTTTGTCCCCTACATGAAGATGCTTCTTGGCAGTGGCAGCAATTGCAGCGATGTTATATGTACTCATGTGAGGAAATCTAGGAACCAAAGGGGAGAAACATAATGGAGAACACTTGGGTAAAGATTAATGGAGTCAGAAACAGAAGGAATACTGTTATGGGAGTATATTATAGACCACCTGGACAGAAAGAGGAAATAGATGAGGAGTTTGGGGTAAAGATCACATACCTGGCACAAAGGCACGATATAGTGGAGAAAGGGGACTTCAGTTATATAGACATCAGCTGGAGCTCTTTCCCTCTGCCAAAAGCAGAGCAGCTGAACAGCTCTTGACTTGCCTTAATGAAAAAATTCATTCTCCAAAGGGTGGAGGAAATAAACAAAAGAAGGGCCTTTCTGAACCAGATCCCACCAGCAGGGAGGAACTGGTTGCCAAGATGGACATGATAGGAGCTTTGGGAGATACTGACCACTCCATTTTAGAATTCACTACAGCAAAAGAGATGAAATACAGGTGTTGTCTGACACAAATCTTGTATTTTAGAGAGAAATTCCACAGGATTTAGAGAAAGTAGAGCTAAGTCTTAAATGCTGTAGAGAAAGTCTTTAACATTCATTTTCTCATTTCCGTGATCAGTTCTTCTGTTCTTTTGCACTACTAATACAATTCTTATAAGACTGTGCCTATCTTTTACATTCAACCTCTGCTACCTGCTCTATTCTACATCCTCTGAGTATCTTTTCAAAATCTAAGTCGGTTCACAATTTCTCTGTGAATACATTGATCTCTTTAAATAGGCACCCTTCAGTTGTTTATATCATTAGAATTTCATTCTTGGGCACTGCTCATGTCTCTTAGGCCAAATTTCCTTCTTAAATTGTGGGCCTTTTCCTGAATTCTTTGAAATATTGTCTCCCCACATTCTCCAGGGGCCATCAGATTCTGTCCAGCTTCCCTCTGTCTATAAATTTTTTTTGGTCTATCATGTACTTAAACGTGGAATGGTCACTTCCCTCCAAGGTTCTGATAATTTCTACTTTGCTAATCAATGCATCATCATTATTAAAATTAATGTCTAGAATAACAGTTTATACCTTGTTTCTTCCATCTTTTTTTTTAATAAAGAATCATTACTATGGTAAGATGACAATTTACCAACTACTCTTTTCATAGCAGAGAGGGATAACCTGCAGATATTTGAATGACTGAAGTTCTCCATGACTGCCACAATGTACTGACATGATAAGTTTATGATTTGTTTTCCAAACTCAACTATTTATTTTCTCTCTTCCTGGGTGTTTTGTTGCATACTCCCATGACAATATCAATTCTGTTTCTTCCTCTGTGAATTCTCACTCAAATGCTCTCTGTCCAGCTTTATATCTTCAGTTCATGGATTTCCTCATGTGAGTTTATTTTCTTAAAATGCCCAGTTACTTATCTGACTGTTCTTATTGTACATTAATTAAAATTAGAGAATATGTCTTTTCCTAGCTATGTAAAAATCATAATTCACATCCTATCAAATCTTAATGAAACTTGTGAAGTGAAATTTACTTCTTTACAATAAGATCTCTAGTTTACCTTGCTCATAACCCACACTCAGAAAATTTATGTATAGATATCTGAAGCAAGATGTTTAATTCTTACTCTATTTTCTATATTGGAACTCCAGGAAAGTAATATTATGAGGAAAGAGAAGAAAATCAAATTACCATTTACTTCATTTATTAATATTTACTTTTAAGCTTCTAGGTTCAGGGGAATATGAAGACACAACTTGTATGGGACTTACTCTATTTTTAGGTTATCATCCAGAATGGAGTGCCACATGAGACATACTTGTTTGCTCTACTGATTTTCTTTCTTTCTGTATTGAATCCACTAGTCTGTGTAATCTGGGTGGGTGAATATATGTGGTCAATTTTCTCCTTTGTACTCTATTATCAATTTAAATTCCATTTTGTCAGATATGAAAGAACCAAAATTATATAATGGAAAGAAGTCTGAATTTGGAAGCAGATTAAAATATTGCCTTTATTACTTAGTATCTGGCCTTGGGTAAGTCACTGACTCTTTTTGGGGTTCAGGTGCCTCAATTGTAAAATGTGGGCATTGGATGAGATACCTTCTAAGGTCCTTGCAATTCTAAAACTTTGATCTTAATCACATGTTTTACTGATGCACCATCCCTAGGCAAAGATCTAGCATTCTTATGTTTTAATCTGTGGTTCAGAGAAGAAAATCACACTTTGAGATACTATCTTTGTAATCAGTCATTTAGTTCTCACTTCATTTTCTCTTCTGAAGTGCCTACCCTCAACAGGCAGTGGTTATGAAAACGACTGTTTCTTATATCTTCAATTTCTTGATCAGGGACTTTAGAGTCCCTATTAATGCTTTCTAGCTTCCTTTTTTTTTTTTTGGCATCATTTGTGCCCACAGGAATCACCAAATATGGAATCATATTTGTTTGGTTTGACAAGTCCCAGATGCTCTCTATCACATTTTCCCTAGGAAGGAGCCTTGCTCCTTATTTTTCTTGTAAGGTCACCATATGGGAGGCAATCTGATATAGTGGAATTAATATTGAATTTGGAGTAGGAGATATGATTTTAAATTCTGATTCTGCCACTTATGCCTATATAACCTTGGGACAGTTGCTTAACACCTCTGGGTATCAGTTCCTCATTGGTGAAAGGAGGAGGTTCAATCCAATCTCTGCTATTATTTGTGTGATTTGGCGCAAGTCAACTTCCCTATGTGTTAGTTTCCTTATCGGTAAAGTGAATGGTTTGGAGTAGATAGTAGTGGAGGTACCTTCTTGTTCTAGATGGCCTTGGAAGATTATTCCAGCTATAAGTCTAAATCCTTCTTCGGGGCTTGAGCAGCCACTATGCCTCATGTCTTTTTCCTCTCAGCAATGGGCTCTTTCTTGGTCAAACCTCCATCCTTAACCTAGTGTGAGATGCATTTAGCTAGTCTTATATTCTAGGTAAATACCAGTACTTAACTACTGTGGGAAATTGTTCTCTCCTCTGATATTCTAGCACCAACAAATTTACTATTTAATTTTAAAGTCATACATCTATTACATGTTTCCATCAGGTCAGTGCTCCCTTTTTCTCTTCCTTCCCAGTATGACTTTCTTTCATTTCCTCCAACTTCCTGAAATAGGTGAGTATTCTTCATTACTTCCTCAAATCCTTTTCAGTCAGTTTTCCCTCTGAAGCATTCCCTCTACTCCTTCAAGGAACACTTCATTCTTTCTGATAATCTGAAGAGCAAAAAGCCATCCATATCTGTTGGCCACAGCTACAGCCTTCCTTGAACTCCAGTAAAGTTACTTAAAAAAAATCTAAATAAATGAAACAAATGTAACTTCACTTCTCTTTCCTTCTTTTCTTTCCAGTGCTGATCTCCCAGGGTTCTAGCCAGCTGGAAGAGAGGATATTTCTAGATATCTATTAAATAACTCAGTCCAACCTGTCCAAACACAGTCATCACCCGCTCTGAAAAATCACATCACACAACTCCCATCCTGAAACCTTCATGCTGGCTTCCTTTATGTTCTTGTTTGGACTTTAAATTCTACCCGTTGACATATACTATCTCACACATGTGGGATCTATCAGTTCTTCATATTCCCACTTGTTCATGCCTTGGATCTCCCTCTTTCTTTAAAAAACAAATACAATATAATTCAGTTGAGTTCAATTCCATTTAGTTCAACAAAAATCTGTTAAGAGCCTCCTGTAGGTGAATTGCTACGCCAAATATAAGGGGTTCAAAGATGATTTTCTGTCTATAGCAAGCTTCCAAGGAGAAAATATTGCAAATAGCCAGAAAGAAACAATTTAGATGTCATGGTGCCAAAATCAAGATGACAAAAGATTTGGCAGCTTCTGTGTTAAAGAAGCAAAGGCAATGGAACTAGGATTATCACCAAGAATGACCTGAAGCTTGGGGCAGTACCTCTCCCCACCCCTGAAAGTGAGCAGATCCCAACTTTAACATGAAGAGAAGAAATAGATTGGAAAAATGAGCAATTACAAAAAAAGTAACCTGACTATAAAAATCTACCTTGGTGACAGGGAAGATCAAGGGATAAACTCAAAAGAAAACAACAATGTGAAAATAAACAACACCTCAGATGAAAAAAAATGCAAGTTGAAAATAAACCCAATGAGAATTCCTTGAAGAGCTAAAGAAAGAGATGAGTGGTAGAAGATAATTTGGAAAAAGGAATGGGAGTGATGCAAGAAAATTATGAAAAGAGAATTAACTCTAAATAAAAGCTATTCAAAAATAATGAAGAAAATACCTTACAAACAGAATTGGTCAAATGGCAAAAGAAGAACAATAATCCACTGAAGAAAAGAACTCCTTAAAAAGCAGACTTGGCCAAATGGAAAAAAGAGGTACAAAAGCTCACTAAAAAAAGAAAAAAAGTAATTCCTTGAAAATTCGAGTTTGGCAAGTGGAAGCTAATGGATCCATGAGATAAAAAAAACAAAACAAAACAAAACAAAAAAACAAAACAGCAATAAAAAAAGTAAAAGAATGAAGAAAAGGAAGAAAATATAAAATATCTCATTGGAAAGCAACTGACCTAGAAAATAGATTTAGAGGAGATGATTTAAGAATTATTGGACTACGTGAAAATTGTGATAAAAAAGACCCTAGACACCATATTTCAAGAAATTATAAAGGAAAACTGCCTTGATATTTTAGAATCAGAGGATAAAATATAAATCAAAAGAATCCACCAATCACTTTCCAAAAGAGATATCAAAATGAAAACTCCCAGGAATATTAGAGTTAAATTCCAGAGCTCTCTGGTCAAGGGGAAAATATTGCAAGCAAGCAGAAGGAAACCATTCAAATATTGTGGAGCAACAATCATGATCACGTGAGATTTAGCCACAGCCATGTTTTTTTGGGAGTATTTTTGTCTCATTTTATTTTTTCTCAATTACATGTAAATTTTTAACATCCTTTTTTTTTTTAAAATTTCGAGTTTCAAATTTTCTCCTTCCCTTTCTTCTTTCCCTCCCACCTCCCTTAGAAGGCAAGCAATTTTGTATAGATTATGCATGTGAAGCCAGGCAAAACATTTTTCCATATTAGCCATCTTGTAAAAGAAAACACAGACCAGAAAAAAAGAAAAATAAAGTAAAAAAAAAAAGCATGCTTCCATCTGGAGTCAAACTCTCTCAGTTCTTTCTCTGGAGGTGGAGAGCAGTTTTTGTCATCTTGAATCACTGTATTGCTAAGAATAGCTAAGTCATTCACAATTGATCTTTGTACAATATGGCTGTTATTGAGTAAAATGTTCTCCTATTTCTCTGCTCACTTCACTCTGCATCAGTGCATACAAGTGTTCCTAGGTTTTTCTGAAATCATCCTGGTCATCATTTTTTATAGCACAATAGTATTCCATTACAATCATATACCACAAACTGTCCAGCCATTCCCCAATTGTTGGGTACCTCCCTCAATTTCTAATTCTTTGCCACCACACACACATACACACACACACACACACACACACACACAACAGCGTAAATTTTTTTGTCATATATGTTCTTTCCTCTTTCCTTTGATCTCTTTGGGATATAGATCTAGTGGTGGTATTGCTAAGTGAAAGGGCATGCATAGTTTTATGGCTCTTTAGGCCTTGTTCCAAATTGCTCTCCAGAATGGTTGGATCAGTTCACAGCTCCATCAACAGTACAAGAGCATCCTAATTTTTCAACATCCCCTCCAACTTTGTCATTTCCCTTTTCTTTCATATTAGCCAATCTGATAAGTATAAGGTGCTACCTCAGAGTTATTTTAATTTGGATTTCTTTAATCAATAGTGATTTTGAGTATTTTTTTATATGACTATCAATAGCTTTGATTTCTTCTTCTGAAAACTAACCACTCTAATGGTAAAAAAAAAAAAGTTAAGGGCTTGGAAGGTAAGGTAGCTAAGATTACATCCATAGATTGCCTACCCAGCAAAACTGATAGTAACCCTTTAGGGGAAGAATGGACATTTAATGAAATGAGAGGACTTTTAAGCATTACTGATGGAAAGATCAGAACTGAATAGAAAATTTGACATTCAAACAATCAAGAGAAGTATAAAAAGATTAACATGAAAGAGTAATCATAAAAGACTCAATAAAGTTAAATAATTTACATTCCTATTTGGGAAGATGATACATGTAACTCCTAAGAACTTTATCATTATTAAGGCAGGTAGAAGGAGTATACACAGAGGTCACAAATGTAAGTTGAATATGATGGGATGATATTAAAAAAAAAAACAAGATTAAGGGGTGAGTAAGAGGAATACACTGGGAAAAAGTGGAAAGGGAGAGTTAGAATAGAGAAAATTTTCTTACATAAAAGAGGTACACAAGGAAGAGCTTTTATAGTGCAAAAGAGAATGAGGCCTGATGGGCAATGCTTGATCCTCACTTTCATCAGAATTTGTTCAAATAGGGAAGAATACACATGGACACACACGTGCACACAAACACACACACATATATGTACATACATACATACATACATACTCAGTTGGCTATAGAAATCTATCTTACCCAATAGGGAAATAGAAACAGAAAGGGATAAAATATATGAGGGTGAGTGATAAAAGGGAAAGTGGATTAAGGGAGGCTATGGTCAGAAGCAAAACAAACTTTTGAGGAAGGGCAGGATACTAAAAGAGAGAAGAAGACATGGACAAAAATAGGATGAAGGGAAATACATAGTTAGTAATCATAACTGTAAATGTGAATGGGATGAGCTCACCCATAAAATGGAAGCAGATATCAGAATGGATTAGAAATCAGATCTAATAATTTGTTGTTTATAAGAGACATACTTGAAAGTGTAAGACACAGAGGTAAAATAAAGGGCTGGAGCAGAATTTTTTATTATTATTGTTAGATAAAAAGGTAAGTATTTCAATCATGATCTCAGACAAAGCAAAAACAAAAACAGATATAATTTGGGAAACTACATTTTGCTAAAAGTTACCATGGACAACAAAATACTATCAAAAATCTTTACAGTCTCTCTGTTAAAGGCCTCTTTTCTCAAATATATAGGGAACACAGTTGAATTTATAAAATCAAAAGCCATACCCCAATTGATAAGTAGTCAAGAGATATGAATAGGCAGTTTTCAGAAGAAAAAATAAAAGCTATCTATAGTGACATGAAAAAATTTTCTAAATCACTATTGATTAGAGAAGTGCAAATTAAAACAACTCTGTGATACCACCTCACACCTATCAGAAATAACAGATGCTGGAGGGGATTAGTGAAAATGGGTATGCTAATAAACTGCTGGTGTGAACTGGTCCAACTATGCTGGTGAATAATTTGGAACTATGACCAAAGAGTTATAAAAATAGTGCATACCCTTTGACCCAGCAATAGCACTAGTAGGTCTGTATCCCAAAGAGGTCAAAGAAAAAGGAAAAATACTTATATGTACAAAAAATATCTATAGCTTCTCTCTTTTTGTGGTAGAAAATAATTTAAAATTGAAGGAATGCCCATCTATTGGGGCATGGCTGAACAAGTTGTGGCATATCATTGCAAGGCAGTACTACTGGGCTATAAGACATGATGTGGGGGATAGTTTCAGGAAAAAAAAAGAACAAAACATGTCAAGACCAATATAAACTGTTGCAAAGTGAAGTGAGGAGAAGTGGAAAATCATTTTGTACAGTAACTGAAGTTGAAATGATGATCAACTGTGAAAGACTTGGCTACTCTGATCAATACAATGATACAAAACAATTCTGGAGGACTCATGATGAAAAAATGCTATCCACATCCAGATTAAAAAAAAAAACTGATGAATTCAGTGCAAATTAAAGTATATTTTTTTCACTTTCTTTTTTTTGATGTAGCTAATATGGAAACATATTTTACATGATTTCACATGTAGTATTGCTATCATAATGCTTACCTTCTTAGTGGGTGGGGCAGGGATAGGAAGGAGGGAGAAAATTTCGACTCCAAAATTTAAAAAAAAAAGAAGAGATTGGGAAATGCATAGAACAAAATACATAGGATTACAAAGGAAAAGAGAATAAATAATGGAGCAATTGAAACCCATGAATCTGATGGACTGGCTGATTAGGAATGTAAGACAATAGTTGGTTCTATACCTATATGAATATGAATTTAGACAACTTGAAACTTTTTAGATCGTGGCTTTCTTATTTGACCAATGAGAGGGTTCAATTATGATACTGAAATTACCCAGTTTTCTCATTTTGACACCTTCATTTTTCAGATGAGGAAACTAACGATGGTTTAGTGGAAAGATGGTAGAGCACTGGGTCTGGAGTCAGGAAGATCTGTGTTTAAATTCAGCCTCAGACATTTACTAGTTGTGTGAACCTGGGAAAGTCATTTAACCTCCATTTTCCCTAGTCTTCTCAATGGTAAAATGAGGATAATTATAGTACCTACCTTGCAGGGTTGTTGTATCACAAGTGATAATATTTTTAAATCTCTTAGCACAGAGACCTGCAAATAGAAGATACTCAATAAGTTTTCCCCACCCACCACCTTTTCAGGATTTAGAGTCAACACATCAGTTCCTGATTCCATATTTATGTGTTATATAGACATTGGTAAGTCTACTAAACTCTTTGTAATTCATTTTCCCAATATCCAAAATGGTCATAATGATACATTAAAAGAGTTCTTTTTATACCTTAAAGTGACATAAAATTGCTATTATTGTTATAATATATAATATATTGTGCTTAATAATAATAACAATTATTATGTGATCTTAGCTCTATATTGTCAGTTAACTCTTAGGCCTTCTGAACTTTTTCACAGCATAAGCTGCCCTGAATTTTCTCCATTCACCAAACTGCTTTGTTAATATAGTCTTAACTCCCTACTTCAGGTAGTTAAAGCCTTCAAGTATATGTCTCCTAGCCAAAAGTCTTTCAGAGTATTTCACTGCTTTTGAGGTAGTCCAGGTATTCATTTGGACTCAATGTGTTGCTATTTTCCTAAGTTATGAGTGTAGTTCTGAAATCATGAGATTCTGTATGCTTCATAAAGAGTGGGTCATACCTTGGGAAAGTGAAGTTGATTATTTGCAGAAAGTCCAGAAAATGTAGGGCTTTCTAGAAGATTTCATTTCAGAAATCACTTTGCATAGAGGGACTATCCTTAAAGATTTAGGAGTATAAGATGTGGGAGACAGAAATCTCAAACTGGCCCAACCATTAGTGGTTTTGTAACTTATACTCTTTGCTTACGTATGAAAAATTAAAATCTCTGGGCAGTTAAGCAAATAATATGCTTCATTTGGCCAGGACATGTACAGACTTACTGAGACTACACTGGCAAAGGGAAACAGAGATCTGAGCTGTTATCCAGTGAATTTGATCTTTGGGGACAGCTGAACTCTGTCATTCAGGCTAACCTCTTATCCCTTCAACCCCCTTCCTCCCTCCCACACACATACTTTTCCATCAGTTGCAAAGTTTGATACTGAATTATTTGCTAACCATCTTATCCAATCTGTTCCTTCATTCTACTTGTGCAGATAAAGGGTGTTCAATTTAATAGATTTCAAGAATTATCTATGGAGTACCTACTATATACTTAGCCCCATGGCAGATGCTATCAGAGAAGGAGTAAAAAACATGTTCTCTGCTGTTGAAGAGCTTCTAATATAGATGAGAAACAAAGCTTGAAATGTGAAATAGTAGCTGAACAACTCAAAACAGCACATAATCAATAAATTATGTGATAAAGACAACTACAACGAGACATTAGCAAATGGGCAAAAGTATAAAGCTTAGAAAAATCACTAAATTCTTTTTTTTTTAAAGAATCACTAAAATCTTATTAGGAGAGTTGAGATTTGAACTTCACTTTCTTGGATGGGTAGGACTGTGCTAGAGAAAGGGGATAAAGAAAAATGTTCTAAGAGAAAGCAGCAATATGACTGAAGGAGTAAATGTGGAAATTGGCATAGTGTATTTGTGAGAGAGTCAGGAAATGGGCCTGACTAGAAAGGTAAATGAATTTTAAAGAGTACTGGGAATAATGTTAGGTTAGTCAGGTGAGACTCAAAACTAACTTACAGGGTAGGAGGGAGGCAAGTGAGGCTTTACTCCAGAGTATCACAATTTAGAGGGCATTGATAGTTCTTACGCTCTCTTGGCAGCATTGAAAAATCTGGACTTAATTCCAAATTAAAAAGAATACTTAGTTAAAAAAGAAAGCTACCGGATGGCCCATTATTCCTCACCCCGACCCCCACTCCATTTCCTCCTCTCATGGCTGGTACCCAACATACGTTCTTCCTTGACCTGGACTTCCCTATACAACTGTCCTTTTTCCACAATAGACTTGCAGTCTTGGTATGCCATCATCTCAAAGTTTCTTCTTCCAACAAGGTTTTGTGTCATGGAGTTTCTCTTACTTCCTTTCAACTGAATTTGTCTGAAAAAGCTGATTTGTTGATGTGTTTTGCCCTGGGTGTCAAGATCTCTAATGCTGGTGCCAGTAGGGTCAGATTATGGAAGACCTTTAGAAGCAAGGGGTGTGTGTGTGTGTGTGTGTGTGTGTAGAATTTAGTCCTGAGGGGAAAAGGTGCTTTTTGAGCAAGGTAGCAACAGTATGAAAGTGGTGTTTGGGGAAGATTAGACTGCCAGCAATGTGCTGGATTCATTTGAAGGAGAGAGCCTGTTATGAGCAAGTCCCCCTAGGAGCTTATCTGGTGTGGTGATCCAAACCCTGCAGTATCACATAAACTGAAAGATTAATTGTAAAATCCTTAAGACTTTTGCTATGTATTCTTGCTATCATATTTTTTTTTTATCAATTTACTAGTACACATGCTATCACTTTTCTCCACAAAAAAGACAGCAGGAGTATCACAATGAGAAAACTGGGCCCTGGCTCTGGGTGAATTGGCACCAGATGTATAACCTTTCAAGAAACTAAAAATTCATATGAATTGTATCATTTTAAACAAAATGTAAAACCCAAAGTCACTTTTTTATGTTCTCCTGAAAAAAAAATCACATTGTCAACAGTTATTAAATAACTACTAAGTGTCCTTCTATGGGAGAGACAAAAGAAAAACATATGGTCATAGGGTCATAAATCTAGCTCTCAGAAGCTATCAAACACTTCCCATTCTGTTGTTTTTCAGGTGAGAAAACTGAGATGAGAAGTTAAATGACTTGCTCATGGTCACAAAGTAGTAAAATTTGGACCCAGCTGCCCCAAATTTAAGTCCTATATTCTGTCTACTATACTCTGCTAAAAAAAAAGTTACAGGATAATTATAAAACCATAATCAAGTACTGGATTGTGTTGTTATAAGACTATTAAATGCTATTATATATGAGAGATTGTCTAACTTGAAATTATGTATATGATTCCTTTTCTGCCTATATGTTGTTACAGAATGGGTAAAGAAGGTGAGCCACTCTTTCAAGAACTTGGCACTTATCATTATTTGCTATTTTGGAGAGGGCAGTTTCAGCTGAATGATGATTGGATGCTAGATTGAAGAAAATTTAAAGAAGGCTGAGACCAAATTTGAACTCAGCTCTTCCTGACTACAGACCCAGTGATCAGTCCACTGTGCCACCTAGCTGCCTAGAGGAGATGTGCTTTTTTCTAGGCTGCATGGAAGTAACCACTTAAAAGGGTGAGATTGAAGATAAATAAGAAAGTTGGAATGATTTAGAGCGATAATCTATTAGAAAAGATGAGAGGCAATGCAATCAAAGGTGCATGTGAAGGAGAAGGACCACTTCTTCATCTGAGACTAGAGTGAAGTAAGAGAATATGAGAATATAGCTGACTAATGTGAGATTAGGAGAGATGAGGGAATTTTCAGCAAATATCCTCATTTCTTTTCAAGGAAGTGTGAAGTCTCATCAGCAGAGACTCAAGGAGGGTGTGAGATGGGAAGCTTAAATTTAATTTAATTCAGTTCACCAAGTCTTTTTTGAAGATTTCTTTTAGAAACTTTTTAGAAGAGATAAGAGATAAGTCATTCAACTATCCTCAAGTCTGAATTATTGAAGGAAGACATAATGATGTGTCCCAATTGGAGAATCACATGAGAAAATATTTATCCAGATGCCAAATGTTGTAACGAACACTATATTTTTCAGAAACAATATGGCCTGGGGTGGTCAGAAAAGGTTTCAAAAAGGATATTGATCTTACTCAGGATTTTACACTGGTAAGATTTAGATAGGTGGAGAGGATAGTAGAAGAACCAAGGGACTGTAAAAAAGAAGCACAGAAACAGGTGTGAACATTTGTATAGATGACAGGGAGAATAGACAGATTGATGGAAAAGGTTTAAGTTACCTTGAATCTTTTCTCTCCATCTCTTTTTATCTTTAGTTACCAAGTCCCATAATTCGGTTTCTTCTTTTCTTATCATAAACTTAGTAATAATTAACATCAGAACTCTAATATACAATATTATATACAATATAATATACAATATACAATCTAATGTACAAAAGAACAATAAATAGGATTATACATGAAGCCATGAACTTCTGTTAGGGCATCTAGGTGGTGCAGTGGATAGAGAACTGGGCTTGGAATCAGTAGAACTCAGCTTTTTGTGTTCAAATCTGGCTTCAGACACTTACTAGCTGTGTGATCCTGAGTGAGTCATTTAACTTTGTCTCAGTTCCTCCTCTGTAAAAGAAAAAATAAAAAATTTTAAAAAAAATTTAAAAAAGAGCTGGAAAAGGAAATGGCAAACTGCTCCAATATTTTTGCCTAGAATAACACAAATGGGGTCACAAAGAGTCAGGTACAACTGAAAAATGATTGAATGACATGAACTTCTATCATGTGCAATTTGTTTTTTAAAAGTATATATTGAGTTTGACACTATAGTAATAAAAATAGACTTGCTTGTAATCTTTTCTAAATTTTAAAAAAAAATTCTGTATGCATACACCACCTAAAATGGAAACACCCTAAAAAGGAGATTCCAGGAACCTTCTTCTATGAGACAGGCAACCTGGTACATGTGTGTACATTTTGTGTTGACCCACCATGTGATTGGAAACATTTTTCCATTAGCTCTAGAACCACCAGAGCTAATTGCATCTTTAAATCTACCTGAGGGAGGCACGGTTGTTCTCTGTCTCTTCCAGAGGTGTTCAGGATTGGAGGACTCGCCCAATAACATTATGCACTAAATGGGGGTGTGCTGAGGATTATTGTCCCCTTTCTTTAGGCAGAAGAAATGAGCTTGGGGTTTTGGTCTTTTTTGTTTGTTCTTTTCAATTCTAAGTGTAGGGAATGGAGTCAGATTGGGGAACCTCATGATAAGGGGATGTTAGAGCCCAGGATTCCTGGTTAGATGTCACACCAGCCCAGCAGGGAAGCCCTGAGAAACCTGGCCCCTGGGAACACAAGTGGGGTGGGTTGGGGGTGGGGTGGAAGTGGGATGTCATTGGTCTTGGCACTTGGTGAGACTAATGCTATGTAGCGACTGAATTAAGCTGTGAACCTAATCCCTCTATCTTTCTCAGAGATCAAGATGGTATAGAGAAGAACAGGCCTTTGAGATACTGGGAGGAAATGTTTCTATATTTGATCTTTTTATATCTTGGAAGTATTCTTTTGTAAAAGTTAATCTATTAAGTAGTTAGAGTGGGACTCCCGTACTTGAACCTCTAAAAATAAAAGGAACAAAATCATTGAGGGCTCAAGTTAATGACAAAGATAAGAGATTCATCCCCACAACCTCTTAAGGGTACTGGAGAACCCTGGGGGAAGGGGGAAATACAACATACCTGGCCTTCAGGAAGTGGGTTCCAGGGAAGTGTTGTTAGTTGCACGTACATTTCTTAGTGTTTTATTGGTGCTCTTTTCTTATAATTCAGTTTCTTATTGAAAACAGTTATTTTTAACATGCTTTTCATTTAAAATTTTGAATTTCAAATTCTCTCCCTCCCACTCACCCCTTTCTCATTCACTGAGAAGGCAAGCAAAATATGAATTAATTATATATGAAATCACGTAAAACATATTTTATATTAGCTATGTCACACAAAAACAAAAAAGTGAGAAAATTATGCTTAAATTTGTACTCAGAGTTCATCAGTTCCATCTCTAGAGATGGGTAACATCTTTTGATCATGAGTCCTTTGGAACTCCCTTATATTGTATCAATCAGGGTAGTCAAGTCTTTCACAGTTGATCATCATCACAACATTATTGTTACTGTGCACAATGATCTCTCAGTTCTCCCTTCACTATGCATCAGTTCCTATAGGTCTTGACATTTTTTTTGGAAACTATCTTCCTCATCATGTCTTATAACACTGTAGTATTCCATTACATTCATATACCATAACTTGTTCAGCCATTTCCCAATTAGTGGACATCCCTTCAATTTTCAATTCTTTGCCACCACAGAAAGAACTGCTTTAAATATTTTGTACATACAGGTCTTTTCCCTTTTTCTTTGATCTCTTTGGGATACAGACCTAATAGCAATATTGATGGATCAAAGAGCATGCACTGTTTCATAGCCCTTTGGGCATAGTTCTAAATTGTTCACCAGAATAGTTAGGCCAGTACACAACACCAACAGTTTATTAGTATATCTATTTTTTCTTATTCTTTCCAGCATTTGTCATTTCTTGATAGGTGTGAGGTGGTACCTCAGATTTGTTTTTTTTTCCTCTAATCTATAGTGATTTAGAGCAGTGCTTCTTAAACTGTGGTTTAAAATATGGACCCCACAAGATCATGAACCACAGTTTAAGAAGCGCTGAGGGGGTCGCAAGTGGAAAACGTTTGAGAAGCCCTGGTTAGAGCATTTTTATATGACTATAAGTAGTTTTGATTCCTTCTTCTGAAAACTGCCTATTCCTATCCTTTGATTAATTATTTAGGGAATGGCTCTTTAAAAAAAAATGACTCAGTTCCCTATATATTTGTGAGATGAGTCCTGTATTAGAGAATCTTGCTTTAAAAATGTTTGATATTATTCATTGTCTATGGTGCCTTTTATCAAAATATAGTTTGCCTGGTTACCTCTTTTAATTAGGTTGATTTTGCTTTGCTTTGTCTGAGATCATGATTACTACTGTTGCTTTTCTTTTTCTTCAACTGAAGCATGATAGATTTTGCTCCAGCCCTTTATTTTAATTCTGTGTCTTTCTGTTTCAAGTGTCTCTCTTTTAAACAACATATTATTGGATTCGGTTTCTAATCCATTCTGCTATCCACTTCCATTTCATGACTGAGCTCATCCCATTCACATTCACAGATATGATTACTAACTGTGTATTTCCCTCCATCCTATTTTCTTCTGTTTATTCTCCTTGTTCTCTTTTTATCCTGTCCCTCCTCCTCAAAGGTAATTTTACTTCTGACTATAGCCTTAATCTACCTTCCCTTTTATCCTCCTCCAATCCTCATACCTTTTATCCCTTCCCTTCCTACTTCTCTATTGGTACATAGCCAAATAAGTATGTATTTATGTGTATATGTCTACATACCTATATATGAATATATGTCTGTATATGTATTTTCTTCCCTCTTTGAACCAATTCCAGTGAGAATGAAGTTGAAGCATTTCTAGCCAACTCACCTTGCCATTTCCCACTCCACTAAAAAAGCTATTCCTTTCATACCTCTTTTGTGGGAAAACAAAACATTTCCCCCCTTCTGCCTCTCCCGCCCTTCTTCTTCAAGTGCATCCCTCTTTCTCATCCCTTCTTTTATTTTTCAGACATCATCCCAACATAATGGATGCACAGTCATGTCCAGTGTCTCTGTAAACTCCTAACTTCTGTAATTATGATAAAGTTCTTAAGAATTACATGTATGTGATATAGACATAAAGGGTGATACTATAAGCAAATTAGGAGATCAAGGAATAGTTTACCTGTCAGATCTATGGAGAAGGAAAGAATTTATGACCAAACAAGAGATAGAGAACATCATGAAATACAAAATAGATAATTTTGATTATATTAAATTGAAAAGTTTTTGCACAAACAAAGCCAGTGTAACCAAGATGAGAAGGGAAACAGAAAGATGTGAAACAATTTTTACAGCCAGTGTTTCTGATATAAGCTTGATTTCTAAAAATATATAGAGAAGTGAGTCAAATTTATAAGAACACAAGTCATTTCCCAATTGATAAATGGTCAAAGGATATGAACAGACAGTTTTTAGATGAAGAAATTAAAATTATCTATGGTCACATAAAAATGCTCTAAATCACTATTGATTAAAGAAATGCAAATCAAAACAACTCTGAAGTACCCTCACACCTATCAGATTGGCTAACGTGACAAAACAGAAAAATGATAAATGTTGGAGAAGAAGGGGGAAAATTGGAACATTAATGCATTGTTGGTAGAGTTGTGAACTGATCCAACTATTCTGGAGAGTGATTTGGAACTATCCCTAAAGGGCAACCAAACTGTGCATACTCTTTGATCTAGCAATACCACTACTAGGTCTATATCCCAAAGAGATCATAAAAAAGGGAAAAAAGACCCACGTATACAAAGATATTTATAGCAGCTCTTTTTGTGATGGCATAGAATTGGAAACTGAGGGGATGCCAATCAATTGGGGAATGGTTGAACAAGTTGGGGTATATGAATGTAATGGAATACTATTGTGCTGTTAGTAATGGAATAATATTGAGCAGACAGATTTCAGGAAAACCTTGAAAAATTTACATGAACTGATTTTGAGTGAAGTGAGTAGAACCAAGAGAACATTGTACACAGTAACAACAACACTAGTATGATCAACTATGATAGACTTAGCTCTTCTCAGGAATACAATGATCTATGACAATTCCAAAAGACTCATGATGGAAAACTCTATTCACATCCAGAGAAAGAACTATGGAGTTTGAATGCAGATCAAAGCTTAGTATTTTCACTTTTTTTTGTTTTTTCTTTTTCATAGTTTTTCCTTTTTGTTCTGATTCTTCTTTCACAACATGACTAATGTGGAAATATGTTTAATATGATTGTACATGTGTAACCTGTATCAGATTGTTTGCTGTCTTGGGGAGGGAGGGACAAGAAAATTTGGAAATCAAAATCTTAAAAATAAATACTGAAAACTATCTTTACATGTAATTGGAAAAAATAAAATAATATTAAGTGGGGGGGAAATTACATATATGATCTTCCCATATAGGAAAATAAACAGTTTAACTTTATTGAGTCCCATATTATTACCGTTCTGTGTTTACCTTTATATGTTTCTCTTGAGTGTTGTGTTTGAGTGTTAAATTTTCTATTCAGCTCTGGGCTTTTCATCAAGAATGCTTGAAAGTCCCTTATTTCATTAAATATCCACTTTTTTTCTCTTGAGGAATTATACTTAGTTTTGCTAGGTAGGTTATTCTTGGTTGTAATCTTAGCTACTTTGCCTTCCAGAATATCATATTCCAAGCCCTCCTTTAATGTGGAAGCTGCTAAATCTTGCTTGACCCTATGACTTTATAAAACTTGAATAGTTTCTTTCTAACTGCTTGCAATATTTCCTTCTTGACCTGCAAGCTCTGGAATTTGGTTTTAATATTCCTGGGAGTTTTCATTTCAGCATATCTTTCAGGAATTGATGGTGGATTTTTCAATTTCTATTTTACATTCTGTTTCTAAACTAGCAGGGTAGTTTTACTTTATAATTTCTTAAAATATGATGTATAGGCTCTATTTTTTATCATGGCTTTCAGGTAGTCCCATAATTCTTAAAGTATCACTCCTCAATCTATTTTTCCAGGTCAGTTTTTTTTTCCTAATTAGATATCTCACATTTTCTTCTATTATTTCTATTCTTTGTTTTATTTTTTCTTGATGTCTCATAGTCATTAGCTTCCACTTACCCCATTCTAATTTTCAAGTAATTATTTTCTTCAATGAGCTTTTGTGCCTCTTTTTCATTTTGCCAATTTTGCTTTTTAAGGAGTTCTTTTCTTCAGTGAATTTTTATACCTCCTTTTCTATTTGGCCTATTCTCCAAAATGTTGGTTCAGTTCACAACTCCACCTAGAATGTATTAATGTCCCAATTTGCCCATATCCCCTCCAACATTTAGCATTTTCCTTTTTTTTTTGTCATATTAGCCAATCTGGTATGTGAGAGGCGGCACCTCAGAATTGTTTCTTTGACCATTTATCAATTAGGTAATGACTTGTATTCTTGTAAGTTTGATTCAGTTTTCTATATATTTGAGAAATGAGGCCTTTGTCAGAAAAAAACTTGCTATCAATATTTCCCTCCAGTTTTCTGCTTTTCTTCTAATCTTGAATGCATTGGTTTAGTTTCTGCAAAAACTGTTTAATTTAATGTAATAAAAGTTTTGCATTTTACTTTCTGAATTGTTCTCTGCCTCTTATTTGGTCATAAATTCTTCCCTTATCCACAAATCCAACAAGAAAACTATTCCATGTTCTCCTAATTTGCTTATAGCATCATCCTTTATGTGTAAATAATATACTCATTTTGACCTTTTCTTGATATATGGTATGAGATGTTGGTCTATTCCTAGTTTCTGCCAGACTAGTTTGTAGTCTCCCCAAAAGTTTTTTGTCAAATAATGAATTTTTGTCCCAAAAGATTGGATCTGTGGGTTTATCAAACACTAAATTACTATTATCATATACTACTGTGTACTGTATTCCTAATCTATTCCACTGATCCACCAATCTATTTCTTAGCTTTCTAAATTGCTTGGATGATTATTGCTTTCTAATACAATTTGATATCTGGTATGACAAAGCCACCTACCTTCATTCTTTTTTCATTGATTCCCTTGATATTTTTGATCTTTTCTTCTTTCAGATAAATTTTGTTGGTATTTTTTCTAGATCTATAATATAGTTTGGTATGGCTATAATGAATGATTTCATGAATAAATAAATTAATGAATAAATTAATTTAGGTAGAATTGTCATTTTTATTATACTGGTTTTTCATACTGAGGAGCAATTAATATTTTTCCAATTGTTTATATCTGACTTTATGTGAAAAGTGTTTTGTAATTGTGTTCTTATAGTTCTTGTGTTTGTCTTGGTAGGTAGACTCCCAAATATTTTATATTGTATACAATATAATATTGTTATATACAATATAGTAATGCAATGTTTATTTTAAATGGTATTTCTTTTTTTATCATGCTACTAGACTTTGTTGATAAGATATAGAAATACTGATGATTTCTGTAGGCTTATTTTATATCCCACAACTTTGCTAAAGTTGTTATTTCAAGTACTTTTTAAGTTGATTCTCTAGAATTCTCCCAGAATACTATTATATTTTCTTCAAAGAGTGATAATTTTGTTTCCTCATTGCCTATTCTAATCCCTTCAATTTATTTTTCTTTTCTTATTGCTATAGCTAGTACAATACTGAATAATTGTGGTGACAATGAACATTCTTGCTTCACTCCTGATCTTATTGAGAAGGCTTCTAGCTCATCCCCATTACAGATCTTGCTTGATGATAGTTTTACATAGTTCTTACTAAGCATATTAAGGAAAGATCTATTTATTCTTATGCTTTCTAGTGTTTTTAATAGCAATGAGTGGTGTATTGTGTCAGACTTTTTATCTGTTGAGATAATCATCTGATTTCTGTTCATTTTGCTATTCACACAGTCAGTTGTGCTGATAATTTTCCTAATACTGAACAAGCCCTGCATTCTTGGTATAAATCTCACCTGGTCATAGTTTATGATTATTGTGATATATTTCTATCACCTCCACATTATTTTTTTCATTTAAAATTGTTGCTTCAATATTCATTAGGGAAGTTGGTCTGTATTTTCTTTCTTTGTTTTTGTTCTTCCTGGTTTAGGTATCAGAACCATATTTGGTAGGACTTCTTTGCCTATTTTCCCAAATAATTTATATAATATTGGAACTAATTGTTCAGTATTTGGTAGAATTCACTTGTGAATCCATCAGATCCTCTTCATAATTTGGCCTCACCCTTTCCCCTTAACCTTAACTCCTACTACTTCCCTCCATGTACTCCATAACAATATCTAGCAGCAGCTAAGTGGCACAGCAGATAGAGCCCTAGCTTTGGAATCAGAAATAATTGAGTTCAAATCCAGCCTCAGATACTTCCTAGCTAGGCAAATCACTTAACTTCTGTCTGCCTCACTTTCCTCAGTTATAAAATGAGGATCATATGGTTCCTCCTATTGGTTTTAATTTTTACTTACAACATCACTAATGTGAAAATATGTTTAATAGGAATGTAAATATATAGCCTCTATCAGATTGTGTACTATCTTAGGGAGGGTGGTGGGGAGGAAAGGGGAGAAAAATTTTAAACTCAAAAGCATATGGAAATAATTATTGATAAATCAAAATAAATTAATATAAAAATTAAAAAAAATAAAATGAAGATCATAATAGCTCTTATTTCCAGCGTGTTGTGAGGATTAATTGAAATAATACCTTTGTTGTACCTGACACATTGTAGTTACCTATTCCATTCCTTTCTCTTTCCAAACTAGACTTGTCACTGTTCTTTGGCAATGGCCTGCAGTTTTCCATTTCTTTGTTTTTACTTACACCATTTCCTATGACTTTGCCTGGTCTCTACTTGTTGCATTCTTATCCAAAATTTAAAGCTCACCTCAAATGCCACTTCCTCCATGAAGTCTACCTTCATATCCTTAGTTGGCATCATCCTCTTTCGTGAATCTCCCAAAGCATTCTGCTACATTTATCATAAATTCTTTCAAACTCTAGTTATCTGTTTTTGTGTTATCTGCTTCTTAGATGTATAAACTCCAGGAGAGCAAGGATAGCAGATATTTACATGTTGAATCTCTGCTGGTGCTTGGGAGAACAGCACTCTGCATAATTCTAATGAGCAGAGTAAGTACTTAATGTTCTTTGCATTATTTAATTGTGTTGGGGATTAAAGACTAAACATGCCTAATCATACTTTCTGTAGCACCTGAGTTGGACACTTGGAAAGATGACCAAAGGAATTACTATGTCCCCCACCTCAGTTGTGGGCATCCTCCTTCTAATGTTTCTTGAAATCTTTTTTTTTTGTGGGGGGGAGGGGCTTTAATCATTCTCACTTCACCCTCACTCCATTCTAGACCTTGGAGAATATTTCTGAGATACAATAGTCCCTGCCAGTGTGCTGGTGCCAGGCTTCAATTCCTCTAAAGACTCTTGTACATGTTACAGCCAGATTTTCCTTTGATGTTAAAGCCCGCGGTTCACTTCCCAGGACCTCCCACATCTCAGCTGAAGGGCTTTGGCACTTGATTTGGATTCATCACTGAATTCCTTCTCACTTCTCTCACAGTGGGTTTTCTGCCAGGGATATGTTGGGGGCTATCCAAGTACTCTTTCTCTGCTGTGTTGCCCAGCTGCCAAAGACCCATGCTTAGAGCCATCTCCTTCAGTCACCTGGCCTTCCCCTAGTGAGATGTTATGTTCTAATCATGCTCCCTGCTTGTACACAGCTGTCATCCATCCAGTAAACTTCCATTCATCCAGGTAAATTCCCCAGGGTGTATGTCCTTGGTCACAGAAGCCCTGAAAGGGTTTGCCTGGTGAGTAAGCCTTTTTTTTTTAAGTTTTTTTTTGTTTATCTCTCTGGGATTTGATTTTCTTTTCAACACAGTGTGGCCAACTAGGGGATCCCTGAACATATTGTCCTCTCCTGAATTCCTCTGTCAGGAGCTAGCCCACTGATCAAATTGCTTTAAGTTGGAGGGGTATGTCAGTTTCTTCCAACCACCTGAAAAAAAAATAAAAAACAAAAAACTTTACATTGGCTGTGAAAAAGACTTGAGCTTTGTCTGCATGGGCAGGGCACAAAGTTGAAAAATCATCTTGTGAGCTGGTTGAATGCAAAAAGGGCCATATTTCAACTACATAAAGTAAGTAGAGCCTATCTGTTTACACTACAAAGGTGGAGGGAAGCCTTCATTTTTCCTTAAGTTTTTCTCTCTTCCCAACTTGAGCACTATGGGATCTAGAATTTCCATACTTGGATACTTGTTTCTTTGAGTTAAACCTGTTTTTCTATAGGCAGTCTCTATATCTCCATCTATTTTTTTTCCTTAAGAAAACATAAGATGCTGCTGATTTAATCACAGTAATAATGAAAATCAATATCTTTTTTTTCTCATCCCCATTTTTTCTTCAAACATTTTCCTATCACACTCCTCCCCAATGGGCCATAATTTGTAACAAAGAATTTAAAAAGAGAGACCAAAAAAAAAAAAAAAACAGACAAGGAGAGGTAGAGAGACAAAGACAGAGAGACAGTGACAAAGACAAAGTGAAATAGAGACAGAGGGAGACTGAGACAGAAGAAAAATATTTTTAAAAAATCAATTCAGCGCAGTTAATCAATACACCCACCAAATCTAACATTATATTTAAAGTTCCACATCCATTCTCTTCAAGGAAAGGAGGAAGGTAGGTGCATATTTTCCTCTCTTGTTCAGGGCCAAATTTGATCATTATAATTATTATTTTTGAAAATCTATTTTATTTTTAATATATGGAATAAAACAAGGATTTCCATAACAAAGTATAATAAAAATTATTGTACACGAAACTGCAAATCTATTATGTACAACTTGCTATTCTTTTAAAACATATAATAAAGTTATTGTGTAAATTTCATTTTTTCCTTTTTTCTGACCCCCAACATAGAGATGGCTACCATTAGACACAAATAATTGTATAAATATATATATATGTAAAATTACCCTATACATATTCTATTTATCAGTTCTTTCTCTGGATGCAGATAGCATCTTTCTTCAAATGTCCTTTATTTTTAATTTGTGTGTTTATAATCATCAAAATGAATTATTTACTCAAAGTTGTTCTTAAAACAATACTGATGTTAGTGTATACATTGTTCTACTGGTTCTGCTCATTTCACTCTTCATTATTTCATGCAAGTCTTTCCATGTTTTTCTAAGATCATTGAGCTCATCATTTCTTATAATACACTAGTATTCATCACAATCATATACTACAACTTGTTCAGCTATTCCCCAAATAATGGGCATCCCTGCAATTTCCAGTTCTTTACTACCACAAAGATGCTATAAACATCCCATTTACATTCAAAATTGTAATTACTATTTGTGAATTTCCCTCCATCTTATTTTTACTATTTTCTTTCTCAGACTCTTTTTTTTACCTTCTCCCTGGTACTCCCTTTCTTACCGTATTCCCCAGTTTTCTCATTTCTCTACAAATTCAGAAAACTTCTATGTCCTTCCAGATGTACATGTTTATTCTTCAATCCAGATGAGATTAAGGTTCCATCATTATTGGCCTCCCATCTTTACCTGCTTCCTCTGTATTAGTTTTTCCTTTCATGCCCCATTTTTATTATATAATTGCTCCTTTTTACTTTTTCCAATATTATTTTTTAAAATCACCACATCATACACAATTCAGCCTCAACCTTTCTTTCAAACTACCTTAGTAATGGTGACAGTTTTAAGAATTATACTTATACAATATTCAGTTTCATTATTATTGCTATTTTTTCTTCTTTCCATTTACATAGTTATAATTATTCTGTATATCATTTTCCTGGTATTCTTCATATTCATAATTTCTTATCCTGTGCTTTTCTTTTGCAGAGAAAATATCTCTGGGAGTTTGGAAATATGTAATTGTTTACTATTTCAGGATGAGTTAGTTTCCTTGATTAAAGTAATCAGTGAATGTAGAGTTTTGGAGAGGATTTATCAGTATTTTCGGGAGCAGACCACCTTTATAGGTTTATATTTCTTAAAAATCTGACAATTATCTGAGGCTTTCAGGGCTATCAGATCCTCTCTTTCCTGTTATTCCATATTCAGAGCTGAAGAGGCAGGGATTATGGAAAGAATAGCTCTGCCTGTCAGTAGAAAATGGTGGAACCCATTGACCCCCTAAATATTCCTTATGAGAACCTGCTGCAGAGCGATCCTACCCATTGCATTTTTATCACTTTAGTGTATCTGGCTGCCTCACTTTCCTGAGGTTATTCAGTTTTTTGACAATGACTATAAATACATAGGTCTGGATTGACTGTATAGGTTCCTATGGGAGCTGAAATTTGAATCTCTAGTAATCTGGAGTTCCTTCTTCTTGGGAAGGAGTGGGGCATCCTGAGTAGGGTTATGAGTTGGAAAGGCTGTTTAGGTCCCTGAGGGTAGCTGAGACCCATGAGAAACAGAGGGGTTATATCAGCTTTTTGCAATTTAAAGAAAGGTTGAATAAAACTGATCTTTATATTTTTAATTCTTCTACTTATTGTTGCTAGTTTTGCCTTTTGTGGCTTAGAAATCAGAAACAAAGTATTATCTATTTTCTTTGTCAGCCTTTCAGAGACTTTAAGACAACATTTATATCCTCTAGCTTAAAAGAAATCAGATCCTTCAACAAATCCTTGATATGACATGGGCTTGAAAACCTTTACCATACTGCTTCTCTTCTGTACTTATGACAAATTATTAATGTCCTAAATGTGGTATTTAGAATTGAATGCAAAACTACAAATGTGGTCTGATCAGGCTAAGAATACAGCAAAACTGTCACCTCATGCTTGAAAGTTGCTTCTCTTTTAGGAGAGCAAGAATGAATGAGTTTTTGGTCAATTATCACATCATACTTGACTTTGATTTCTATGAAATTCGAGAACCGATCATTAAAAAGATGGTTAGTGAACACTTAGATTGAGAAGTAGTGATTACAAAGAGCTTACATGACTTTAAGAACAGGTCATGACAGATTAAACTCATTTCCCTTTTTTTGATTTTTACAAAATTACTAACCTAGTAGATAAGGGCAATTCTGTGGATTTATGTAGATTTTGGCTAAGTCTTTGATAGAACAGCTCAAAGTATTCTTGTGGAGAAGACAGAGAAATGAGGATTAGAGCAGGTGTTCTAAACCTGGGGTCTGTGAAAAACACACACACATACAAACATATATAAATACACAGAGATTATATATATATACATATATGCACATATATACATATATATAGTTTCATAAACTAGATAACTATAGCTCAAGAAAATGGATTTCTTTTTTAATCCTATGTATTTTATATACATGGAATTAGTAATACAATTTAAATAAGGGGTCCATGGGCTTCACTAGGTTGTCAAAGATGACCATGGCGCAAAAAAGGTTAATACTCTTCTGGATTAGATGACAACATAATCATATCAATTCAGAAATGGTTGGACGACACTTTTTAAAATGTAGCTGCCAAGGCAGCTAGGTGGTTCAGTGGATAGAGCACTGGCCCTGGAGTCAGGAGGACCTGAGTAGAAAGCCGGCCTCATACACTTGACACTTACTAGCTGTGTGACTCTGGGCAAGTCACTTAATCACAATTGCCTTGCAAAAAACAAACAAAAAAGTAGTTGCCAATGGTTCAACGTCAGCACAGCAGAAATTAAATGTAGATCGACACTTAACACCTTATGCCAAGATAAACCTCAAATAGGTATATGAATTAGATTTAAGACAGGCCTGCACAACAGACTGCTCACAGGCTGCAAGCAGCCCTTGGACCGTATATTGTGCAGGCCTGATTTGAGAGACAGAATCACAATCAAATTCAGTGAACAAGGGGAATTTTTTTTTAATATCTGTGGATGGGGGAAAAGTTCATGTCCAAGCAAGACAAAGAGAGAAGCACAAAAGTTAAAGGTAACAATTTTGATCAAAGGAAATTTATATGTATATATATATATATATATATACATACATACACACACACACAAATATATATATATGTATAAACAAATCCAAGCTAAGATGAGAAAGTAAGTAATTAACTGGGAAACATCTTTACAAAAAGCCTCTGATAAAGTTCTCATTTCTAAGATATTTAAGGAACTTTAAGAACAAGAGGATTCTATAATAGATAAATGCTCAAATGATAGTTTTCTTTTCTTTTTTTTTAAATTGAAATATATTTTTTTCAAGCAGCAAAATACACTTAATCTCCTTCCCATTCCACCCTTGTTTCTCCAATTGAGAATGAAAGAAAATAAAACCCCTTTTATAAACATGTATAGTCAAGCAAAACACCTTTCCATGTTGGCCATGTCATACAAACACACACAAACACACATGCACACAACACATATAAACATATACATATGTGTATGCATACATGGCTACACATATGTACATGCATATACATATGTATGTATGTGTGTATAATCTTGAAGACATTGCAGGTTGGGTTCCAGACCATTGCAATAAAGCAAATATCTCAACAAAGTGAATCACATAATTTCTTTTTGTTTCCCAGTGCATTATAAAAAATATGTTTATACTATGCTGTAGTCTATTAAGTCTATAATAGTATTATGTCTAAAAAAATGTACATACCTTAATTTAAAAATACTTTACTTCTAAAAAATGCTAACCATTATCTGAGTCTTCAGCAAGTAGTAATCTTTTTGCTGGTGAATCTTGATGTTGATGGCTGCTGACTGATTAGGGTGGTAGTTGCTGAAGGTGGGATGGCTGTGGCAATTTCTTAAAATAAGATGACAAAGAAATTTCCTTCATTAATGAACTCTTCCTTTCACCTGAACACTCAGAGGCCATTATAAGGTTATTAATTGGCTTGATTTCAATATTGTTGTGTCTCAGGAAATAGGGAGGCCTAAGAAGAGGAACAGCAGTTGGTGGAGTAGTCAGAACACACACATTTATTGATTAGGTTCACTGTCTTATATGGGCATAGTTTGTGACACCCCAAAACAATTACACTAGTAATATAAAGATCACTGATCATTGATCACCATAACAGATAGAGTAATAAAATGAAAAAAGTTTGAAATATTGCAAGAATTACTAGATGTTACAAAGAGACAAAATGTGAGCACCTGCTATTGGAAAAATGCCGCTGATAAACTTGCTCAATGCAGGGTTGCCACAAAACTTCAATTTGCAAAAAATGCAGTATCTGTGAAGTGCAATAAAATGAGGTATGCCTGTATAACACAGACACACACGTACGCACTCACACATACCCACATACACACACATACACATACACATATACATGTACATGTACATGTACATGGGGCATCTGAATGGCTCAGTAAATAGAGCTCTGGACCTGTAGTCAGAAAGACCTGAGTTTGAATCTGGCCCTAGACACTTAACTAGCTATGTAGTAATTACATTTACCTTGAGCAAGTCACTTAATTTCTGTTTGCCTGGGAGGCAGCTAAGTGACTCAGTGGAGAGAATGCTGGTCCTGGAGTCAAGAATATTTGAGTTCAAATCTGGACTCAAACATTACTAGCTGTGTGACACAGAGTAAGTTGTTTAACCTCTGTTTGTCTTAATCTGTTGGAGAAGGAAATGGCAAACCACTTCAGGAACTTTGTCAAGAAAACTCCATGGACAGATGGCTGAACAACAACAATAGATACACATAGAGGTGGGCAGAATTTCTCATTAGTCTTCTGGAAGCATGGTTGGTCCTTATGCAAGTTTTTCAAAATTATATTTCTCTACAATATTATTACCACTATACAAATTGTTCTTCTGGTTCTGGTCACTTCCCTTTGCATCAGTTCATTTAAGTCACTCCAGATTCCTTTGAAACCATCCATCTCATCATTTTTTGAAATAGTCCAGCACTCAGTTATATTCAGACACAACAAACCATTCAGCCATTAACCAGTTGATGGGTATTCCTTCAAATTCCAATTCTTTTCTATCTCCAAACAAACAAAACAAAAAAAATTTTTTTTGGAATTTTTTTACATCCTTAGAATTTTTTTTAGACTCACCCCTCCCTCATTCTACTTTCCCTCTAATTTCCCACCACTCTTTTCTCTCTTTTCCTACTACTTCCCTTTTGAGTGAAATGTATTTCTATACCCAACTATGTGGAGGTAGCTAGATGACTCAGTGGATAGAGTGCTGGGCCTGGAGTAAAAAAAACAAAAAACAAAAACAAAAACCTGAGTTCAAATCTGACCTCAGATATTTACTAGCTGTGTGACTCTGAGCAAGTCACTTAACCTCTGTTTGCTTTAATCCATAGGAGAAGGAATAGTAAACCACTCCAGTATCTTTGCCAAGAAAACCCCATGGACAATATTCATGTACTATGGTCTGTAGGATCATGAAGAGTTGGCTGCTACTGAACAATAACAACCCAACTCCAGGGGTGGGTGTGTGTGTGTGTGTGTGTGTGTGTGTGTGTGTGTGTGTGTATTCTTCCTTTCTTTGACCAATTAACATGAGAGTGAAGTTTGAACATCAGACCCTCCAGTCCCCTTATTGTTTGAATGGACTTCTACTTGTTCACCCAGACTATGTGAACTAATTTTCTGCACTCTTCTTTTTCTCCCCTCCCCCCTCAGTATATTCCTCTTCCTCTCCCTTTTCCTTCTTCTTTTAGGTGATTAAGACAAGAGAACCACTCCCAGGTCTTTTGTATAATTAGACTCACTCTGTGGACTCTGATGATGATAGAATTCGGAAGGGACTCATATGTCAAATCTCCCTGTATTAGGATATAAACAATTTATCCTTGTTTAGTCTTTTGTCATTTTAAATTCATATTTCACTTTTCATATTTCTCTTAATTCCTGTGTTTAAACTTTAAAGTTTCTATGCCATTCTGATCTTTTTATCAGGAATGCTTCAAAGTCCTCTATTTCATTAAAGATCCATTTTCCCCCTTTTTTGGGGGGGGGTGATGTATGTTATTCTTGGTTGTAAGCCGATCGTCTTTTGCCTTCTTGAACATTGTACCCCAGCCTCTCCATTGCTAAGTGGTAACTGCTAAATCATGTGTGAGCCTCATTGACTCCGCAGTACTTGAATTCTTTCTTTCTGGCTTCTTGCCAGTATTTTTTTTTTAACTTGGAAGCTCTGGATTTTGACTATAACATCTCTGGGAATTTTTCATTTTGGGGTTTCTTTCAGAAAATGACTAGTGAATTCTTTTTGTTTCTACTTTGCCTTGTGTTTCTAAGTGATCTGTGTAGTTTTAAGATTGCTCAAAATATGATGTCCAGGCTCTTTCTTTTTTGCTTAGGACTTGCATGTAGTCCAATGATTCTTTTTTTTTATCCTCCTTGATTCCAAGTCAGTTTCTTTTTCTATGAGATACCTTCCATTTTTTTTCTGTTTCTTTACAGTCTCCTGACTTTGCTTTGATGTTTCTTATTGTTTCATGGAGATATCAGTTTTTATTTGGCCCATTCTAATTTTTAGGGAGCTTGTTGCTTGAGTAAGTTTTTGTATCTCTTGCGCTAGCTGCTAATTTGCTTTCCAATTCTTTATTCTATAACTCTCATTTCTTTTCTACTCTAGCACTCTCAGGACATTTTTTTAAATTACTGCTTAATGACAACTACAAAACTCTTGCTTTCTTTAACGCTTCCAGGATCTAAGAAAATTTGTGCCAAAGTTGTTTTTCTTTGAGACTTGTGGTTAACAGGCTTTACTTGTATATATTTGGAGTAATTTTCTTCTGATTTTTGTCTTAAGCATCCTTTCATCACAATAGCTTTTTATGGTGGGATTATTTTTTTGTTCACTCATTCTTTCTGCCTGTTTTTTGAATCTGGACTTAATATTAGTGCCAAGCTCTGTACACTTCTGGAGGAAAGTCTGAGTTTGTCCTGCTTCTGACTCTTTTTTTGGGTGGGGGGGATATTGAGTGTTGTATTATTCTAGTCTCTAGGGGATAGCTCAGGCTGGGGAATTTCAAGCTTTCAATGGTCCCGAAGTAGTCTGATCTGGGGCAACATCTAATTACTGCCTCCTTGGTCTCAAATCTGCAACTTTCTGACCTAGGTCTTTGTCTGAGCAACATTAGACTGCTGCTGGAAATATCTCCTATCAGTCAGCTGGAAAACTCTGATGGTTCACAGTGACAGAGTGTCATGTTTCCCTTTGATCAAGGATTCTTGCTATGGTCATTCCTCTGAAGGCTTCAGAATGGGCTATGAGCTGGAATCGAAACCCTGATGTTCTACTGGGAGTCTGAACCACCCCACTGCTGGTTGCTTTTGAACTTCCTCTTTGTTGAGTAGGTAGCCAGGACCCTCAAGCTTTGTCTCCTACATCTGGGGGCTGAGACCCCTCCTCAGTTCTCCTTTCACCTTTGACCTGAAACTGGGTAGTCAGCCACAAAGATTCCAGTTGGTCCCTGTTTTAGCATCCTGCATTGCATGCTCCAGTACAGGTACGGAATCACCTCTTTCCCTGGTATGCTTCTTATCAAATATTTCTGGCCACGGTCCATCCCCAGTGTTCACAGACCTCTCCCTCTGTTTCCCTATGCTGATCTGGTCTGGAAATATGGCTAACTATAATTTTGTTTCTTGGATTTCCCCATCAGGATTCAGTCTGATGAACTTTTTAGATATGTTTGGAGGAGTTTGGGGAGTGGTACAGAACTCTCTGTACTTCTTCCTGATACTTTGCCATCTTGGCTCCACCTACAAACAGTCAGTTTTCTAAGGAGGAAAACCAAGATATCAATAGTCAATTTTTTTTTCAAAAAGTACCACAATACTAATAATTAGAGCATTGATAAAAGCAACTCTGAAGTTCTACTTTAATTCCACTTAACTGGCAAAGATGACAAAAGCAAAATTAAATGACAAATGTCAGAAGGGTTATGGGCACTCTAACAAGCCCACTAATGCCATGTTATTAGAACTGTGAATTCATACAGCTATACTAGAAAACAAATCACAACTATGCTCTAAAAGTGTCCAGACAGTGTCACATCCTTTGACCCAGGGATATCACAGTTACCCCCAAGGACATCGAAGAAAGATAAAAAATGACCCATATATACAAAAATATTTATAGCAGCTAAATGACTAAACAATGATGATATATGACATAATAATAGCAGCTGCCTCAGAGGATTTTTGTGAGGATCAAAGGATATAATCTCCATAAAGTCTTTATAAAACTACACAAATACTACATAAATGGTTGTTATTATTTTTATTAATGAATATAATGAAATTTAACATAAATGAGAAGTTTCAGAGAAAACTTGGAATGTCTGTGTGAACATTTTATACAATAACAAAAATTTATGCAATAACATTATAAAGAAAAGCAATTTCAAAAGACTTAAGAACTCTCATCAATAAAATGGTGAAGCATGATGCTCCAGAGGACTGAAGATGAAGGATGCTAGCCACCATCCCCCTCCCCCGACAAAGAGGTCACAGACTAAAAAGGTAGAATAAGACAGATTTTTGGACATTGACAGCGAGGGAATTTGCTTTGCTTAACTATGCTTATTAGTTCTTTTTGTTATGTTAAATTAAAGGAGATAGTGAGAGGGAAAATATTTTTAATAAAAATATTAGCTTAAAAATAAATCACTTAGGACTTTTCTTCCAAATCTATTCCTGGGACTAAAAGTCCCAGGTACTTTAAGGGGACTGTAAGCTCAGCATTAATCAGCAGTGTGGCATAGCAGACAAAAAGTAAATGAGCTCTCAGAATACATTGAGTGGAAGATAACTTCCAGGAACAGGAAGATGATAGTTATAGTGTACTCTGCCCCTGTCAGACCCCATCTCTAGTACAGAGTTCAGTTCTAGATACTGCATTTTAAGAAGAACACTGAGAAGGAGGAGAGTGTTCAGAGGTAGATAAATAGGAAAGTTGAAATCCTCGTCCGTGTCATAGAAGGAAGGATTGTAGAATGTTTATCTGGCAGAAGAGAACACTAAGAGAGGGACACAATAGCTGCCTTCAAGAATTTGAAGAGCTCTCATATAAAGAAGGAATTAGAGTTTCCCTAGTGGGCAGGATGGATTGGACCAGGTTCAGAGGATCTCTTCCAAATCTCAAAATCTATGATTCCAGACCTTGCAGTTCTCCAAAACTCCCATATCTTTTCCAAACAAAATATTATATAACCAAACTTCTCCTATCTTATATTTGTAAAGTTAACTTTTTGAACTCAAGTATAACTCTTTAGTTTTTGTTCTTATTTTTAAAATTCCTATTAAATTTCAACTCATTAGGTTCTCCTTAATATTTCAGCATGTTGTGATATTTTTGAGTATTGATTCCGTCATTTAGCTATTCCTTTCAGATTTTTGTAACAAACTTTATAAAAATGTTTGTCCATGCCTTTATCCAATTAATTTAATTTTTTTAACAGCACAAGGCCAACCACAGATCCCTAGACCACACCTCTAGAGACTTTTTCCAAGTAGAAGTGGAACAATTGTTCCTTGATGAGTCCAACCATTCAAATAATTCCAAATACATCTAATAACATCATCTTTTAACACACAATTCTCCATTTTTTTGCCAAATAAAAAAAAGACGTTTAATGTTTTATCAGATACTTTGCTATAATATAAGTAAATAAATGCAACATTCCTCTAATTCACCAGTTTAATAACCCTGTTCAAAAAAGAGGGAGAGGGAGGATAAAGTTGGTTTGTTAGAACTTGTTTTTACTGAAACCATGCTGGTTCTGTTTATTATTCCTTCCTTTTCTAGATGTCTAGTCTAGTCATCTCTTTAATAGTTCATTTCAAAGTTATGCCAGAAATTACAGTCAAGCTCTCTTCTGTAGTATGAAGATTCCATTCTTTTCCTTATAAAAAATCAAGATAGTTAAGCAGTTGCTCATCTCTAGTATTTTGGTATCTTTCTTTTTTTTTTTCTTTTTTTTAAGGCAATTGGGGTTAAGTGACTTGCCCAGGGTCACACAGCTAGTAAGTGTCAAGTGTTTGGTCTGAGGCTGGATTTGAACTCAGGTCCTCCTGACTTCAGGGCCGATGCTCTATCCACTGTGCCACCTAACTGCCCCAGTATCTTTCTTATCACCTTAAATCTTTTTAGCATCCTCCATTTCGTTAAAATTTGAATAGATCAGGGCTATCTTGATGCACTTTAACTGTCTCCTTATTTATCTTAGGTTATCAGTCATTCAGTCAGTTAACAAGCTTTAAGTATTTCTTATGTGCTAGCCACTCTGCTAAGTGCTGGGATTACAAGAAAAAGCAAAAGTGGTCAGTGTGCACAAAGAGCTCATTGGGGAGAAAACTTGCAACTAAGTAAGTAAGTGCAAAATATCTGTAGTGTCAATGTGAGGTAATGTGGAAGAGTAAGGCACTTGCAGCTGGGGGCCTTACCTAGAGATTCCTGTAAATGGTAGGATTAGAGCTGAATATTGAAAGAAGCCTGGGAAGTTTTAACCATTACTGGTCTGTCCATTCTAGTCAATAATGCATTTTCCTTGGCAGAGAAAAGAGAAGAAGAAGAATGAGGAGGAGAAGGAGAAGAATTCAGTAGTTTTACCATCTCTCTGATGTTTGTTACTGTTCAGATCACCCTGATCAGCATCCTATTTTTTTTGATTATCCTCTTTTTAACTTGATGTAGCTTTAAAAGGAAAAAAAAGCCTTAAAAAATATTCTTCACTTTTCTCCTGAGCTAATTCTTAAATTTAGAACTCTTTAAACAGGATTCATGTACACTTGAAACATGTATTCATGATTACAGGACTTTGCAAAGCTTTATATTTCTTCTCTACTACACGTCCTGCCTTTCATTGCCTTTTTTGTAGTTGGCTAGTGTGTGAGAGGTGGCTAGGTTCTGAAGTAGAGAGAGCCTGGAGCCTGGAGTCTGGAAGACCTAAATTCAAATCTGATCTCAGATAGTTACTGGCTGTGTGACCCTGGGCAAATTATTTAATCTCTGCCTCAGTTTTCTCATGTGGAAAATGGGGATCATAATAGTACCTAGTTCCCAGGGTTTTTGTGAGGATCTAATGAGATAATATTTGAAAAGTGCTTAGCACAATGCCTGCCACATAATAAGTGCTATTTAAATATTACCTATTGTTATTAGTTGAAGATGGTCGATGTGTTCTATTTGCATTCATGCCAGTCTCTTCAGATTCCTTCCATTTTTGCTCCTTATTGGAATTGTTATTCTCTATGGTTTCAGAATTTCCTTCTTGAGAATTTTTATCCTCCCTGGGATGGCTTCTTCTGTAGTATTTTACTCCAGGGACCCCTACTTACTTTTCTGTGAAATTTTTAAAGTTTGCTTTTTTAAATTCTAGAATGACTGTCAGAGTATGTCTGATTTGCCTTTTCTTATTTATCAGAAAGTAATCATATTCCCTCAAGTTCTCCTCCTTGTAACCCCAGCAAACCTGTTCCTCCCTGTCAGAGAGAATCAGATTCAAAATAAAATTCCACCTTATTGGTGCTTCTATCATTTGATGGTTTAGATTATCATTAAGGCAAATCAATAAGTTATTGACTGGTCAGCTTTTATTAGAAAGAGAGAGGGCTTCAGTAGGTGCCTGAACATTTGAAGGCCTCCTTCACTATTGTATTATGCCTCTGTCTCAGGCTTTTGATTTTTTTATTGAGCTCCTCATCTATTTACTCTTTCTATGTAGGTGTTTTTTTTTAGCATCCTATGATGGCAAAATTGCTTCTGCTTTCCTTTTAATGATTTTCCTGGCCTTCATTCCCCTTGACTATCATGTCTCTTTTGAATAAGACTTATCTATACAAAGTCATATTTCAGGTATGAGTTATATAACACTGAGTCTTAGTGCTGCTTATCGAGTCTTTAATGTTACAACTCCTAGTACATTTTACTTCATTCCCATATTTTATGTATTTGTGTATAAATAGTACAGATGATGCATTTTACTACTGGCTGCTGGTTTAGATACCCCATCCTTTCTTTCCTCCTTCTAGGTTTCTCAATCATTATTATCTGTTTCATGTTGTAACTTTTCTATATGATGTCTATTTTGGTGGATATATTCAGGCAGTTTTTTTCTTCTACTTTCTTTTTCATTTTTAAATTATTCTAATTAGAATTGCAAGACCTAGTTAAATATATTCTTTCTAGCTTTTATTAAAGCCAGAGGCCTATCATTCCTGTATTTTATTCTTTGGTCCACAAATCCAAATACCATTTGTGGACATTTAACTTAATTTGCTATTCCTTCTCCAATTTAGTTTTTCTCTTCTGTAGCTCTTGCCTTCAATGAGAAGCAGCAACTACAACCCTGCCTATGACTCTGTGGTCTTCAATTTATTTCCTAAGATTGTAACTTTTTCACTACTTTTTAAGGCCCTTATGGTAATATAATCTATGCCCCTGCAATCCTATATCTTATGTCTTGTTAGGCTGAGCGTATGAATGAAAGTTTAAGGTCCTTTTTTATGAAATGAATATAATCTGCAAAATAGAGAAGAGTGAGCTCATCTATAATTTCATACATAACTTCAAACTGAACTGTTAAAAAGATGGTTAGTGAATACCCAGAAAAGAAAGGAATGATAAAAGATAATGGAATGATAAACTATGTGAGTGCATGGTTTCAGTAAAAACAGATTATTTCACATGAACTTTATTTCTTTTTGTTTTTGACAGAGAAGAGGAGGGAGTACTAATTCATTAGGATTTTATCTTCTCTCCCCACATACTATTGACTGTAGTTTATTCCATGGGAACCACTGGCCCAGTTGGAGCCACCATATCCAGCAGGGAGCAGAAAGAGCCATACAACCACAGAGATTCAAAGGACATATAGCAGATTCCGGGATTAAGTTTGGCAAATGACAAGAAAGTTGACACTGGATTCAACTGAGAACTAGATCTGGATGTTAAGAATTGACTGGGGACAGCTAGGTGGTGCAGTGGATAGAGGACCAGCCCTGAAGTCAGGATGATCTGAGTTCAAATCTGGCCTCAGACCAAACACTTGACACTTACTAGCTGTGTGACCCTGGGCAAGTCACTTAACCGCAATTGCCTAAAAAAAAAAAAGAAAAGAAAAAGAAAAAGAAAAGAAGAAAGAAATGATGAGCAGGCAGACTTCAGAAAAACCTGGAAAGACTTATGTCAACTGATGCTGAGTGAAGTGAGAAGAACCAGGAGAACGTTATGCACAGTAACAGCCACGTTGTATTATGCCTAACTTTGATAGACTTATTTCTTCTTAGCAATGCAAGAATCTAAGACATCTCCAAAAGACTCATGATGGAAAATCCACATCCCAAAAAAAAGAGCTATGAAATCTGAATGCAGATCAAAGCATATTATTTGCTCTCTCTCTTTTTCGCGTCTTCTTTCTTGTGGTTTCTCCCATTGGTTCTAATTCTTCTTTACAACATGACTAATGTGAAAATAGGTTTAATATGAATATATATGTTGAGACTATATCAATTTATATGCCATCTTGGAGTCAGGGGAGAGAGATGGGGAGAAAAATTGGAACTCAAAATCTTATGGAAATGAATGTTGAAAACTAAAGATAAATAAATAAGTTTATTATTTAAAAAAAAAAGTGGCCTCTAGAAGCCCAGACAAGTGACCCTGATGGGGAGAAGGTTGAAGACACCAAGGAAAGAGAAAAGATATTGGTGCTTTGCAGTACTGGTGGCACGAGTTGCCTTAGTTACATGTTCCCTAAATGTATGTGTTAAGTTTATACCCATCATTCCCATAGATGCTGTCAGTAATTGTGAGTGTTTTAAAATTATTGTTCTTAGCAGTTATTATAGTAAAATCCTTTACTATATGAGCAATTTTGAGTCTACATTGAGTAATTTTGGTCTAACATCTGATTATTAAAAATAAGCTCACTGAAAAGGACTCATGAGATATCATTTTAGATGTGCAAATTTACACACCACTTCGAAGCCTTTATTGTGTTCACCCTTTGTGTGACTAAACTAACAAAGCTGAGTGCCAAATTGGGGAGATAGCATAGAAGAGCTGTTAAAGAGGCATTGATACAGTACTTTTTCTTATTATTGTGAGCGGACTCCAACAAGATTCCACAGGTCATCTAGTTGAGAGATAGTTATGTTCTAGGCTTTTTTTTTTTTTTCGCAATTGGGGTTAAGCGACTTGCCCAGGGTCACACAGCTAGTAAGTGTCAAGTGTTTGGTCTGAGGCCGGATTTGAACTCAGGTCCTCCTGACTTCAGGGCTGGTGCTCTATCCACTGCGTCACCTAGCTGCCCCATTCTAGGCTTTTTGAGAAGGAGTATGAGGGTGTTTTATAGCTACTATTCTTAATATGCCATTATATTAAATGCTCCCTTCATTTTACAATTAAGAAAACTAAATTCCAGGGAGATAAAGTGACGTGCCCAAGAGAACCCAGGGATAATAAAACCACACAATGACTGAGATTCAGCTTAGGTCTTCTGACTCCAGAGCTTGTCTCTTTCCACATGTGAATGAGTCAATCCATAAATATTTATTAAACCACTATTATGTACCAGGCACATAGAGACAGCTAGTTGGCTCAGGGGGCAGAGCATTGGACCTAGTGTCAGGAAGACCTGATTGTTCTGCCTCAAACATTCACTAGCTGTGTGACCTTGGGCAAGTAAATTGTTTACCTTTATCCAGTAGAGAAGGAACTAACAAAGCACTTTAGTATCTTTGACAAGAAAATCCCATAGACAGTATGGTCCATGGGGTCAAAAAGAGTTAGACACAACTGAATCACTGAACAAATGTGCCACGCACTGTTCTAGTGTTGGGGATACAAATAAGAAAGATAAAGACTATCCTGGCACTTAAGGAGTTCCCAGTCTAATGGAAGTTTGGGACAGTGTCCCCTTTACCCTGGAGCAGCCAACTTTAACATAAAGTTAAAAAAAATAGGCTGGAAAAAATGAGCAAATGAAAACAACAACAACAACAACAACAGCAAAACCCTGACCACAGAAAGTTACTATGGTAATAAGTAAAATCAAAACACAAACTAGGAAAACAATGAAATTAAAGTCGCTACATATAGAGCCTCAAAGAAAAATGTGAATTGGTCTGAGGCCCTGGAAAGGCTCAAACAGGATTTTAAAAGTCAAATATGAGAAGTAGAAAGATAATTGGGAAAAGAAATGAAAGTGATTCAAGAAAATCATGAAAAAAGAGTCAACAGCTTGGTAAATGAGGCACAAAAAATACTTTAAAAAACACATTAAAAAAAAGAGAATAGCCCAAATGATAAAAGAGACCCCAAAATCTACTGAAGAACAGAATTCTATAAAAATTAGAATTGGCCAATGGAAAAAGATGTACAAAAATTCATTGAAGAAAAGAAATACTTAAGAAGTATAATTGGCAAGTGGAAAAGGAAGTACTAAAGTTCACTGAAGAAAATAATTCCTTAAAAATTAGAATTGGCCAAGTGGAAGCTAATGGCTCCATGAGACATCAAGAAAAAAATAAAATCAAAAGAATAAAAAAAAGGAGAAAATGTGAAATATCTTATTAGGACAAAAAAAAAACTGACCTGGAAAATAGATTGAGGAGAAATAATTTAAGAATTATCAGACTATTTGAAATCTATGATTAAAAAGAGAGCCTTAAACATGATCTTTGAAGAAATTATGAAGGAAAACTGCCTTGATATGCCAGAACCATGGAGTAGGATAGAAATGGAAAGAATCCATTGCTCACCTCTTGAAAGAAATCCAAAAATAAATACTTCCAGGAATATTATAGCTAAATTCCAGAGGTTCCTGGTCAAAAAAAAAAATCTAGCAGCCAGAAAGAAAGAATTTAAATATCATAGAGTCACATTCAGGATACACGAGATTCAGAAGCATCTACATTAAAGAATTGGAGGGCTTAGAATATGATATTCCTGAGGGCAAAAGAGTGCAAATTACAATCAAGGCTCATCTACCCAGGAAAGCACATGACTAGGTTGATACAATATAATAAAAATGACATTTCTACCTAAATTAATTAATTTACTCAGTACCATACCAATTAAACTACCAAAATTATTTTATAAAGCTAAAAAAAAAAAACAAAATTTATCTGGAAAAACAAAATGTCAAGAATATCAAAGGAATCACTGAAAAAATTGTGAAGGAAGGTTGCTTAGCCATACCAGATCTCAAACTGTATTATAAAGTGATAAACAGCCCAAAATCTGATACTGGCTAACAAATAGAGTGGTGGATCACTGGAGTAAGTTAGGTACACAATACATAGTAGTAAATGACCACAGTAATCTAGCATTTTATAAACCAAATATCCAAGCTTACAGAGAAAGAACTCACTATTTGGCAAAAATTGCTGGGAGGACAGCAAAGCAGTTTGGCAGAAACTAGATATAGACCATTATCTCACACCACATACCAAAATAAAGTCAAAATGAGTACATTATGTAGACATAAATGATGATATCATAAACAGATTTGAGGAGTATGGTATAGTTTATCTGTCAGAATTTATTGCCAAAGAAGTGATAGCATTATGGGAAATAAAATAGATAATTTTTATTGCATTAAATAAGTTTTGCACAAATAAAACCAATGCAATTAAGAATAGAAGGAAGGAAAAAAGCTAGAAAAATTACAGCAAATTTCTCCAAGCAAGGCTTCATTTCTCAAATATATAGAGAATTAAGTCAAATTTATGATACTATAAGTCATTCTCTAATTGATAAATAGTCAAAGATTATGAACAGATAGTTTTTAGATAAAGAAATCAAAGCTATCTATAATTATAAAAAATAATCTAAATCACTTTTGGTTAGAGAATTACAAATCAAAACAACTCTGAGGCACCATGTCACACCTATCAGATTAGCTAATATGACAGAAAGGGAAAATGATTAATGTCGAAGAGGATGTGGGAAAATTGGGACACTAATGCACTTTTGGTGGAATTGTGAACTGATTCAGATATTGTGGAGAGCAATTGGAACTATGCCCAAAAGTCTATAAAATTGTGCATACCCAGCAATTACCATTACTAGGTCTTTACCCAAGAGATTAAAAAAACAAAAACAAAAACAAAGAAAAGAAAAAGACCTATATGTGAAAAATATTTATAGCAACTCATTTTGTGGTGGCAAAGAATTGGAAATTGAGGGGATGTCCATGATTGGGGAATGGCTGAACAAGTTGTGGTTGTGGACAAGTTGTGAGAGATTATTATACTATAAGAAATGGTGAACAAGATGCTTTCAGAAAAACCAGGAGTTAGATGAACTGATACAAAGTGAAGTGAGCAGAACTAGAACACTGTACACTATAATAGCAATATTGTACAATGACCAACAGTGAATGACTTAACTATTCTCAGCCATACAATGATCCAAGACAATTCTGAAGGACTCATGATAAAAAATGCTATCCACCTCCAGAGAAAGAACTGATGGAGTCTGAATGCAGATCAAAGCATACTTCCTTTTTATTCTCTTTATTTTTCTTGTTTATTTATTTAGTTTTTTGCTGTGTGTTTTCTTCACAGAATGACCAGTATGAAAATATGTTTTGTATGACTGCACAGGTATAATCTATATTAAATTGCTTGCTGTCTTGGGGAGGAGGTTGGTAAGGATGGGAAAGAATTTGGAACTCAAAACTAAAAAAAAAGAATGAATTTTTTTTTACGTCTTTGAAAAAAAATAAAATGTTAAGAATAATTAAAAAAAAATGTGCCAAATGTGGCCATGATGGAGCAGTCCAAAGGAGTGCAGCCTGGTGTTGAATGATGAAATGATTGTCTTAGGCATTAAATGGAGATTCTAGAAAGAGTTCTGCCTTCCAATCAGAGAGGACTTAGGCAGAGGGTGGTAGGATGACGTGATCTTACAGGCTGAAGATTTTCCTGGGTGGGGCATGATAGATAAGTGCATAAAAGAACCATCAAGTGGGAAATGAAGCATTTTAAAAATTCCTATTCGTTGACTACAAATTATACAAATCCTTCTAGAGTGAGTATTAAGTAAGGCCAGAAAAATCACAGATTGACTGAACATTTTTTACTTTCGACCTTTGACTCCTGAATCTCTGTAGGATAACCTTCTGAGACCAGTCATTGTAAACATAGACTGCTGCATTTCCTTATTGAACAAATACCAGCACTTAAAACAAACAAATAAACACACAAAAATAAAAGATCATTCCTCATATATCAAATGAATTGTTTGGAACAAATGGCACTGAAAGTCCTTTCTGAAAGCAGCCAGTCATCTATGTATCATAGCTTATGCTTAGTATCATAGCAAATTTTGTTGTTCAGTCATTTTTCAGTTGTGTCTGACTCTTCGTGACACCATTTGGAGTTTTCTCAGCAGAGATACTGGAATGGTTTGCCATTTCCCTCTCCAGTTTATTTCATAGATGAAGAAACTGAGGCAACTGGGGTTAAGTGACTTACTCAGGGTCACAAAGCTCGTGGGTGTCTGAGGCCAGATTAAAACTCAGGAAGAGGAGTATTCTTGACTACAGACTTAGCTAGTACTCTATCCACTGTGCCACTTAGATGCCCACAATTAGTATCTAAATAAACCAAACTATAAATTCCCTGATGGCAAGCATTATATTTCAGTTTGATAAAATGGAAATAGCCCTGAAAATCCTGATTTGAGCTCTATCTCTGCCAGTTGTATGACAATAAGCAATTAACTTAACCTCTCTGAATCATGGTGGATTAAATAATGTCTAAAACCACTTCCTCTTCAAACATTTAAAGGTTTTGTAAATTTTGGGAGAAGGAAGTGGCAAACTAATCCAAGATTTTTTTTTGTTTTTTGTTTGTTTTTTTTATTAATAAATTTGTTTATTTTTAGTTTTAAACATTTACTTCTACAAGATTTTGAGTTCCAAATTTTCACCCCATCTCGTCCCTCCCCCCACCCCAAGATGGCATGCATTCTGAATACCCCTTCCCCTAGTCTGCCTTCCCTTCTATCTCTCCCCACCTTCTCTTATCCCCTTCCCCTTCTATTTTCCTGTAGGGCAGGATAGATTTCCGTACCCCATTTCCTGTAGTTCTTATTTCTCAGTTGCATGTGAAAACATTTTTTTAAACATGTTTTTAAAACTTTGGGTTCCAAATTTTCTCCCTTCCTCCCTCCCCACCCACCCTCATTGAAAAGGCAAGCAACTCAATATAGGTTATATGTGTGCAGTTATGCAAAATACTTCCATAGTAGGCATGCTGTGAAAAACTAACTCTATTTCCCTTAATCCTATCCTGCTCCCCCATTTATTCTATTCTTTCTTTTGACCCTGTCCCTCCTCAGAAGTATTTGCTTCTGATTACCCCTATTTCCCAATCTGCCCTCCTCTCTATCATCCCCCTACTCTCTTGTCCCCTTCGCCCCCATTTTCCTATAGGGTAAGACATATTTCCATACCTAATAGAGTGTGTATGTTATTCCCTCCTTAAGTCGAATCCTATGAGAATAAGATTCACTCATTCCCTCTCACCTTCCCCCATTTCCCCTCCACTGTAAAAGCCTTTTCTTTTCTGTTTTTTTTGTGTGTGAGATAATTTACCCTTTTCTCTCCCTTTCTCCTTCTCTTAGTATAATCCTCTCTCACCCCTTAATGTTATTCTGCAGATATGAGCCCTTCATCTTCATTTCAGCCTGTGCCCTCCATCTACCTATCTATCTATCTGTCTATCTATGTACGTAATATTATTTTTTCCCTCCAACTACCCTAATACTGACAAAGGTCTCATGAGTTACAAATATCATCTTTCTATGCAGGAATGTGAACAGTTCAACCTTAATAAGTCTCTTATGATTTCTCTTTCCTGTTTACCTCTTCATGTTCCACTTGAGTCTTGTATTTTGAAAGTCAAATTTTCTATTCAGCTCTGGTCTTTTCATCAAGAATGTTTGAAACTCCTCTATTTCACTGAATGACCATTTTTTCCCCTGAAGGATTATACTCAGTTTTGCTGGGTAGGTGATTCTTGGTTGTAATCCTATCTCCTTTGCCCTCTGGAATATTATATTCCATGCCCTGTGGTCCCTTAATGTAGAAGCTGTTAAATCTTGTGCTATTTGTGTTTCCACAATACTTGAATTGTTTCTTTCTGGCTGCTTGTAATATTTTCTCCTTGACCTGGGAACTCTGGAATTTGGCTACAATATTCCTAGGAGTTTTCCTTTGGGTATCTCTTTCAGGAGGAGATCGGTGGATTCTTTCCATTTCTATTTTGCCCTCTGGTTCTAAAATATCAGGGCAGTTTTCCTTGATCATTTCTTGAAAGATGATGTCTAGGCTCTTTTTTTGATCATGGCTTTCAGATAGTCCAATAATTTTTAAATTCTCTCTCCTGGATCTATTTTCCAGGTCAGTTGTTTTTCCAAAGAGATATTTCACATTATTTTCTAATTTTTCATTCTTTTGGATTTGTTTTACAGTATCTTGATTTCTCATCAAGTCACTAGCTTCCAATTGCTCTATTCTAATTTTTAAGAAAGTATTTTCTTCAGTAGTCTTTTGGACTTCCTTTTCCATTTGTTCAATTCTGTTTTGTAGGGCATTCTTCTCCTCATTGGCTTTTTGGACCTCTTTTGCCATTTGGGTTAGGCTATTTTTTAAGGTGTTATTTTCTTCAGTATTTTTTTGGTTCTCCTTTAGCAAGCTGTTGACTTGTTTTTCATGATTTTCTTGCATCACTCTCATTTCTCTTCCCAGTTTTTCCTCTACTTCTCTTACTTGCTTCTCAAAATCCCTTTTGAGCTCTTCCAAGGCCTGGGACTGATTGATATTTTTCTTGGAGGTTTTGGATGTAGGAGCTTTGACTTTGTTGTCTTCTTCTGGTTGTATGTTTTGATCTTCTTTGTCATCAAAGTAAGATAATATATTCTGACTCTTTTTGCACCGCTTACTCATGATCCTGGCCAATTACTTGAGTTTTAAACTCTTTGTTAAGGTAAGAGTCTGCTTCCAATGTGGAAAATGTACTGCCCCAAGCTTCGATAGTTTGCATAGCTATTTTCAGAGATACTTGTAGGGACCAGTAAATTTTCAGCTCTTCCAAGGTGCTATGATAAGCGGCGAGGTGTTTCCTCTCCACCGCCACAACAAGCTCCACCACGCCAGTGCTCCTCCTCTCCCCAAGACTGCCACCCAGAACTGTGACCTAGATCCAAGCACGGGCAAAACAAGAGATTTCTGCCTCAGCACTGGCAAAGAGATCCCTGCAATCCCTCTCTGATCAGTCATTCGATTCCCCCTCAGTCTGTGGGCTGGAAGCTCAGGAGGCAGCCGTGGCCACACTTGGGACTTGTGCCTGAAACCTAGCTTTTCTCTCTCACCTCTGTCACAGACTTTTCCCACTGACCTTCTAAGTTCTCTTTGGCATTCGTGGGTTGAGAAGTCTGGAAACTGCCACATCTGCCTGCGATTCAGTCCTCTGAGGCCTGCTCCAGGTTCACTGTGGCCTGCGTACCCACGCCGCACTGCGCTCCTCTCCCCGCCCTGTGTGATATATCTTTCCAATTAACCATCCAGGTTGTCTTGGGCTGGAAATTTGTTTCACTCTGTCTTTTTGTGGGTTCTGCTGCTTTAGAATTTGTTTAGAGCCATTTTTTTTAACACGTATTTGGAGGGGTTTGGAAGAGAGCTCAAGCAAGTCACTGCTTTCACTCCTCCATCTTGGCTCCGCTCCCCCAAGATCTTTGCTGAGAAAAATCCCAAATGAGGTCACAATGGGACACGGCTAGAATGACTTAGCAGTTATTTTCAGTATTAATGCCACTTCCATAGGGTTAGCATGTATTCATTTATCATTAGCCTTTAATCCTCTCCTGTTGTTTTCTCCCTCTACCTGTACTTCTATCCTCTCTGTCTAATTGAAATCCTATATATCACTCAAGAAGCAACTAAAATCCTTCCTCCTCCATAAGCTTTTCCTGACCATCTCAATGATCTCTCTGTTCCCCCTAATACAATAGCATTTGTTGTCTAGACCAAACAATTTACCCCACAAGTAAGACAAATGACGACTTGAGTAGTTCATTATTCTCTCAGTGTTTCTTGTGTTCCTCTTTTTTATTCAAATTGATTACCAGAACTGGTAATGTCTTCTGCTTTTGTGTCTTCCATATCACAGAATTGGAGGCATAAGAGTTAGTTAGTAAATGATCTAGGATTGGGAGTGGACAATTCTTTCATCTCTTATCTTAGAGTAGTCCCATATAACTCGGGTGGGTTTATCTGATTTGTGGAGGGAGGTGATGTTGGGATGTAGGAAAAACATCAGCAAGAGTGCTTACAGCATTAGGGCCTGTTAGGTTTTATAATAGTGGCAGTTTTGACCTCTTCATGATATTATAGATTAGAATGAAGAGCTAACTAGTTTGCATGACTGTCTTGTAGCTGCAGACCTGGATTATAGCAGGACATTTGTTTTTATGAAATCAGTTAACAGCCAAGAAAGCCAATTGAAATGAATAGAAACTAATTGAAAGTAATGGAGAATTACCTGAAAATATATTGCAAGTAAATTAAATTAATTGAAGGTAATTGATAGTGACTGGAATTAATAAAAAGTAATGGAAACAAATTGGACTTAATTGAAATTTATTGAAATTGAATTAAACTCAATAACTCAAAACCTATTAAACTTAATAGAATCTAATTGATATTAATTATAGTCAATGCTTAATAACAGAACATTCTTAAAGGATTTCCACAGGGTTCGTACAATGCTATTGTCTTAAAAAGTGAAAATAATTTCAAAGGAAGGGAAAAAATGCATTCACAGGAATAAAATACAGCTTTGGAAATTTTAATTCTTCTTTGGAGTAGCTAAATTAGAGGCATTTGATTTTGATAGCAGCTTTCTCAGATGATTTAGAAAGATAAAAATGGGTCTACCTTTTTTTTCTTCCTTGGGGAGGAGACTTCTATTAGAGTTTAATGAAAACAGTTTACCTGTTAAAACATTAGTTTTGATTTGATGAATAACTCCTCCACTGGATGTGGTATCCCAGCATCTGTCTTCTTTATGGGCATTTGTAGACCTTCTTTAGTTTTTCTTCCTTTCAACTACAATGCACCTTAGGTCTCCTGAGTTTCTTCTTAGATTTCTCTCTGATTCCATCCTAAGCTTAAATCCCCAGCTTCCTCATCCCCCAGCTCTGTACATTTGAAAGAATTAAACACCTTTGTGAATAAACCCATTAGGCAGTCTATTCAGTACTGCACTTTCCATTGTGAAATTATACTTGCCATGCTCTTCCACTGTAGGTACAGATTATGAATGTATGCTTTTGGTTCTCCTTATAGCAGCATTGTTTTGTGAAGAGTAATTTTCCCCCCAAAGAACTGAATCCAATCTATTTTTTAATGAAATATTTATTGAATTGTTGGGTGAAAATGGGTTAAATATACCATGGGAAGTGGATGGCAATGCTGGAGGGGAAGTAAAGAAAGCTGGAGGCAAAAGAATTAAGTGAAAGAAGTTGGTCTTCACCATTCCCTGTATTCTTGCTCCTCTCAGAAACATCTTCCCTCCAAGACAAAAACATCCAAATTCCTATTACCTGCCCCCCACCCACTTACCAAACCCTACTCTTCTTTCTTTGATTCACACTAAAATGTAAATTACTGAAAACTTTTCCAAATGTTATGTCTTCTAGGATCTAATGATGGAAAGAAAAATGTTATTTTGGTGGAATTTCAGGCAGGTAGAATTGGGGAGGAAAATATTTAGCTGACTCTATGAATAGGGAAATTAATACTAGTTATGCCACATAGGTACAGATACGGTAGTGATAAGTGATCATTTCCATTCAATCATTTTTCTCTCTTGACAAATACATTCTTTGCTGGAGGGGGAGAATTCCTTGTTAGGTAGAAGGGGAAGAGGAGAGGCTGGGTAGAAGATGAAGGAATGGACAGTGAGTCAACATGGTTTAGAAAAATGTTTCCTATATTGTATTTTGTAGAATCTTGGTGTGTATAGTAACTAATTATGTATTCCAGGAGAAAATTTCAGTGTTATTGATATTTGCCCTTTAGAATACTAAATCTAGAATTATGAATCTTTCAAAAATCCTTGTTACATGTGGCAATTTTATACTTCAAAATGTAAGTTTGATTTGTGATCTCAAGAAGTGGGTATTCTCTCTATCATTACATATTCACACACATCTATGACTTCTTATCCCATGAAATTCTTGTCTACATTCTTCCGTAACTCCCCCAGAGAGGACTCATAGAAGGTGCTAGATGCCTGCCTCTGAGATTTCCATATTCCACTGAGTACCAATGGAGCCCTAGTCTCTCCCTCTCTTATCTTTTACTTTATCCACATAACAAGTTCACTTCTTTTTCTGGCCAAATATTTACCTCAATGATACCTCTCACATTGCTTACTGTTCTTTTTACTTCATTATATTCACTCAACAAACCTTTATTGAGTATCTCTATCTGGAAAGTCACTCTATTAGTTTTAAATAATAACCTACTGTGCCAGCAAAAATATTCAACTACAAGATACTTCGGGATTTTAAATGTATTGAAATAATCCTTACATGCTGGGATTGGGGTTGGGGGTATGTTTGTGTGTGTAGCAAACAAAATATAAAAACAGACTTAATTTCATTTTCTCTGCTCATAATGTTGGGTCAAGAAACAATAACCAAGATTTCTTGTCTTTGGCCTTCTAATGTTATTGATAGTCATTTCAGTCATGTATTACTCTTTGTGATCCCATCTGAGGTTTTCTTGGGAAAGATACTGGATTTGCTATTTCCTTCTCCAGCTCATTTTACAGATAAGGGACTGAGGCAAACAAAGTTAAGTGACTTGCCCAGGATCACACAGCTAGTAAATGTCTGAGGTCTGATTTAAACTCAGAAAGATGTTTTCCTGATTTCAGGCCCAGCATTTTATCCCCTGTACCACTTTAGCAGCCCTTGCCCATCTAATAGCCATTATTATATGGAGAGAAAACTCTGGATTTTCATATTCTTAATGCAAATATACTTAGGGTTTTTTTGTTTGTTTATTTGCTCAGGGATAAACACAGCATGTACTATGGTACCCTAATTATAACCTGGGTATCTAGTCCCAACACCCAAGCCTTACTGTCAGTATCATTATAATTAGCTCATTAAGCCCTCACACTGGGCCCTCTACATGAAAGTGATCTAGGCGTACATTAAACAATTCAAAAGGACAGGCAAAAAGATTAAAAGGGATTGCTGGAGAAAATGAACCAAACAAACTTCTAATGAATTTAATCACCTGTCCCAGCAGGGCATTTGAAATCACTTAAAGACAAAGTAGTGGTCTGCTCTGATCTTTATCCCAGCAAATACTAGAAGACATTTAGGTCACAAAGATGCAATTCACCCGACTCTCCTTCCAAGAGCCTTGATTTGGTTGCTTGGCTTATTCCCTGGGGAGTGAATGAGCGAGCTTACTCTACCTCACTCCTGCTCCTTGTAATCAAGTCAGGAAATTCCTTCCAAGTCCCTGAGTCTTTGTGAAAAGTAGTATTAAATGTCTGTGGCCAGGAGGGGACCAAGCTTGGTGTTCCATCTAAATGGGACCCTGAAACTTGGAGATGCAGGATTTGCCCTCTTCCATATGTTATGGCTCATGAGGAACTAACTATTTGTGTTGGTGAAAAGATTCAACAAGGCTGAAGACAATATATTGTGCTGTAATTTTGTTGAATAAATAAAAATAATCATTGTACTTATATTCAGTAGCTTTATAGCTCATTAGGAATTGTCAGAGTTTATTCTCTGTTGCCACAACTTTTAAGAATCCAGTATTGGAGCAGCTAGGTGGTGCAGTGGATAGAGCACTGGCCCTGGAGTCAGGAGGACCTGAATTCAAATCTGGCCTCAGACACATAACACTCACTAGCTACATGACTCTGGGCAAGTCACTTAACCCTGATTGTCTCACCCCCCCAAAAAAATAATAAAAAAAGAGTCCAGTGTTACCTATGAATTAGCATGACACATCACAGGGAAATTTAGGAGAGTTACTAGAACAGTGATAATTGTTTATCATCTGAGGGCCAGTCAGTCTAAGATTAGAGAGAATCATCATTAGGCTATATGACTTCTTTTAGATGCAGCAACTATTGAAGACCATGTATTAACTTATAGATAATTTGTGAGTTGTCTATATTGATAAAAATGCATTTTTGGGAAGCATAGAATAAGATGGACTGATATTTACGTAGCACCTTCTATTGGCAAAGCTATTTATGCATATAATCCCATTTACCAAAGATTTCGGTGCTATAGGAATTATTGTTTGTATTTTACAGAAGAGGGAAACAAAGCTTGGAGAGATTAAGGAACTTACCTTTGCCCAAAGAACTAAAAAGTAAAAGAGACACAGTTACTATGTGTAGAGTTTTGATTGGAATTTTCATAGCTAATTGCTTTTCTTGAAGATGGTCTGCTTTTTTCCTTTTCTAGCCTGAGTTTTGGAGGGAATGGGCTGTATATATTTTTCCATATGAGAACCATTTTTTCCTTTCTTTCTTCCTTCCTTATTTCCTTCCTCCCTCTCTGTCCTCCCTCCCTGCTTTCCTTCTCCCTCTCCTCCTTCCTTCCTTTCTTCCCTTCCCTCCTTTTCTTTCTTCCTTTCTTTCCTTCATTCCCTCCTTTCCTTCCTTCCTTCCTTCCTTTCTTCCTTCCTTCCTTCCTTCCTTCCTTCCTTCCTTCCTTCCTTCCTTCCTTCTTTCCTTCCTTCCTTCCTTCCTTCCTTCCTTCCTTCCTTCCTTCCTTCCTTCCTTCCTTCCTTCCTTCCTTCTCAAGTCTCCAAGATATATCAGTAACACAATATTATTTCCAATTTACTTGCCTAACACTTTGCTGCCTTCACTTAAATGCATTTTTTTCCTTTGAGAGACCCAGGCTCATGTTTCTATGTCATGGTGTGGAGTTTCTTGAAGATCATAAGAAGACTTTTTATCCTTTCTGCTACAGGGAGATGGTGAAGTTTTTCACTAACAAGGATACATCAAAAAACCTGGCTGGAAGTAAATATTATGTCATTAGATTGTTAGTTCCTGTGTAGTAAATGGCCTACTTGAGGTATGTGCTCAGGTCAAAGCCTGCTGGACTTCGATGAAATCTGGTTGGTTGAAGCAAAAGTCCAACTCTGAGAAATCTACTAAATCAAAGTTGAACATACCAATGTTTTTTCCACTCTTTCGCATGTTTTGTTGTTCTGGTATAAACAGTTGAACATGAATATATTTCCATAAAATGTTCCTAAATGGCTAGATATTCACTGATAAATTGATTCTGAAGAAAAGTCAATTATCACAATATGTTAATAGACATGAAAAATTATAATTGGTTGTGTGGTCCAATGAAAGGAATATTGAATCTAGAGATATATCATCTGGATTCAAATTCTGACTCTGCTACCAATTTACTATGTGACCTTGCTAAATATAATTACCTTCTCCAGGTCTCAGTGTACTCATCTGCAAAATGAGAGAGTAGGACTAGATGAATTCTAACATCACATCCAGGACCAAATTTTATGAAGGAGAATTAGGTTATTTATATATCAAATTCTGTACTCAACATCAGGAAAGCTTGGAAGTCCTTTATTTAATTAAAGGCCCATTTCTACCCAACCACCCTCACAGAAGGTTGTAAACCTAGATATTTGCCTTTTAAAATATCATGCTCCAAACTCTCCATTCCTTTATATGGTAGCTGATAAATCTCTTATGATCCTGGTTATGATTCCTCAGTAATTGTTATCTTTCTTTCTGACTGCTTCTTAGCTCTCATTTCTTTTCTATTTTTTTTCCTTTACCACTCTCATATGGTGTCAAAAATCATTTTAAGCTATTAAAAAAAAAACAACCTCTTCCTTTAACTCTTTTAGAAATTTCAGTTGAAAATGTTTCCAAGCTGCATTTTTCTATGAAGCTTTACTTAGAGATGCTTTCAATTAATTCTCTTCCATGATTGTGTCTTGAGCTTCCCTGTGCTAATAATAACTCTTTATAGTAAACTTCTTTTTTTGTTTGCTTGTTTTTCCAGATTACTTCATAACTTTGAACTTTATGTTAGTGATGGACTCTGCACACTTCTGGGGAGAATGTTTGCCCTGAGCTTCTTTACTCTTACCACTTTCTGCTGCTTTCAAAGCTCTGTTCAGGACCCGCAAGTTTTCAGTCCTTCTAAAGTGACATGATCCAGGGTGAAGTCTGCTTATTGCCTTCCTGGTCTGAATTCTGGAAGTTTTTCAGTGAAATTTAGGTTTGTTGGCTTGTCCTCAGTTGGGAGTTTGAATAAATAGTTCTCTAAGCCACCTTGTAGGTTCAGAGGGACTGCACTACAAGTTCTCCTTTAGACTGGGACTCCTGTCTTGGTCATTTGATTGAAGGCTTCCACCCTATGTTCAAGGATAGAAAAAAAGTCCATCTTTTGCTCCTGGGATCAGAACCACTCAGTTACTGTTTGCTTCTAAACTCACTCCTTGTTTAGTACATAGCTAGGGTCTCTAGCAGCCACTACTTTCCACCACCTCCATGTGCATATACCCCAGCAGTCTGACCACAATTGAATAATAGGCTACTGAGCTGACAGAAGGTTCTTAAATTATTTGTGAATTCAGGGATCCCTTAAGATCTCTTCCTGCTATAGTGCCTAGTCTTGGCTCTCTTTCAGTTTCTGTGCAGTGGAATGTTCCATACATGGTACACTCCTGGCAAGACCCCATTTTCAGTGTCTGAAGATTTCTTTGCCTGCCTTGCTAAGCTGCCTTTGGATGGAAAATAGCTCACTGTGAATGTTTCTTAGATTTCCTGATGAGAATTTGGTCAGGTTCATTTTCTAGCTCTTTGTAGAGGAGGTTTAGTGAGGCAATTGGGTGTATTTCTTCCTTCTCTACCATCTGGACCTCTGAGTGTTAGACAATTAATTGTAACTCTTATTTCTCCTTCTTTAGTATAATAATTTTCCTACTTTGAATGTTCTTCTTTTCCATTTCCTCCCATTAAAAATAATTCATACACTTCAAAGTGTAGATAACCTCCTACCTCATTCATGAAGACTTCCTTGATCACTCCAGAGAGAAATTAACTTGAATAGCCTTAATTTTAATAATAAAATTCTTACAGCATGACTAGATAGAAATTCATTTGAAAAAACAAGTTTCTGAGGCTTTCAGTAAACTGTAATCTCAATGTGTCAAAGATATAATATGGGAGACAAAAAGCTAATGAAGATCTGAGGCCTCACTTAAAAAAAAAAGCATAGGGTTTGGAATGAAAAGAGTGAGAATCTTGGTATACTCTGCTCTGGGCAGGTTTAATTGAGAGTATAGTCTTCAATTATACACATGATTTTTTTTTTTTTTTTTAGGAATGACAGTGATAAGCATTCAAAGTAAGGCTCCTGAGATACTCAGGGAAATTGAGATAATGAAATATGAGAATTTGTTGAAGGAATTGATGGTAATTAGTCAATGGGGGAAAAAAGAAGACTCAGGTAGAACTTGTTAATTGTCTCCCAATATTTGAAGAATTAAACTTATTCTGCTTGGTCCCAGAGAGCATTGGTAAGAACAGCAGATGGGAACTAGGGCAGATTTAGGTTCTATGTATAATTCAGGATATCCAAAAGTGAATGGGTTGCTTTGGGAGTTAGTGGGGTTCCTCTCGCTAGAGATCTTCATGTAAAGGTTAAATACCTATTCAAATATCTTGTAGAGGGGATTCTAGTTCAGTTATGGGTTGGACTATTTGGTCTTTCTGTGATTTTGTACAATGATCATTCTCTTCTCTAAACTTCCATGTTATTTATTAATAGTTACTCACATGGTCCTTATCATACAAATCCTTATATTTAATTACTTGTGTCTTATACCACTCTAGAGTGTCAGCTCCTTGTGGACAGAAGCCATGACTTCTATTCTCCATATCCCCCATCGTGCCTTGCACATAGTAAGTGCTGAGAACATATTTACTGAATGTATATAAAAGTGAATCCATGTGATCCCATTAGGTATCACGGGGTTTTGTTGGCAGCCAATATGGTTGTAAACTAATCAATGATCAATTCTGCTAAATAAATAAAATTGTATGTTATTTCCATTGAGAAACATGTATACTATGTTCTGACAAAAAGAAGAAAAACAGATTATTTCTCTAATTTTTCCTCATCATCCAGAATATTGCCTAAACCTGTGGGCTAGTACAAGTCAAATTTTGATAAAAAAATGAGTTCAACTAAATTAAATCAATTTCATTTATTGCCATAATATGTATGGCACTGGGATACAAAGCCAAATAATCCCTTCCCTAAAAAAATGATACTCTACTTGAGTAGGGATGAGAGAGGAATATAATATTCACAAAATTATGCACAGTTCAAGGATAATTGAGAGAGGAAAGAGCACTAATCACTGAAAGGAAGAATCAAGGAAGCATTCATGGAGGAGGTGGCACTTGAGCCTTCAAGGCAAAAATAGGACATGAACAAACTTCTATTATTTCTCCATGAACAGGGCTAGGTAAGAACTTCAGGCTGGATGCTCAATTTGTTTTTCATTAGATTATGAGTCTTACCTTCTCTTTGCTCTGTACTCCAGATATTTGTGTCACTAACATTGTAACATTACTATCTGCTGTGCCACTGAACAACAAGAGAGAGAGTCTCTGCATTCAACTTTGGTTTGGAGTAGAGTACAAATCTGAAATAGAAGCATTAGCAGTATTTCAGGAATGAAACCTAAGGCTACACTCCTTGGGTCCCCATTTATCACTGCAGATAAGTTAATGGGCCTCTCTGTCTGCACCACCCCGGCAGCAGGCAGGCTTGCCTGCTGGATTTGCTGATTATCAGGGCGATTTTATAACCACAGTCACTCTGCTGGGCAGCACAATGGATTTCTCCTCTCCACCCTGTTGAGATAGTTCTGGCTTCCTGCTGAAACATGATTGCCTTTGATTAACCACTAGAGTTTAATTATAAAATGGAAACAGAAAAATATGTAACATTTTTTTCACACTTTGAAGACTCGAAATGCATTTTGGAGGTTTTTGGGAGGGAATAGATAGATGGTGAAGAAAGGGGTATGTAAAATTCAAGCAATCATTTTCACTAGAAACTCAAGAAGGCAAAAGACATGATATATGGGTTTTAAAATCCTATTGAGACAGAAATTAATGTTTAAAGAAAAATCAGACATATAAATACATTGAAACACCATTTATACTCTTCAAGGAAAGGTACTTTAATTATATAACCAATACTTAAAGAATCACATGACTAAAAGAAACACTGTATTATATAAATTTTGTCTCCCAGTGTATATCCCCACAAAGGGCTCTGAGTACAGTAAGTACTTAATAAATGTGTGTTGAATTGTCACAAATTTGAATCTGCTTTCTTCCCCCTCCTTTTTTAAATGAAAAACATTTCATTTTTAGTTCCAAATTCCCTCCTTTCTCTTTTCCCCACCCATTGATAAGACAATAAATAAATTTAAAAAAAATAATAAAACTCTTACAATTAGGTATAGTCATGCAAAATGAATTTCTGCATTAATCACATTCCCCCCAAAAAGCAAGAAAAATAAAAAAAATAGAAGAAAATATGCTTCAGTCTGTACTCTGAGTCTGTCAGTTCTTGTTCTGGAGGTGGATAGCACGTTTCATCATAAGTTCTTTGAAATTGTGGTTGGTCATTGTGTTGATTAGAGTTACTAAGTCTTTCAAAGTTGATTAACTTCACAATATTATTGTTACTGTATAAATTGTTTTCCTGGTTCTGCTCATTTCACTTTACATTAGTTCATAGAAGAATTACTAAGTTTTTTCTGAAAACATTCTCTACATCACATCTTATAACATAATAGTATTCCATTACATTTATATAACCATAAATTTGTTCAACCATTTTCCAGTTGATAGATGTCCCCTAAGTTTACAATTCTTTACTACCACAAAAAAGATCTGCTATATATATTTATGTATTTTTGTTCAGTTCTTTTTTTTCAATCATGTCTGACTCCTTGTGACCTCATTTGGGGTTTTCTTGGCAAAGATACTAGAGTGGTTGCCATTTTTTCTCCAGCTCACGTTACAGATGAAGAAACTGAGACAAACAAGGTTAAGTGCCCAGTGTCACATAGCTAGTAAGTGTTTGAGGCCATATTTAAACTTAGGAAAAATAAGTCTTTTGTTTATTTGGGTCCTTTTCCTTTCTTTTATCTCTTTGAGTCATAGACCTAGTAGTGGTATTGCTGGGTCAAACAGTATGCTCCATTTGGTAATTTTTGAGGCATTGTTGCAAATTGCTTTTCACAATAGTTGGACTAGGGACAGGTAGGTGGTACAATGGGTAGAGCACCAGCCTTGGAGTCAGGAGGATCTGAGTTTAAATGTGGTCTCAGACCAGACACTTGATACTTACTAGCTGTGTGACCTTGGGCAAGTCACTTAACCCCAGTTGCCTCACCAAAAAACAAATGAACAAACAAATTAAAAAAAACAGAATAGTTGGACTAATTCTTAGATCCACCAACTGTTTGTTAGTGCACCTGTTTTCCCACATTCCCTCCTGTATTTGTCAGGTTTCTTCTTTTTTTTTTTTATCATCTTAGCCAATCTGATGGTTACTTCATAGTTGTTTTAATTTGTACTTCTCTAAATATTAGTGCTTTACAGCACTTTTTCCTGTGACTATTAATACTTTTAATTTCTTACTCTGAACTATCTGTTCATATTCTTTGCTCTTTTATCAATTGGGGAATGGTTTTTATTCTTATAAATTTTACTCAGGTCCATATATGTTTTAGAAATGAGAGCTTTATCAGAGAAATCTGTTGCAAACATTTCTCCTGTATCTTGAGTCTCTTTTAATTTTAGTTTTATTGGTATTATCTATGCAAAAACTTCTAAATTTTATGTAACCTAAATGATCAATTTTGCCTTCTGTTAACTGCCCTATTTTTATTTACATGAACTCTTTCCTAATCTACAGATATGACATATAATTTATTCCATGCTACACTTTTTTTGCTTATGATATATCATTCTTTATGTCTAGATCCAATTTTGAGCTTATCTTAGTATATTTTGTGAGATGTTGGTCTATGCCTATGTTTTTGCCAGACTACTTTCCAGTTTTCTTACTAGTTTTTATTAAACACTACTTTCTTGCCACAATAGCTGGGATTTTTGAGTTTATCAAATACTAGGTTATTGTGCTCATTTGCTTCTGTGTATAGTGTACCTAAAATATTCTATTGATCAAATTATATTTCTCACCCAGCACCAAATTCTTGTGATAGTTTCAACTTTGAGACCTGGTTCTGCTTCTCCCTCCTTCTTTCCTATTTTAAAAAGTGATTATTTGATATTCTTGACATTTTGTTGCTCCAGATGAATTTTATTATTTTTTCTAACTCTACAAAGGTACTCTTTGGTAGTTCAATTGGTATGACACTGAATAAGTAAATCAATTTAGCTAATATCATTTTTATTATATTGGCTCAGCCTACCCATGAAAAATTAATATTTCTCCAACTATTTAAATCTGTTTCTATTTGTATAAAGAGTGTTTTGTAATTATGTTAATATAATTTTTCTATGAATCTTGGCAGTTAGACTCCTAGGTATTTTAAAATGTCTCTAGTTATTTTAAATGGAATTTCTCTTCCTAGCTCTTCCTTCTGGATTTTCTTGGTAATATACATAAATGCTAATGATTTGTGTATGATTTTATATCTTACAACTTTGCTGAAGTTGCTGGTTATTTCAATTTTTTTTTTTTAGCTAACTCTCTGGGATTCTCTAAGTAAAACAACATATCATCTGTAGAAAGTGATAGTTTTGTTTCCTCACTGCCTATGGTTATTCTTTTGATTTCCTTTTCTTGTTTTATAGTTATCATTTCTAATACAGTATTGAATAGTAATGGTAATAACGGATATCCTTGCTTCACTGTTGAACTCATTGTAAAGGCATTTAGCTTATCCTCATTACAGAAAATGATTGCTCTAGGATTAGGTAGGTACTAATCATTTTAAAGAAAGCTCTGTTTATCCCTGTGCTTTCCAGTGATTAAAAAAAATAGGAATAGTTATATTTTGTCAAAAGATTTTTTTCCATCTATGGAAATAATGATATGGTTTTTGCTGTTTTTGTTGTCATTGTGGTAAATTATGCCTAGTTTCTTTTCTAAAATTGAAATAGCCCTGAATTCCTGGTATAAGTCCAACCTATTGAGTATATGATCTTTTTGATATATTGCAGAAATCTCCTTGCTAGTGATTTATTTAGAATTTTGGTATATATATATATATATATATATATATATATATTTATTAAGAAGATTTATCATTTTCTTTCGCTGTTTGAGCTCTCCTTCATTTAGGTTTTGAGACCACATTTGTATCATTTAAAGAATTTCACAAGATTTCTGGTTTTCCTATTTTTTTCTAAAAATTTATATAATATTAGAGTTTAAGGATTATTAAATGATCTTTCCTTGATCTATTTTCCAGTCAATTTCTTTCTTTTATTTCATATTTTCTTCTTTTTTTTCAGTCTTTTGACTTTATATTATTATTTTCTTATACTCTTGTGGAGTCATTAACTTCTATTTGTACAATTTAATTTTCAAGTGTTTTTTTCTTCAGTTGTGTTTTTACTTCTATTAACAAGGTGCTAATTCTCTTTCAATATCTTTCTTCCAAAGCTGTTTTTTTAAAAATAATTTTTTAGTTCTCCTTACCCCTCCATCCCCCACTCCCTAGGAATTCTTCTAGGAATTCTTGTTGGGATTGTTGTAAATGTTCTCAAGTCATTGCCTTCTTTTCTATTTGAGTCTGAGCTTCCCTGTCACCATAGCAGCTCTTCATAGTTTTTTTTTTTCATGTGTGTTTGTGTGTGCTTACGTTTCCAACCCACTTCGGGACTCTGAATTTTATGTTAGCACTTTTGGAAGGGATGTCAGGCTTGTGCTTTTGTGTTTTTCTGTACTTCTACTGCTTTCACAATTCAATTTAGAGGCCTGATATTTTTCAGTGCTTCCAAAGTGGTCTGATTTGGGGAGAGGTCTGTTCTCTACCTTTATAGTCTGAGCTTTGCAAATTGGGTCCATTGGCTTGTGTATAGTTGAATTTTTGTAACCTTATCCTAGATTCAGTCACTATTAGCCTGTTGGAAGTTTCTTCTGGTTCAGGATTTCTACAGTTCTGGCTCCTCTTTGGTCTTGGTATTTTGCCCTGATTATTCTACTGCAGGCATATTTGCTGGGTTAACAATTAGAATTAAGTTGCTACTCTGCTTTTGGGCTCAGAGCCACACAGGTAGGTGTCTGGAACTTGTTTCTTAGTCGATTCAAAGCAAAGAGCTAGCTTGTTCCAGACTGTTTTTCTCTCCTCTGGATCTGTGACCTGGAAGTGAGTAATAAACAACAGATCTGCCAATGGCACCTGATTTTATAATATATATACATATATATATATATGTATATGTATATATATATATAGTTTTCAACATTCACTTTTGTAAGATTTTGAGTTTTAAATTTTCTCCCCCTCCCGTTTCTTCCCCCTCCCCAAGATTGCATACAACCCAATATAGGCTCTATATATACATTCATGTTAAGCCTATTTTCCCATTAGTCATGATGTAAGAAGCAATTAGAACTAATGGGAGGAACCACAAGAATGAGGCAATAAAACAAAATAACAAAGGAAAAAGAGAGCAAATAGTATGCTTCCATCTGTATTCAGACTACATATTTCTTTCTCTGGGTATGGACAGCAATTTCCATCATGAATCTTTTGTAGTTATCTAAGATTCTTGTGTTGCTATGAGGAACCAAGTCTATCAAAGTCAATCATCCCATAATGTGGCTGTTACTGTGTACAGTGGTTTCCTGATTCTACTCATTTCACTCTGCATCAGTTCATGTAAGTCTTTCCAAATTTTTTTTTGAATTCTGCCTGCTCATCATTTCTTATAGCACAATAGTATTCCATTACAGTCATATATCACAACTTGTTCAGCCATTCCCCAATTGATGGGCATTCCCTCAATTTCCAATTCTTTGCCACCACAAAAAGAGCTGCTGTAAATATTTTTGCATATGTGGGTCCTTTTCCCATTTTCATGATCTTTTTGGGATTCAGACCTAGAAGTGGTATTGCTAGGTCAAAGGGTATGCACAATTTTATAGCCCTTTGAGCATAGACCCAAACTGCTCTCCAAAATGGTTGGAACATTTCACAACTCCACCAACAATGTATTAGTGTTCCAATTTTCCCAAATCTTCTCCAACATTTATTATTGTCCTGTTTTATCATGTTAGCCGATCTGATAGATGTGATGGGATACCTCTGAGTTGTTTTGATTTGCATATCTCTAATCAATAGTGATTTAGAACATTTTTTCATATGACTATTGATAGCTTTATTTTCTTCCTCTGAGAACTGCAATGGCATCTATTTTTGCTCTCAATACTATTTCAGGTTTCTCACAGGATCTCCTTCTGCAATAGTGCTTTCTAATTTGGTGCTTTTGTCTTATTTCCCTTTCTATCTTTTGGTCCTAGAATGCTTCAGACTCCCACTACAGCAGCCTTCTCACTACACTCCTGGCCAACCCACCCCAGTGTCTGCAAATCTCTCTATCTGTTTTCCTAAACTTCCTTGAGTTGAAAAAATGACACACTATGACTTTTTCTTGGCTTTTCTGATCAGAGGTCAGTCTAGCACATTTTCTAGATTGTTATAGAGAAAGTATGCTGGGCAAAAACCTTTCCTTTCACTCTACCATCTTGATCCTTGAATTTACTTACTTTAAAGATGATGCACTTGTGTCTTAGAGGAAATGAGTGACTTGACCAATAACACTAGCTATAAAGTACATAGTGCTTTACGTAGAATCTTCTTATTTCATATTCACAACAATCCTATGAGGTAGGCTCCACTATTATCCCCATTTTCTGGATGAAGAATCTGTGACTTAGAGGGGTTAAGTGACTCCTTTAGACTGACACAACTAGAGTCAGAGGCATGATTCAAATCTAGGTATTCCTGATTTTAAAGTCAACATATTTGACACTACACCACACTGACTTACTTTCTTGAGTTCACATAGCTAGGTGGTAGTAGAGTGAGAACCATAACTCTGACCTCCTGGCAGTCCAATTTGATTTAATTTCCTACTTAGTGCCTACTAAATTCTAGGTATTAGAGACATAAAGTCCAAGATGAAACAGGTCTTGCCCTCAAGGAGCATGCATTTTATGTTGATGGTTTTTTAAACAACGTATGTGTAGATAAGTAGACACAAAATATACACAAAGAAATTTCAACAGAATGGAAAATTAGTATCGACTTGGGGGAATCAGGAAATGCCTCTTACAGTAGGTGACACTTAGTCTGAATATTGAAGTGATCTATGAATTCCAAGAGGTAAGAGTTATGGGGGATGGTTTGGCCAAATGTGGGGTACATAGAGTTGGGGTAAAAATAGGGAAGTGGTAGATGGAATATTGTTTTTAAGGAAGAGCAGTTAGGTCAGGTTTGCTGGAACACAGAGTTCATTTAGGGAAGTAATATGAAATCAATCTGGAAAAATAGGTAAGAACAGTGAAGGGCTCTAAATCCTCTAAATAAATTAAATAAGAAAATTTTTAAAAAATTGAATAAATATCAACAGTGGAGATCTCTTCTGAAATGAAGATTCTATGATTCTACTGGAGCTAGGGCTGGACTTATGAAAACTAGTAAAGTAGTCAAAATTAATTTTTGGGTTGATGTGAGGATCAAATGAAATCATGTGGGTTAAGTGTTTTGTAAATCTTAAAGTGCAATGTAAATATCAGCTACCCTTTTATTGCTCCATTCACATCCATCTCCAAACTCATCATTTCCTCAAAGTGTCTTGGGTGCTTGAAGGTTATGCCAATGGAACATAAGCTCTAGCATGTCCTATCAAACCAGACATGCTTCAAAACTAAGCTCTGTGATTAAACTATATGTATTTTCTGAAGAAAAACCTAACAATGTTTGGAGAAGGCGGTGATTTTTTTGAGGAGGGTTGTGGCACAGCAACTCTTTCGGGTCATTCGTAGATGGGTTGCAACCTATAGCAGTTGAGGGGGTACCTATGCAAAGAAATTGCATAGTCTTGAAGCAGTGATATTATTGTTACCCAGTTACTTCCTCCAGCCATTGGACTCAATTATGCTTTCTTATCACTATTTAGAGTTCTCTCACTATTCTGAGTCCCCCAGTGAGGTGCCTGTCTTGATAACCTTTTTCCATAAGCCATTTCCTAATGCTATAACTCACCTCATGGTTTGAGGTCCTACTGATGTATAAACTTCTTCTCATAGAAGCAAGGCTACATGATGGATCAAATCAATATTACTATTACTGTTTCCAGTACTGCTATTTCTATTATTTAGTTTATATTAAAATTGCAAGAGTAACTCCCATTTTGTAACGCCGTCCTAAGTAAAAGAAGTATTGCTATTAAATATGACTTATCATCATCCCTTTTACTCACATGTTGAGTTTACAGTTTTCATTGAATTATAGACATTTGTAGCCTCATAAGCTTATATACAAATATTCAACACAACTTTGTTTCCTTTTTTGTACTCGAGAAAAGCTTTGCCAACCCCACTCTAACACCCCTACCCCCTCCACACACACACAGAGTGCACACTCTAACAGTAGATTCTTCCAAAGTTATTCTCAGGATATTTATTTCTACCTAAGCTGAACAGGCTGCCTATTCTGAGATAACTCCGATCTCTGTGTTGCTGAATATATATAGCTTAATTATAAGAACTAGTCCATGATAAGTCTTCCCTCAGACAAAAAGCACCTACACTTGAAGCCAAAGGGAATTTTAAATGTACACCAGGACCCAGTTGCCTCATAGACTAATCACATCTTTGGAAAAAACTGTCCAATAGGTATATGCTTGTATGTACTGGGCAGTCAGTGAGTGCTCTTAAATCTTCACTTAAATTTCTACTTGAACCCTGGACATCGTATTGGTAAGGTGTAATGCTGGAAGTGAAGCTTTTTCTTTATACAGGCAAGAACATCCTAACTTTAAAGTTCATTGTTGCCAAAGACTTAAATGTTAACATGTACAATGATATTGATTTTCATTTCTATCAGTTTATATAAGCATGGAGAAACTTGGTGGAGTTTCTCTCCACCTGGCAGAGTTTCTCTTTCAACAGTAACTCTCAAGGCTAGAGAAACATGTCCCTCATCTGTAAATATCAGAGTGGGCCTTTGCTGCATTTACTCCCCACACTCATTATTCAAGGTCTAGTTGGCTGGAACTCACTTCTTTTAATAACTTACTTCTGGTGTTCAGCCATTTTTAGTTATATCCAACTCTTTGTGACCCCATATAGGATTTTTTTGGCAAAGATACTGGAGTGGTTTGCCATTTTCCTCTCTCATTTTATAGATGAGGATACTGAGACAAACAGGCCTAAATCACTTGTTCAGGGTCACACATTAAGTGCCTGAGGTCAGATTTGAACTCAGGAAGATGAGTATTCTTGACTCCAGGCCTGGTACTTTACCTGCCCTTAACAACTCATATCCTGCAATAAACAAATATGTGAATTGTGTGTTGGGTTTTGCTTTTACATTTTAGTTTGAGGCAAGTAATGTATGTGATACAATTACCCATTTAGAGGATATTTGTTGATGAATGTTGGCAAATGGAAGGGAAAGGATGATCACCTTTCCAAATGTTGGAATTAATCCCACAAACCAAGTACAGAATCTGATGTAGTGTTGCCCTTGAATTTAGCTTCAACAAATTTAACTCCAATGCTAAACTCCTTTTCCTTCATTGCTTTGAAATCTGCTATTTTTCACCATGGATATCATTGAATAACCTAATCAATTTCAACATGTTAATGACTAACAGTGGCTTAATGTGTGGCCCTTTTCCATAGCGTTTACATTTTGAAAAGAAGATATCTGGAATCAGCAATGTCTCAACAACAAGACATGAAACTTTAATTTAAGGAATTCAAAAACCTGGCAGGAAAAAAAGAAGAAATTGTGTGTATATATGTGTATATGTGTATTTGTATGCATGTGTAAGGGAGAATTCTTTAATGACCATCATAATTTGTAGGTAGAAATGGGCAAGCTGGAATGTTGAACATAAAGAATGATAAGAAGGTCAGTCTAACTAGAATAGGGTGTGGGAGGATAGATAATGAATCTTAAACCAGAATGATGTCTTGAAAGTTGATGCAAGTGCCAAATTGTGAAAGTCTTTAAATGACGAACAAAAGAATTTATATTTATTTTAGAGACAGGAGTGAGCCACTCAAGCTTTTGAGCAGGGGAGTGACATTGTCAGATCTTTGTTTTAAGAAAATCACTTTGAGATCTGAGGATAGATCAAAAGGGGAAAAACTTCAGTCAGGGAGATCAATTAGAAGACCAAGCAAGAGTTGATGAGGACCTAAACTAGGGTCATGTCTCTATGGGTTAAGAGAAGGTGAAAGGACTATAATTAATCTTTTTAGTCCCCACAGTGCTCATACAAATACCATTTACATAGTAGACAATAAATATTTATCACATGAATGGCTGCTAGACAGGGTTGACTATAACACCATGTAAGGAGCAATTAATAGAAATGGGTTTGTCTAGATAGGAGGAAAAATGTTTTAAGATAAGATGTGGTAGCTGTCTTCTAATATTTAAAAGACTATAAAAGTCTGTGAAAGAAGAATTCCACTTGAGGACAAGAACTATACTATAAGCAATGATTGGAGGCTGAAGAAGGGCAAATGTAGGTTCAATGTGAAGAAAAATCTTTGGACTAGTAGAGATTGGCCTTCTTTGGAAGCTGGTGTCTTCTCCCTTTCCAGACATTCAACCAGATGCTGAGAATGATGACTCATTGTATATCAAAGTGGGTAGCCACAATCTAGCATGGATTGGACAACCCATAGATGACAGCTGAGGTCCTTTCTAATTCTGAACTTCTGTGATTCCATGGATAAAAAAGTGAATATTTTTCATGGTTTTAATCAATCAATCAATGAACACTTACTAAATGCTTACTATTATTATTATTGTGGTTGTTGTTGTTTTTCTCTCTCAATATGACCCTCTAACCAGTCACGCAGATCCCTAATAGTTACATGGCTCAGTTCAATTTCCAATCACTCTTGGAATGCTTGCCAATAATAGCATGAATGAAAATTTTCCCTGGCATGTCATCTAGTTGCTATCACCATGTCCCATTTCCTGATGCTTTATAAAGCTACCACTAATTGTCCAAAAGTAACAGTTGATGGTTAGAGAACAGTCTTTCCAAACTATCTTGCTGATAGTCAGGAATCAGTATGTAGTCATTCCACTTCTGGCACCCCTAGGAGAAAGAGGTTGAATTTTTATCACACAGTTCTTGAAAGGCCGCTGATCTCTGGTTTAGTCTCTATTTCCCCAGTTTATTAATGGCTATATAAAGGAGGACCAAAACAAAGGATTTGCTCAAGTCAACATATTATCATGTTTTTCTTCTCAGCATTTCCATCTAATTTACTCTGTAATATAAGGAAATGAAAATGAATAATATTTCTCAAGTATTCATAAATATATGGATGTGCATTTTCCATGTTTGTTTCTATGATTAAGTATTATTACTTCTTTTTTTTTCTCTGCTTCCATAGAGTAGGGACTATGTCTTCTATTCCCTCTTTTTATCCCTAAAGCATCTAGCAAAAAACTCTGTACACAGTAAAAACTAATGTTATTAGCAGGATCTACAAGGTTGATAATTCAAATGGAGGTTGTGGACAGATAATACCAAAATAAACAAGACCAACTTACCTACTCTGATCTTTTTACGATGCGCAAATCAGTTTTTGGGAATACGCCAGATTCCTGACACAATAGCTAAGATATACATACATAAATACGTAAATGCACATAAATACATACATATACATATGCACAAATATGTTTTTAACTATATATATACACACATACACAAATATATATATACACATATATATACATATATATGTGTGTGTGTATATATATATATATAACATATATATATATATACACACACACACATGCATACACATACATATAGTTTCCTTAACTGTAAAAGAGGGATAATAATAGCATCTATCTCCTAGGGTTGTTGTGAGGATCAAAGAGGTTGTGAGACCATTTATAAAGTGCTTAGCACAGTGCCTGGCATATAGTAGGGGTTATATACATTATTATTCCCTTCTTATATCATAATATTATATTACATTATGTTATGTTATGTTATATTATGCTATATGCTATATCATGTTTATCATACAAATTATAGTATATATGTGCATATATGTATATTAATATGTATAAATATATGTGTATGTATGTCAGCTCCCTGATGTTTTGATGTCATATCATAACCTACAAAATATTAGCTACTTTTAATTTTTTCTACATACTTAAATATTTGGATTCATAATGATGACTCATCTTACATAAATCTGTACCTTTTGTCTTTATGCTTTTTTGTTGTTATATATTGTTGTATTATATTATATATTACATATAACAATATCATATAATTTTGTTTTTATATTGACTGACAACTGGTTTCATTATATATATACATAATGAAACCAGTTATACATAATATATATTGTAATATATATATGTGCAGAATAAAGAAAACAAATATTTATATAAAAAGTAGTTATATGAAAGATTTTGGGAAGTAGAGCAATATCAGTTGGAAAGGATCATGAAACAAATAGAAAATGGAACTTGAGCTGAGTCTTGAAGGAAGAGGGGGGTTCTGTGAAATTGAATTAGGTCAACTAATAATTATTAAATTTACTATGTGCCAGGCACTGTGCTAAGTGCTTGCAATAAAAATACAAATAGAATGATAGTTCCTTTACTCAAGGAACTAACTGTACTAATGAAGGAAGTGTACTAATGAAGGAAGAAGAAAACTAAAAGGATTCCCTAAAGTGGGTGATGATAGAAGGTCCTCATATGAGGGCATGGTAGATAAAGTATGGGGAGTCAAAAGTAGAATCCAAAGGGGAATGAAGGAATGGCTGTCCTGGGATTTTCCTTAAAATGGAGGTTCTGGCTGGAAATGACTAGTCAGAGAAAGATGCCTCAATAGCAGAGTATCTTTCAGTGGGACAAGATATAGAGAATTTCCCAGGGGAGGAGCCCACAGGGGCAGAGTGAACTCATGGTAAGAAGGATGCTGTGATATGATAGAAAAGTCTGAAGGATAATAGGTGGAGTCTAGAGAACAATTTAGGAGGAGGTGATGAGGGAGTACATTCCTTACATGGGAATAGCCAGTCCAAAGATATAAAGATAAGAGATGGACTATCATGTGTGAAGAATTAAGAAGGCCATTTTAACTGGATTGAAAAATACAGGGAATAAAGGATTATGTCCAATGAAGTTGGGAAGATTAGGGGACAGTTTATAAAAGACATTAAAATTTATAAATGGAGGATTTTTTTATCTTCTAGGTACAGTATGGAGGTGCTAGAATTGTCTGAGTAGGTGACTAACATGGTCAGATTCGTGTTTAAGGAAAAATTATTTTTACATATGAGATCAGGATGGTTTGAAGTGGTGAGAGACTTGAAGTAGAGACACAAATCAGCAAGTGATTGAAACAATCCTGATGTGAGGTGATGAGGTCCTGAACTAAGGAGGGAGCTGTGTGGGTGGAGAGGAGTCAGATGTGAGAGATATTGTGGAGGTGAGTAAGATAGTGAGATTTGACAACTGATGAATATATGAGGTGAAAGAAAGTGAGAATTTGGGTTAGTACTGAGATTAGGAAGCTGGGCGACAGGTACAATGATAATAGAACTGACAGAAATAAAAACATTTGGAAGAGGAAAAGATTTAGGTGGCAAGATAATAAATTGAGCTTTGGACATGTTGAGTTAGATTTTCCCTAGATATCTATCTTCACCTTTGACCTATGAAACCTAGATTCAAAATCTGAAGAATTTTGCTCAGAAGATTGTCTTGGTGGGAATTCATTGAAACTTTATCTTCCTGAAATATTCTGAATCCAGTAAATTATTCAATCACAACTAAATTGCAAGGTAGGTGATATAGTGGATAGAATATGTGACTTGAAATCAGGAAGACCTGAATCTGAATTTTTCCTTAGATACTTATTATATGTGTGATCCTAGACAAGTCACTTAAGCTCTCTCAGCCTCAATTTTCTCATGTGGAGAATGGGGATAAAAAAGCACCTATCTCAAAGAGTTGTTGTGAGGCTCAAACAAGGTAGCACATGTAAAGTGCTTTACAAACCTTAGTGTTGCATAAATGCTAGCTATTATTATTATTATTATTAATAATACTGGTAATAGTCGTAGTCGTAGTCATAGTCATAGTAGTGGTAGTAATAGTAGTAGCAGTATCAATAGCAGTCATGCTTCTTATTCATTCTATCCCCTTTATCTTCACATTCTATCTCTTTTATCCATCAAATTTGGCTGGACAACTCCAAGTGGGTTTCCATTGTCATTCAGATGCTGTTTGGCTTAGAATTGCAATAGCTTCCTGGAAGACTCTGGTCAGCTCTTGAGCACAAATGTCCATCATGTAAGTCTCTTTGAGAGCTGGCTGAAGAATGGAAGACTTCATGTGTCAAGCAAGCCAACTAAAAATGAATAGCTCCATCAGACCATTTTCTCAGTCCTGAAACTATGCTACAAATTTAATGCATTTCCAAGCTCAATCTGGTTTTACAAAATGGCTTTGAGTGGCTGAGGAGCTTTCTGAAGGAACAGGTTAACTTACATGAATAGCTCAGCTCATTTGAAATTGCTGTTCAAATATTCTGAACTGTCACATCACATCCTTATATGAAATACACTTTTGCCCTTTCCTATAAATTTTGTATAACAGCATACAACATTATTCAGTGGATTTCTTTCTTTCCCTTCTCATGCATACTCTCTTTCTTTTTCCTTTTTTTTTTCCTTTTTTTTTGAGATAATCACATCCTTAGGGCATTATGAGGGAAGACATGTATCCAAGCTCCTATAATCCCCAGGAGTGTGATTGTCTTGTGGTAATTATACCCTCCTTCCAAGATGTCTTAAGCTATTATTAAGGTGCCTTATTGCTCAAATTCGACAGGGATATCTGATAATGTAATTACTTCACCTTATCACACTTTAATAAATAATGTACAAAAGATGGCAATCTTGTCTGAAGAGGCCGAGCATACGAAGAAAGGGAGGCCAGGCAGCATGGCCAATATTAATTCTTGGAGCCCAGGGTAAGCAACAGAAGCATTAACATCAAATCCTTTACCATGAATGATTAAACAAAACGCAGTTCGACAGGATATATCAAAGCACAACTCCCTGTCGAGCCACTTTCTGAACAGATTGCCCATCCGAGTGTGAACATTTGGCACTTATGTGTCTTTTGAGGCATGAAGAGCTGTCTGAGATTTGTTGTTCCTCTGTTCTTTTGCTTGCTTTCCCTCCTGCATGTAGCATAATTGTTATAAGAATGAATCAATAAAGTGCTTGAAACATTGGCTTTTATACAAAAGACATGCTTCCATTGGTCATCTGTTTAATAACATCTAATGATTATTTCTCCTGTTCAGTTTCTTGGAGATTCTCTGTTTTCCTCTGTAGTCCTTTGAATATCTAAGGCCACTATTGATTGAGACTTGGCAGACACTTATGCTTATAATTAAAAAGCATCATTGGGTACATGGAGAGCTGTTTCACTTAGCCATACAGTGAAATGATCATCACTAGATGGTAGGATTGGCCTTTGGGGTGTAGCCAAGAAAAAGGCATGTTCTAAGTAGAAGACAATCTGAACAGTCTTGAGCTCTGCCTCATTCCCCACTTCTCATTCCCCAACTCCAAAACAACTGGATGACTCAATCAATCCCATCAAAATGAAACAAAACAAACAAAAACAGCCAATCTAATGGTTTGCTGGTGTGGGAATAGCACAATCAATTGTCTTACATGCAAAAAAAAAAAATGAAGGAAGGGTTTGAGCCCACCAGAGAACAGGGTTTGGTTGCCAGAGTTGAGTCTTCACTCAGGAAGCTGAACGCGTTGTTGTAGCCTAGACCAGAATTTTTAGAATCTGAGTAAAGAATTTTCCCATATCTATAGTCACAAAACCTACAATCTAATCTTAGCTTTGCTATTGACAGTCTTTTATTATTTTGAATATAAAGGAGTTGGATTAGTTGATTTCTAAATTCCCTTTCAACTATCAGTCCTATAAATCTATGATATAAGATTCAGCTAGATTGAAATCTCCAGATGCTCAGTTGGGGGTCCAGACACTCATTACAAAGGAAATTTTCTTTTCCCATATAAAGGCAGAGTAGTAATGTGGTGGGATTTATTACATGCAATCATAGGGTCCTTTTGTACCCAAACTCCTCTCCTCTTAGTCTGACCCAGAATTTGACATTTCTGCTTTTAGATAGTAATTCCTTTGGGTTGAGGCCTTGTAAAATCAGGAGTCCCTGTTAAAATTCAAATATACCTGGGAGGAGCCATACGATAAATTAAAGGGTAATAAAAGAGGAACACTTAAGTATTAATTAGTTCATCAGAGATGAGTAAGGTAGTCACTTAGTCAGCCCTTGAGGTAATGAGATATAAGGAAGATAAAATTTGATAGTGCCAGAAGAGAAGATAAAGCTCTGGAGTATGGGGCCCTACAAAATGAAGGCAGTCTTAAATGGAGAACTCTATGGAGTAAGAAGTGGCAAGGTAAGTGATAGGATGGAGAATAGCAGAAACTATGGAAGTGGTAAGAGTGCTAAAACATGCAAAATAAGTAACATTTGCAGAGCTAGTAAAAAGAACTAGGCTTGACAGGCCCCTGAAGGTTTATATCCTCCATTTTCCCTTAATTCTCCTTCTGAGGACAAACACAATATTACACAAGTGCCACAGTACAACTTAATGGACGATTCCCCACTCTCCTTGCAAACTAGATTCAAAAATATAGAATGTGCCTACTGAGAGAAGCCAACATTAGGTTAAGCAAACTGTGTTCCCACAAGTCGATAAAATAAACCAGGAGAGAACAGGCCCCACCCCCCTGGAGGCCCCAATGATCCACAGTTTTCTCCCTCTTCATTTTCAAGGCATGCAGCTATTTCTTTACAGAGAGATCTCTAAGTTCTAAGCCAAGGTCATTAGCCTGGGTGGGTAAGTGGTTCTGTTCCATGCCTGGCCCATCCCAACCCTGAGTCAGAGACCAAGCTCTGAACAGAACTGAGGACACTTGACTTTCACTTCCCAGCGCTAACCATTTCATGACCCTTATTCATCACGCTCCTCAAAATGAGACATTTAATTAAGTGTGCTGGGATTTTAATACTGGAGTTGATTGGCTATAAACCCAGGAATGCGTGCAGACCGTATTGCACTCTTCTTCGTTATCTTTTGTACCATACATTACTTTTTCATGTGAAGCCATAACTGTACGATCCATTATGAGCTGCTGGAAATTCAGGCGGTTTCATTCTGCAGCCACAGCGTGATTCTTTTGGCAATCATTAGACTAGTCTTCTAGCTCTACATTTTAATGGTTCCTTATGAAGCCTTTTAATGCCAGGACTACCTGAAAATATTGAAGCATAATTTCTAGTCAGTCTTTTCCCTACTGGAGCCTATTATTTTTCTCTAAAATGTTTTAATCTTCTTAAACCCATGAGTGTAATAGTCTTTTTTTTGGAATTAGAATGGATCAGTGTTCAGGAGCCACTAGAGCCATTACTAGGATGGTGTGATTTGGGTTTTATTCTAGCATGCCAAAATTTAGAGGAGATACTTTCAGTCCTTCACCAGCAGCATAGGAACAAAGAAGCTTAGCACCTAGTTAGTAGGAAAATTTGTCCAAAATAAGCAATAATCAGATAAGCAATTACCCGATTATCCTTACTGCCCTGATCTCAGTAGAAGCCATCCCCCAGCCCCAGCCAAAGCCCATTGGAATCCTATTGGAATCCACCCTCCATTCCCCTTACCCCCCAAGATTAAACTGAAGGTTTGCTTTGTGTTGATTGCTCTAGGGATAAAAACTGCTAATGACAGCTACAGGAACTATTACACATATATGCTTTGTCATACTTGTCCCATCTAAGTCTCCAAGGAAAGGGAATTTCCTGATTTAGGAGAAAGATGACCATTTTGGGTGCTTTTGACTTTGTCTACAAATGTAAAGAGAGGAATATTTTGCACATAGCCTGAGCTTCATAAATACTTGTTGTTTTAATCCTTGAATTCATTATGCATGTAGTGATTAATACTTTCTCACCCTCTCTACCAATTCAAACGCTACCCATCTCTGAATCCCTGATAAAGACCTATCCCCCATGAAACCTTCTGTGACCACATCAGAACAAACACTACTGCCTCTGAACTCCTGTAGTATTGACTTTCATGAAACACCAACTTAGGGCACTTACCACAATGTTGTCTTGTGCCATTTAATTTTCTCTTTATAATTAATTAAGCCCAACATATCATAGTATATTGTAAGCTACTTAGAGGATGGAAAGAATTTCTTTTATATCACTTTTTATTCATTTTTTAAAATTTATTTGAATATTTGAGGTTTTTTTTTTTTAAACAAATAGACCTGAAACTTCCCTTTGGGAATCACCTTCAGAGTTAGTTTCCTGAACAATGGAGGAAAATTAGTCTCTTTACTAGATAATCACAGCTCATTTTTTATGAAACACTGTATTCCTCAGCTCTATCATTCACTTTGGTCACCAGATGTAAGTCTAAATTCCTTTTGGCTTCTTCTGAAGAAGAATTCCACCTTCACTCCAGCTCTCTTTTCTTCCTTTCTCTTTATTTTTTCAAAACCCTATTACGATACACCCCACTCTATTCTATTATACTTTAGTGTCTGTTAATGAGATGGCACTTTTACCTGTTTAGGGCATCTACTTTATATATGTCTTTGGTCCCATCGTCTCTGATTTTCTCCAGAAGACTGTCACCTCAATCATCCCCTTTCTCTATAATCTTTAATCTCTACATATCTACTAATTCCTTCCCTGTTGCATATAAATAAGATCAAGCCATCCCCATCCTTAAAACAAAACAAAACAAAAAACTAATTAGACTTTATCAAACCCTCACACTATCATTTTATATCTCTGCTCCCTTTCATAGTCAAACTTGTAGAAAAAATTGTATATAGTCATGTACACTTGTTTGCCTTGACTTTTTTCCCTTCCATCATTTTTCAAACCATTTACAATCTGGCATCTAATTTCATTGCTCAACTTGAACTTCTTCATAGTTGCTAGTGATTGCTTAATCAGTGACCTTTCTTCAGTCTTCATCCTTTTCAACTTCTATGTAGCGTTTGGCATTATTAGCCACCATTTTTGTCTGCCTGGATATCCTCTCCTGTTTGGATTTTTAGGTGACTCCTCTTTCTTGGTTCTTTTCCTATCTGCATCCAAATTCCTTATTCTCTTTTGCTGGTTCATCATCCATATAACTCCAAGAATCTATCCTGGATTCTATTTTCTTCTCTCTCTCTTACTTGAAAGTCTTTCATGTGTTTAGTTGTCATCTCCATGCAGAACACTCTCAAATTTATATAACCTGTCTCAGTCTCTCTCCTGATCCCTAATTATTCATTAACATTGACTTACAGAACATTTCAAACTGGATGACCTATAAACAACTCCAACTCATCATGTCAAAAACTGATCTCATTTCCTTTACTCCCAAACTACCCTTCTTTAGTTCCCTTTTTCAGTCAAGTACATCACCATCTTTCCAGTCCCTTGGGTTCTCAAACTTGGTTTTACCTTCTATATCTTATTCTCCCTCATGCCATATATTTAATTAGTTGCCAAATCTTATCACTTCTACCTTCATAAAATCTCTCTCACAAATATTCTTATGTAGCAACTGTTCTAATTCAGACCTTCATAAACTTTTGCAATTATATAGTGTCTATTATGTGCCATGCACTGTGTTTAGCAGTGTTTACAAATTGTGTAAACTGTATTTACAAATATTATTTCATTCAATCCTCTCAACAACCCTGTGCTATTATTACCCCTTAACCTACATTCTACAGATGGGAAAACTGAGGCAAGCAGAAGTTAAGTGACTTGCCTAGGCTGTCATAGTTAGGAAAATTCTAGAACCAAATTTGAACTCAGATCTTCTTGACTCCAGGGCTAGCACTCTTATCTACTGCACCACCCAGATGCCTCTTGATTAGCCTTCCTGTCTCAAGTCTTTCTCCACTTTAGTCTATTCTGTATACAATTGCTAATATGATTTTCCAGGGTACAGATCTTACCATATAACACATCATTATTCCATGAACTCTAGTGGTTTCCTATTGCCTTTAGGGTCAAGTATAAATTTCTTTTGCTTTTAAAATCCTTCACAGGCTGGCTCCAATCTAGCTACCCAAGCTTGTTCTCTATCACTCTTTTCACGCTCTGTGGTCTGGCTCTACTGGCCTTTGTGTTATTTTTCACACACACAACCCTCCACCTTCCATCTCTATGTCTTGCAGTATCTGTTCCCCCCTCCCAATACCTGGAATGCGTTCCCTCTGCTCTTCTAGGTCAGAGTTCCTTATTTCCTTTAAGACTCAGCTCAATCACCACCTTCTGTAGCAGAGACAATATTTCTAAGTGTGGCCAGAACCAGATTAAAATGTAATTTGGAAATATTTAGCAAAATGAATAAAAATATAATGAAACATGTTAATATGTGTTTTTCTAAGTTGGCATATGTGAAATCTTTACAGTTTAGTGGCCCCTGTTTCTATTTGAGTTTGACACCATTGTTCTACAGGATGCCTTTTTTGACTCCCCTCCACCAGACTGCTAATGCCCTCCCTCCCTAAACTATCTTGTATTTTTATTGTGTTTATTCTGTATGAACTTTTATACATAGTTTTTTCCTCCTAAAGAATGTAATCTAATTTAGAGCAGGGACTGGTTAATTTTTGTTTTTGTTTATACAATGCCTACATTGTCGAGGCTTAATTAGTACTTGTTGATTGATTATTTATTTGTTTGAAAATAATTCTTACATTTGCTTTCACTGAATAAAAACACAAAATGTGCTATCAGAGTTCTAATAGGTCTCTATGACATTAATATTCATTTATGAGACTTACTGTCTAAGAGTCCTCACAAGCATAGGGCCAACGGGAGTTTATTCCAAAATGCTGAACTCAAAGAAGGGGTGTTGTTCCTTCCTTGCAGGCTGAATTTTTACCATGCAGGGCCTGTCACATCTGGACCTTTATTTGTGGTGCAGGACTGTTCCTAAGAGTCCTTTTGCTATTGTCTCCCTTTCTTAGGCCCCATTTCCTTCCAAACCATCTAGAGGAAAGGTTTGAATCTCGGGGAAGACTCTTCCTCATCATCCCCCTCATTTGACTGTATAGGATTTGGACTGCCTTCTGTTCCTCCTACCCCAAATCCAATTGGATTATTTTCTCCCCATCTCCCATTTCAGGATTTCTTTCTTATGTTATGGTGATCAGTGCCTTCTGGCATCCAATAGACCTCTCTACTGTCTACTTTATCATAGCTAGCTGTCACCCAAAAAGGATCTGATAAACTAATGATCATTAATTAGCTGATTAAACATTAGGTAGTTACTAATAAACTACTTTTGTTAACATGTTAATGACTAATAGGATGGACAAACATGTTATTCCTTCAGGTGTAGTTATATTTTAACATGATCCAGTTCCATAAGCAGAATCAATTAGTTAATCAACATGCATTTATTAAATGCCTACAATATCCTAAGCACTGTGCCCAGTGGAAGAGATATAAAAAACAAAGAGTGAAACAATTTCTACTCCCAAGAAATAGATGTTCTTTCTAGAGAGATAACCTGAATAAATATGCTCATGTATCTCTATATACAGACACAGATTAAAAAAAATACATATGAGGGGGGATAGGGAGAAAGGATTCTAGTAACCATGGACAATCAGGAAAAAATTCAATTAAGAGATGGCACTTCAACTATGTCTTGAAGGAAGGTAGAAATTTTTTGAGATGGAGGTCAAGAGGGAGTGTATTCCAGGTATAGGTGATTGTTAGTGCAAAGGTATGGAAACGGAATGTGGGGAGTGCTGTATATAAAAGGGGAAGGCAAAGAGAATAATCATTTATAAAATATCTACTATATAGGTACTGTGCTAAGTTCTTTTTACAAATACTGTCTCATTTGGTTCTCACTACAATCCTCTTTGGTAGGTGCTATTATTATCCCATTTTACAGGTGAGGAAACTGAGGCAAAAAAAACAGGTGAGGCACAGACCTGCCCAGGGTCACACATCTAGTAAATATATAAGGCTGAATTTGAATTCAAATCTTCCTGACACCCTGTTCAGTGTTCTATCCAGTACAACAACAACTATCTGGAAGGAAAACAGATTGAAATTGTATAAGAAAAATCCCTAAACCCTTCATAGCCTTTGTCCCTTAGATACCACAACTTTGCATCTAGCACAAGGAAGTAAAAGAGAGAAAGAAAGACCCCACAGTACGTTTTTCACTTTTTGATTGTGGCAACATATATATAGGATGAGTCTGGGGGACAATGAAGGGATCCACGAAGGGAGGAAGTAAGTTACTCTTTTAGGACTTATTTACTCAGACTGGACAATGACATCAGGGACATTTTGTGCAACTGTGATCTGCAATTCAACAACAACAACAACAACATAGCAAAAGCATTTACAAAGTGTCTACTATGTGTGCAATATTATTAAGATAATGGGAATCAGAAAAAAAAATGAAAGATGCCCTCATGGAGTTCCTGCTTTTTATTTTCCAATTCAAGGTGGGGCTTAATTACCATGATGGACTAAGTCATTTAAATACATATATTAAGGGCTGCTAGGTGGTGCAGTGGATAGAGCACTGGCCCTGGAGTCAGGAGGACCTGAGTTCTGGCCTCAGACACGTAATACTTCCTAGCTGTGTGACTCTGGGCAATTTACTTAACCCCAATTGCCTCACAAAAAAAATACACACACACACACACACACACACATATATATATATATATACACACACACACACACATATACACACACACACACACACACACACACACATATATATATATATATATTTATATATATGAGATCCAACCTCAAACACTTGATGCTCACTAGCTGTGTGACCCTGGGCAAGTCACTTAATCCTGGTTCCCTCACCGAAAAGCAAAAAAAAAAAAAAAATTCATATATTAACATGCAAATGCCCTTAGGAAGGGCACCACAACTGAAGAGTTAATTAGCAATTAACCATTTAGTTATCATTGTCAGGGGGCAAGGCAGGTCACTTTGGGCAAACTAGGAGATGGCCTACATGGTATGATGTAAAGTATACCTCAAAAGCTCCCCTGGTCTATGCATAAGGCCAGTCTGGAGTAAAATCTCAATATTTCCCAAGTGATTCCCTTTCACTGCTATGGGAACCAGGCAGCAGTTGCTGCATAGAAACAGCCAGTAAGGGAAGCAGCAGTCATGGGGACAGCTGCTACCATGGTACTAACAAAGAAACAGAAAGGCTTGAGGCTAACAGTCATATACCCAAGGAAATCCTAGGCCTGACTTCCCATCAATAACCCTCACTCTATCCTTTTAGACTGAATGGTGCCCTTTGGGGAGAGTAGCCACTTTTTACCCCTTTTGAAGCCTTCCCCAAATGCCTTCTGGAAACAGATGTTCACAGATAATGTTTGGAGGACAAGTGGACACATAGTATACAGTGCTCTAGGTCTTGGGGAATGACTCTGCTTCTTACCACTAAGAACACATATTAGCAGAAGTCAGCACTTGGAGATGCTGCCTTGTAACCTGAATCCCCAATCAATCCATGTGGAGAACTGAATGTTTGGATTTCCTGCTTATGAACTCTGTCTGACGCTTGGGGAACTATGTGCTGTTTTCCTATGTCCTCACAGATGAATACAGAAGAGTTAGGAGCCAGGTAATTATGAGATGGGAAGATACTAATCACTGACATGTATACAATATTTTTAAAGCTTGTAACATGCTTTGTACAGATTATCTCACAGAAATCTCAAAAAAAAATCATTGTGAGGTTTGTACCACAGATATTATTATCCCAATTTTATAGACAAGGAAACTGAGAAAGAGAAAGGACAGTGACTCTAGTATCACACAGATAAATATCTATACGGGGATCAAGAATTTAGGTCTTCTTCACACCAAGTCTAGTACTCTATCCCTGAAACCATTTGGCTCCTCAATCAGATGTGACCTAAGTCTCTTTTTCATAGACTACCTCTGAGGAATGATTTTAGGGCTATTCAGAAAGGCCCTTCTGCCCCTAAATCTCTTTCTTAAATTTCTAAAATTGTCTTGTTTTCTTATTAGCATAAATCAATTTATCATTTTAGTTTAGTAACATCTTTGGCCCTGAATGAATAAAATAAATGACAGGTATTTTTCGTGGAGTTGGCTGAACAACCAGATTCATGGCAATTAGTGGGTATCAAGCATAGTACAAGAGCATTAGTCAAGGAGTGAAAGGCTGGGGGGATGGTGCATGTAGGAAAAACAATCATAACTAAGACAAGTTTGTTATCCATTTCATCATTTTGTTAGGACAGGCCTTGCTCTGGGCCCAAAACAGATTGATATATTTCCATTTGTGGCATTTGAAATGTTGTAAAAATAAATGCCTTCAAACTTTTTTTCTTTCTTTCTGGTTTTGCCGTAAGAAAATCAACCAGGGGTTGTATGGCCATGCAAACCATTAGCTATCATTGGCTGTCTTCTGGTCTCCCAGGTTTGTGACCTTGGTGTTATCCTTGATTCCTCACCTTCCCTCATTGAAATGATCCAAGGAGTTGTTAAATCTTGTTATTTCAAATTTATATCATTGGGTCCCCAATCCTTCTCTCAACTCGTACAACTACCACCTTGGTTAGCTATCACCTGTCTTCCTATGACTGTTATGGCCTCCTATTTTATCTCCCTGCCTCAAATCTCTCTCCCCTCTTACCTATTCTCTACACAGCTGCCAAAATAATTTCCTTATGTGCAGATATGACTGCTGAATATTTTGGTTCATACGAAGGCCTTCTTTTTCTCTTTTATTACCTTAGAGTTTATGGCCAAGAATCAATTCTATGAGTCAAAGGCAATGAATAGTTTAGTGACCTTTTTTTTTTCACATGGTTTTAAATCATTGTCCAGAATGGTTGGGCCAATTTGTAATTTCTTTAGCAGTTTATTAGTATACATCTCTTCCCATGGCCCATCCAATATCAACTCTTTCAAATTCTGGCTATTTGTTCCGTGTGAGGTGATACCTCACAGTTGTATCAATTTTTATTTCTTTTATTATTGGAGTTGGAGTCATCTTTCATAAAGTTGCTGATGGTTTGTAATTTTTTTTAAAACTGTTTATATCCTTTGACCAATAATCTATTGGTGAATGTCTCTCGGTCTTCTGTGTTTGTATTGATTTCATGAATAGCAGCACTTTTTTTGTGGTAACAAAAACCTAGAAACAAAATGGATGTCCTTCTGATGAGGTCTAGAGGTTTAGAGGTGCTGGGATCACAAAATCACAGGACATGGGTCCTGCCTAAAGAATTTGACCCAAGCCTTTTTTCAGTCAAAGATACGGTTTATTAAAAATCTGCCATATTAGCCAGGCTCTTAAGGGATCTGAGCATCTATGAGCTATTGGCTAGATGGTAAAAATCTGAGCAGTGGCTAGATTATAAGAATCAGAGCATCTGTTAGGTATTGGCTAGATTACAGGAATCTGAGCACTTTAATGGAGACAAGATGGACCTTATATACAGAAAGACTGTGGGAGGGATCTAGGAGTGGCCAAGTAGTTTGGGGTGATTAGAAGAGGGGTCTAAGGAGGTTCTGAATGGGAGTAATCAGTAAGCTGGGGTGAATAGAACTCCTGGGACCTGGACCACATGGCAAAGAGAGAACGGAGCCTAGCTAGGATTAAGGTTAGGAAATGGCTAGGGGCCATAAGGAGGTAAAATGATGGAGGGCTAGGCTAGGTTAAGGGTAACAGAGAATTGGGAGATTGGGTGTAGCCACAGTGAAAGGCCAGTTGATGGGATTATAGCCTCAGGAGAACACCAGAGATTTGACCATGTGGGAAAGTCCAGGGTTTTTCCTTTCTGGGTCTAAATCCCAACCCCATCACTTCTACTGGGGAAATGGCTAAATAAATTGTATTATATGAAAATACTGGAATATTATTGTACCATAAGAAATGAATAAGATGAAGAATTCAGGGAAACATTAGAAGACTTGCACAAATTGATAGAGAGAAAGAAGTAGAATACAAGTAAATACAATAAAAAGAGAATAGGGGAATAATCATTTATTAAGTGACTTATGTGACTGCCATTGCACTAAGTAATTTTTCAAATATTGACTCATTTGATACTCACAACAACCCTGAAGTGCTATTGTTATGCTCATTTTACAATCAAGGAGCTTGGGGCACATAGCAGTTAAGTGACTTGCCCAGGCTCATATAGCTGGGAAATATCTGAAGCTGGTTTTGAATCCAGGTCTTCTTGACTCCAGGCTCAGAACTCTATTTGATATACCACCTAATTGCACTGAAAATACAGTATACAAGATGACAAAAATAAGGTAAACGAAAAGAACATTAAAACAAAGCTGAATTCTGAATGATTATCATAACCGATCTTGGCTCCAGAACAGGTGACGGAGCATCTCCATTCTTTCATTAATGAGGTGAGAAATTATGAGTGTAAAATACTGCATAGAGTATCATACAGGCGTCGTCATCAAGTCAGCTTGCTATGGTTAATAATTTTTTTTGGTATAAGAAGAGTGCTCATTAGACATGTATATGAGATATATCCCAAAATGCTTATGATGTTTAAAAATCCCAAAGGACATCAATAAATCATGGTTTAAAAAGAAAAGAAAAAGTCCCCGACAGAGGCAAAAGGCCTGGTTTTTTTTGCCACTAACTAGTAGTGTGACACTACGCAGGTGACTTCACTCATCTCCATTCCACTTTGTCTCTTCATTTATAAAATAAGAGAATTGGATTAGATGATCTCTAAGGTCTATTCCAGCCCTGAAATGCTATGTGCGCATGACTTCGGCCTCTGTTTTTATTTGTGCACCCTCCCTAACTCCCCCCTACCTCCATCACCATGTATCCAAATCAAGGCCAGCGTGAGACCCTCCTCCTCAGTTTCTCTATGGAACCTTCTATGAATCCTGCAGTGCACATTTATATTTCCTTTCTCTGCATTCTTATGGTACATGGTCTGACTATGTAAATTAACATTTGATGATATTCTGTTTTATAGTCTCTAGTTATTTCATGTGTGTTCTTTTCTCTGAAATTAAAACATAAGTGCTTAGATTTCAGAAACATGACTTCTGTTTCTTTCAGATTTTACAGTGAATGAATGAATAAATGAATGAATGAGAAAATTGAATAGGCACTTACTATGTTCCAAGCATTGTACTAAGCCTTGGTGATACAAAAAGTAAAAAGAGATAATTTCTGTTCTCAAGTAGAACATATTCTAATAGGTAGAGACAACACATAGAGTGTAGGTAGAGAAGGAACATGCAAAGTAGGTAAAGACAGCACAGAGTGTAGGTAGAGATAATACATATAGTAAGCTTCAACTTCAAGTCAGAGGAAATGTCTCATGGTCCTTAAGGTGTAGCAGAATGGTATTTAGTAATGCTTTATCAGTCAATCAAAAAACAAATATTTATTAAGTGCCTAACATAGTAGGTAAAGTGTGGTTTAGTAGATACTTTGCTGGATGTGGAGTCAGGAGAACTGATTTTAACACTCACTATTTATAAATAATTTAATTAGCTTCTCTGAGTTTGAATTTCCTCACCTTTAAAATGGGCATTAACATCACTTGCATTATTGACCTCACAAGATTTCTGTGAAGAAAGTGCTTTGCAAATCTTAAATCTCTCTAAATACAGGATAGTAGTTATTAAGTGCTTAATAGATTTTATTATTCAAGACTGTTGTCATCTTGGAATCTGGTGATACGGAATTCTGTATTTTGATCTGTAGGTCATTTAGAACCCCTGTCATTCTCATCTCCAGGAAGTGGACTATAAGCCTATGTACTTAGTCCACTCTAAGGAAGTAGATTGATACTTTTTCTACATTATAGCAGTAGCCCAGGCCCTGCTGTGAGAGACATAAGTAGTCATTATAACCACTCAATTGCATTGTTGGGGGTGATGGCAGTGTCTATGTCAGCTGTTGTTCATTTGGGGGGGAAATTATTAACAAGAACTAGCAAGAGATGATAGAAAATATTTCATACAGAAGTTACAAATACAGAAAAAGAGAACCTCAAACTTTGAAGAGACCTCAAAGGACATGTAGTTCAATCCCTGGCTGAACAAGATTCCCTCTGTAACCAAACAAATATATCAAACAAATAGAATCATTCTAGGTCTTCATAAATTGCTAAGAAATTAAAGTATTTTAAAGAGTGAAATTTGATTAAAATGTAAAGATCTACATGGGGTTGTGAGAAACAATGGGACAACTGGAGAACATTTTTTTCTAAAACCCTGCAGTTTGGAGAACTAGTGATAGGAATAAAAGTCTGAGGTTGCCTTAGCTTTGCTTAACTAGCAAGATAAAACCTATGGGGCTGCATCAATTTTCTTTCTTTTAGATCAAAACCTATGGTTTGTATCTTGGTTGAAAGCTTCTATAGGAAGAGAAAGCCTCAGACATTCTTTGGAAATGACACGTAAATGGGCTGAAACTCTTAATGTGTTAACTTGCCCTTCCTGGCCCCTTTCCCTTGTCTGTTCTTGGCTTCTTCCTTTTACTCCGTCTGTCACTCTTTAAGTGATCCAGATAAGAAGTCAGATTTGCATTCCACCCCCCCCCCCACAATCTCTCTAAGCCTCAAGGTTTTAACTAGAACTTTCCAGTTGCCCTTTGGCAATCAATAAAAGCAGTGATACTCCATCTGTAGATTTATAGTGAATTGACCAGAACTTTTGATGGTCACTCCTTATCCTTCCAACAGGGCATATCACAACGTTGTGATTATAATAATGAACAATGTTATTATAATCAGGGTTAATATTGATTGTCACTCCAAGAGCCAAATTAAAAATGGCTTCCCAATTTATATCATAACTTGAGCTAATATAGATTAATGGATAATTTTGGTACCTACAGTTCAGGTTTTTTTTTTTATTATGGAGGATAAACTCATTCTTAAAGTGGCATATGATAGCTGTTATTGCCCTGGTTAATCAATCAGTAGTTTTCATTGAGTAATGACTCTTTATTAAAAATTATCGAGTAGAAAGAGACATGGTTCCTACCCTTGAACATCTCAAAGTTCAGCTAGGGAGTCAAGATTCATATACATATGAGATAGAGATAATTTGAAATATCATATGATCATATGCTCTGCCATTTGTGTCACCTGTGTGACCTTGAACAAGTTAACACACCTCTCTGGGGCTCAGTTTCCCTGTCTTTAAAATGAGGAGGTAAGACTAGATGATATCTAAAGTACTTTCTAAGTCTAAATTCATGATCCCATATATGTCACGTTAAACAGTGTAGACTCTAAATTCATTGAATAGATTAGAATTGTTAGGAGGAAAGCAATTGTACATCTGATTGTTGTTATTCAGTGGTTTCAGTCATGTCTAACTCTTTTTGACCCCATTCGGGATTTTCTTGGGTGAAGACGCTGCAGTGATTTGCCTTTTTTTTTTTTTTTTTGCCAGCTCGGTTTACATACGATGAAACTGAAGCAAAAAGGATTGATGACTTGCCCAGGTTTCCACAACTAATAGATGCCTGGGGCCAGATTTGAACTCAGGAATGTGACTATCCCTTACTCCAGGCGCAGCACTCCATCCACTGTGCCATCTAGCTACTAGAAACCTTGTTTTTGTTGTTGTGGTTATTACTGCTGCTGCTGGTTCTGAGTTTTTGAAGAGGATCAATGATATCACCAGGGTGATGTCTTGACTTGCATGAGAATTGAGCTTAAGTGAGGCAGAGCTTCACAAAGTCGTCAGATTCCAGGATCATTGAAATCCAGTGGCAAAACAAAATTCAAAATGACTGGCATTTTCTGTTCTTGTTGGAAACTTTAGACACGATGTAAATGTGAGCCATTTTCATTACCAGTGGGATGACTTCAAGCAGCCCTAGACTGATGAGGGAAGTCTCTCATATTGGCTGGCCAAGTAGCCCTAGGCCAGGTGATCTTTGCCAACCTTTGTCCTTTGCCTGACTTCACAGTTGGTCTTGGGTTCATTGCTCTGGCATTGCTTGTTCCCTCACTAGGAGAATGAGGCTCCCGGTGCTTCTCTAGGACCTACACCTTAGATCTCTGAGCAACATTCTAATTTTAGTCCTAGTCTAAGGAGTTAGTCTCAGCAGAGGGAGAGGAGATGAGAAAGGTATCCAGAGTACAAACACAACTGTGGTAAAGAACAGGCAGTTTTATTCCAACAAGGAAAAAGAATGCCAATCAGTAAAGAATCACTCTTTTCTTCTGTTGCTTTCTCTCTCACTCCTCAGCTGCCATGTTGCAACTGCTCTTGCTGCTGTTACCCCACTGTTCAGGTGCTCACAAAGAGGGGAAAGATGCCAGCTGCCTTTGGGGATCTCACAAGGCGCTGTAACAAATGAAAGAAGACACATACAGGAGACAGCCCTATCCCAGTCACAGGCTTGCCTAGGAGATTATGGGTTCACAGGGTTTGAGACTGATGAGGTGAAGGCTCTGCCCCACTTTGGGAGCTCAGAGAGGTAATACACTGAGTCCAATAGGAAAGAGAAGCCTGAAAGTTGGGATTTCCTTCATTAGAATATCTGTGGAATGGTTTGCAAATTTACTGGGTGAAGCAAAAGAGTTAAGTGTATTGACTTTTATAATAAATATAATAATATAGTAAAAATATAAATATGTTACCATTTTTATGAGTTAAAAACAAGCTTTTAATATGCAATATGTCCTGCTGTTCCTGCAATCACTTGTTTCACATGATTTGATTTTGGATTCCCAAGATTTTAACAAAAATTCTTTAATTCATCATCATGAAATCAGATTTTTGTCACATTTGGCAAACTTTTGGGGGCATTTTTTAAGGATAGCCTTATATGGCCTATAGCAGCATGGGAATCTGAGGCCTCTAAGCCACATATGACCCTCTGGATCCTCAACAAACTTCACAGAAAAAAATCCAGATTCAGTCAAAGGGCCACACTTGAGGACCTAGAGGGCTGCATGTGGCCTCGAGGCCTCAGATTCCCCACCCTTAGATAGGTTTTCAATGAGGTTTAAATCAGGAAAATTCAAAAGATACTGAAGCATGTTTATCCCCACCTCTTATATAAATTTCTTAACCCATAGGGGAATTTGGCACGACACAAGGTCATATTTTATATATTCAATTTCCATTAAGAAATTTCTATAATTCTAGAATAATTTTTCTTCTCAGAAATCAATATAGTTGTTAGAGAACACAATTCCCACAACTGTGACAAGACTTCTAAGGCATCTAGAAATAAATCTCCCCCAAAGCATTTTGAGGGTGGTTGTTTTATAATCTGAAAAAGATACCCAGATCTTTTAGGCTTATGTCTAGCTCTTATGGCTTCACCTGGACTTGTGACAGCAATTTTGGCATAGCCTTAAATGAAAAAAAAGAAAAAAAAGTCCATCAGGGAAAAAAAAAATTCTTTTTTCCAATCTTCAGTACTCCAGTCTTTGCATTGTTTTGCCCATGATAAAGATATTTTTTCTTCATTGCGATGGTTAGAAGCTTAAAAATTATAGTCATCTTGCGATTCTATTTTTAAGAATTTTACAGGGCTTTGTAGAGGAATCAATAATCATTCCATTCAACTGCCAACTCCTTTTAAAGATCTTTGCTCCTTTCTAAGGATTAATTAAAAGCTATTTTACTGCAATCATTTGTCAATTTTTGGTATTGTTTTTCATTTTTGACTGTACACTTTTGTGAATAATGGTCATTGAGGGCTTGAATGATATTTGAAATCCTTGCTTTCCTCATACAATAACTGATGCAATATCTCTAACAGTTATTTCAGAATGATCAAGTACTCTGCCTTATTTTGCACATCTCCTTGGAATAATATCCTTTCTTAAAATCTACATAATTAAAAACACAACAAAAGATAGCAATGAAATACATGTGTATGGCTAGCAATTCAACTAATGGAGAACTAACAAAACATGAGGAAAACCAGATAAATTTTTTCTGGTTAAAATCATACATTCTGAGTTAGACGAAGTCATAGAGGCATGCATGCATGACCGTTGCTAACACAAACCCAGATAAAAATGATTGCGTTTGCTAAGTAATTTGCATATCATTGCAGGGATATGATGTGGAGTGTTAACAACTGGTTTGATCAAGAAAAGGTTCCTAGAGGATATGAGACCTGAGGTGTGATTTGGAGGAAGCAAGGGCATTTGAAAGTGAACATGAGGAGTAAAATGTAGGGGACAGCCAAGGTAGAGGTACAGAGGTGGGAAAAAGAATATTAACTGTGGGGAGATACAAGAAGTTCAGTTTGATTGGAAAATAATGATTCCTGTGCTAAACTCTGTAAAAGGGACACACACAAAAAAAGTAAGGCACAGTTCCTTCCCTCGAGGAGTTTGCAGTCTAGATACAGGAGAATGGGAGTAAAGATACATATATGTAAAATGTTAAAAAAAATCAGTTCAAAATAACACTATTAAGGCAGATAAAATAAGACAAGATAAGATAAACTCTAAAAATGAAAAATAAGAAGTTTTCTGAATTCAGAAATGTAGGGCTTTACAGATGATGAAACTGAGACCTCACAGGAGACATGGCTTTTCTAAATTTGTAGAGAGCATCAAACGTTGGATTTGAACCCAGGTCTCCTGATTCCAAATTCAGTAATCTGTATTATACCTCAGAAAGAAATTGTGTTGGATATGGTACAGTGGGGTTAGTTTTGGATTTAGTGTTTGAGGACCTGGATTAACATCCATGTTTCACTTCCTATCATCTCTGGACCTTGAGCAAGTCATTTCAATTCTTTGGGTCTTGGTTTACTTTTCTGTAAAATGGGGGTTGTACTAGATGATCTCCAAGAACCCAGTCATGACCTTTTTCCAAATGTGTACCATAAAAAATAAGATGAGAAAGAGTGTGGAGAACCCATTACAAACTCAATCAGCAGTATGGAAAATTCAACTTAATATCTCTTTCTTACCAATCAATTGCCATAAGGCCGTATGTTTACAGATTGAAGATAACTTAGAGGTCCTGGGGGCCAACCCCTTAATTTTACAGATTAGAAAACTGAAGCTCAAGATCTAAGTGACTAGTTTAGGGTTGCATAGTTAGTACATGTCTAAGGTAGGATTCAAACCCGGATCATCCTAATTCCAAGGCTATTGGCCTCTCTACAACACTATGCTTCCTTTTTCTGGTAGATCATCTTTATGTATGAGGGAGAACACATTGCCCAGCATGTGTAGCAGATACACCCAAATTCTCAGATTTCCCTTTTCTAAATTTAGAATTCAATAGTGCCCTCTCCCCTTTATCTTCTATCTTGCCATCTCTGCTTGAGGCAAAGAGACAATTAAACATTAACAATGAACTCATGTACAAGGTTCATTGTGGAGTTGGAATTGAGGTGGTCTTCCCTCTTGCTTATAGTGTCATAACCCCAAACATCCTCTCCAATACATGAGTAGATCTTCTTCTGTTGTGGCAAGTGACTATCTTCTGAGAGTCAATGTGGGTCATTACTTTGCCCCCTTTTAGCTTGACACATGTTCACTTCCACTAGTCTTCTGCATCAAGTTCTCAGAGGCTAGGAAATGACTTGGAAGTTGTTTTTAAGTGTAGTTGCAGGAGCTGCTGACCTCGTGACAATCATTCCTGCTCAAATACTTTATTGTTTTCTATTCCAAAGACCTCAGGCAATTTGCTACACTGGGCTCCTCCAGGAAGTCACAGAATGAAGGAAAGACACAGAGATACAAATGGAATAGTCCCTGAGAACACCAGATACCTGCACCTGGAATCATGTATTATGCAGAGGCTTCATGGGGTACTTTTCCTCTTGCTCCTCCTCTCCTTTATTTCAAGAAAAGTTGCCCCGTAATCACAATGTCATGAGAAACTTAAAACAAATAAGAGCTTTAATAAGCTATCTATAGACAATCTCATAATGAAAGAGGCTAGTGTCCTTGTTAGGACTGTGGGTAGCAGTTGCTACTTCCAAGTTCCCATAGATCAACTGTTTTGCCTCCTGGATTGTGGTACCTCTCAGGTGTCCCATAATAAGAATGAGTAACCATGAACTGCACAGGCCATCTGGTATGTTCTTGATTACTGGATATCCTGGTGTATCTGGACAGAGGGCTGAACTTGAAGTCAGGAAGTCTTAGTTTCCAATGCTGACTTAGATGTTTTCTATTTGTGTGACTAGGTTCGAGTTAGCCTCTTTCAGTCTCAGCTTCTGCATCTGTAATATGGAGATAATAATAGATCACCACTTAGTTTGTAGGTTGGTTCTGTAAAAAGAAATAATTTACATATATATGTGTGTATATATATAATATATATAATACATATGATGTTTAAACTTTAAATTCCAAAGTAAAAGCATTGATGATGATGACATACTACTTAGCTTCAAAAAATACTGCATCTCACTGTCTTTCTTGAGCTCTCTTATTCAAATGAGGGCATAGGGAGTTTAAGCCCAAGTCATTCTACATAGGTAGCTAGTTATTCTGTCTGTATAGCTATCAGACTAACCCTGACCAAAAAATCCATAGTTGTATGTCCCTAAACTTTTTATATACATAAATATGTATGTAACATGTATGTATATACATATATTTCATGCATTTATATGCATTCACATAATATGCTTATACATACACAAATAAACTTGAAGGTATTTTTTGTATACAGTATATACATATACATATTTTGAAACATGTTTGAAGGCATATATTATAGAAGCATATTATACATATATATATTTTAATACTTCAAAGGATTTTTGAAAGCATGTCATATATACAGTTAATCTTCAACTTTTTTCAGGGGTAATGTTTCTAGAAGATAGTGTGAAAATAAAAAAAAAAAAACATGAAGGCTGATTCATCGAACCCATGGGAAATAGAGGGTTAGGCTCCTGCGACCACCAAAAACTATAATCTTTGACTAGAGATTGCTATAAATATACTTCTATGCATACAATTCTTTATGACAAGACATTAATTCTGATAATATGCATTTTCCCTAACACTTTAACCATGAAATAACTCATAAAATGCAGTACACAAAATCAAATCGGTAATATGTAAAACATTTTTTCTCACTAGTAATTCCCTAGAATTCTGTAATCTTTCGTGCTAACATCTTAACAATAATAAATACCCCTTGATTTCAGACAATATTCACTTTTCATAACACATGAAATCTACAGTATCATAAATACTATAGAGAAAATAAAATTCTTAAAACTAAAACTTTTTTTTTTGCATCTGACTCTTATGTTTCACTGTGTCAGATGGTGGTGTGAGTGCATTGTACTGTATACTACACTGCTGCAAACCTCTCTACCTTGCTGCCCTCTGAAAACCAAGGAAGAGGTTTCTGGGACTTTAGTAACTACTGCCGGAAGATGTGGATATTGGAGAGATCTTGACATTACCTCTGATACTCTGTCCTTCACAGCTGGTGGATGGTGTTGGAGATCAGGAAGGACGCTTGAAATAATCCATCAGCACTGATTTGTTAACACCGAACTCTCCAGGGATAGCAGCTGCAGAGATTCCAGCATGAATTTATTTAACACTTTTATTTTCTCACTAAGTCACATCACTGACTACACACTTGGTCTTAGAACTCTAAGGACTTGCACTAAGCTTTGGGGGGGGGTGCATAACCGCAACACAAAATTTGAGTTTTAAAGGCAAACAATGAAAATAATGCAATGAATGCATGCGGAGCTCTTTGCTCTAAAATGGTAGGGTGAACAAGACTAGTGGAGCACCTGGTAGGATACCATTGCTCCACAAACTTGCCCACATTGCATCTCTCATTTTTTTCTCTCCTATAGCCCAGAATGTGTGCGGTTTCCAACATGAAAGTTAAAATGAGGTTACTAATAAAATAATGGAAATGCTTGAAGCTTCAAAAGTTAAATACAAGAATGTTGAGGATTGAATATAGATAGACAAATGGATAGCTATTGTTCAGTCATATATGACTCTTCATGACCCCAGGGACTATAGTACACCAATATTGTCCATGGGGTTTTCTTGACAAAGATGCTGAAGTAGTTTATTATTTCCTTCTCAGTGGATTATGGCAATCAGAGGGTTAAGTGACTTGCCCAGCCAGAGTTACACAACTAGTAAGTAAGGTTGAGTTAGCACTCAGGTCTTCCTGATTCCAGACCCAGCATTCTATCCACTGAGCCACCTAGCTGTGCCATAAACACACACACACTTAGGTATGTATGTATACATATACACATATGTACAGATATATATATATATATATACACGTCTATTATGTATATATTTGTGCATATATACACACATACACATTATATAGAAACATAAACATAAACTCTAAATCTTTAGAGATTCATGATTTAATTGAGACAGGGACTCCTTTGATTGATTGACTCAATTGACTAAAAATTTATTTTGTGCTTGCTATTATAAACCCTAGTTTTTTTTGTGTTAGCTATGGCCAAACCTAATTTAGATAAACTACAAACCCTGTCCTAATGAAGCTTACATTCTAGTATGGGATAAGATACAGCAATAATTCAAATACTATACTTATCAATTAGTCAGCAAGCATTTATTAAATGTCTACTTTATGCTAAATACTATTCTTTGCATACAGCAGGATACAAAGATAAAAATGGATAGGAAAATAAAAATGAAATATTCCTTGTCCTCAGAGAGCTTACATTCTATCAGGGGAAATGATGTGTTTGTGTGTGTTTTTGTACACACACACACACAAACACACGTATAAAATTGTTTATATCCATATATGATTTTGTATATATACATGTTGTGTATATCTGCATACAAAAACTATAGGCAAAATTAATAAAAATTACATGTTTTGGGAAACAAGTCACTAACTATTGGGGACGAGAGATTATGAAAAGTTTCAGATAGAAGGTAGCAAGTTAGAGTCACAAAGCAAAGTGCTACATAATATCCAGAGGAGAAAGCCATTACAAATAAGGGGAATGAGAGGAGACTACTCACCTGAGGGAACTTCTGGGTTGGGCTTTGAGATATTTAAATAGATGAAAAAAGTGAGAGATAGTAGGAGAATGCTATGCGCAAAGACACAGGGGTGGAACAACGTAGGACGTGTTCAAAGTAAGCTCAGAAGTCCATTTCTACTAGAACAGAGAGTATGTGGTACAGCAATAATATAGAATAAGGCTAGAAGGATAGGGTGTCATCAGGTAGCAGAAGGCCTTGAATGCTGAACAAAGAAATCTGGACTTTACTTGCTAGATAATAGGGAGCTAATGAAGACTCTGGAACAAAGGAGTGACATGACAGGTGCTAGGGAATTCAACAACAACAACAACAACAACAACAACAACAACAACAATAATAATAACTGTTCTATCAGTGATTTGAAGAAAGCATTCAAGGTGGTAGAAAATACAGGTAGGAAGATTCTTTTTTTCTAGAAAATAATTGTAATGGGTGATAAGAAGGGTTTTTTGTTAGCAAAGTGGCAGTAGAACTAGCGAGGAGATAATGGATTTGAGAGTGATGTTGAAGACATGGAATCAACTGTATTTAGTATCTGATAGCTGCTTCTCTAATTCAAAAATAACCCCAACATGGCACAGTGGATAGAGTGCTGGACTTGGAATCAGGAATACTCATATGGCTGAATCCAAATCTGGCCTCAGATACTTACTAGCTGTGTGACCTTGGGAAAGTCATTTAACCCTGTTTGCCTCAGTTCCTCATGTGTAAAATGTGCTGGAGAAGGAAATGGCAAACCACTCCAGCATCTTTACGAAGAAAACTCCAAAAGGACTCATAAAGAGTCAGATGCGATCAAAATGACAGAACAACAAATTTGAACATGAGAAACTGAATCACTCAATTGATCAACAAGCAGTTAATGAACACCTGCTATGTGTCAAGTACAGCGCTAGGCAATAAGAATAAGAAGATAAGAGTAAATAGTCCCTGTACACAAGAAGCTTACATTCTTTCCAGAGAGATAATCTGCCCATGCATAGGTATGTCTATGACCTTCTCCCTAGCCTAGTGGATGAAATCACAGGAGATAACGAGGTTTTAACATGATAAATGAAGTGCAAAGGTGAGTCTTTAACTTGTCACTTCCTTTGGAATGTGTGCAGAAGTTCTACTTAATTGAACTGGAGGGGCAGGTTGCCCTCGACAGGCCGAAGATTTGCCATTCTCCTGGTGGCACTTAAAAATTAATCCTGCCAGTTCTTAGAGACAGTTGAGGCAGTCAGGGAGTCACAAGAGAGCTGTGGAGTGTAACCCCAGAAGCTCTACCAGATGGCAGCAGGCAGCTGGAGGATTCCTGTTATCTTATCCACCCCTACCCCACCTCCATCAGTCATAGTGTCTTGTGGTAAAGGCTGCTGCGGGGGGGGAGGGGGGGTAGAGAAGTGGCAGTTGAGAGTCCGGAAACTGGAAAGAGAAGCAGGCCCAGGAAGTACATACTCTGTCAACTGCACTTACTAAGCACATGGTACGTGGCAGGCCCTGTGCTAACACTATGAGTGTTATCCCTGTTTTACAAATGAGGAAACTGAGACTCAGAGAAGAAAAGTAACTTGCCCAAAGTCATATAACTTCTAAGTATTATATCTGAAACTAAGAAGCCTTCGGATTCTCATTCCAGAAGTTTACTAATACTACACAATCTCTCTCATATATCTTGCCCTAAGACGGACACACAGTAGTCTTGCTGAGTGAAAGAATAAATCTTTGCCCACTCCTTAAAGCAAACACCAGCTCTGAGGCAGTTAGTGACTAGGACAAAGCAAGCTGTTACATCATCTTGTTGCAGTTAGTACTAGTTACTAATGGCTTGTTTCCCAAAACATGTAACTTTTATTAATTTTGGAACATTAAATTTATTAATTTTATTAATTTTGGGACATAAGGCTATGTAAAGAGAGATTACTTATCTTTATGACATCTTTATGACATCTTTATGACATATCATATATGCAGTGTATGGCAAGTGAACATTTTGAATAGGAACTGTTTGTTCCCAGATACCAAGCCCACTGCCTGATAGTCTACTATTTGAGCTTTGATCTTTTCAGTTTTGGACAGCTAGGTAGCAGAATGGATAGAGTGCCAGTTCTAGAGGTGGGAAGATTCATCTTCCTATGTTCAAATCTGGCCTCAGACACTTACTAACTACGTGACCCTGGGCAAGTCACTTCACCCTGTTTGCCTCAGATTCTTCATCTGTGAAATGACCTGGAGAAGGAAATGGCAAACCATTCCAGGATCTTTTCCAAGAAAACCCCAAATGAGGTCATTGAAGAGTCAGACACAACTGAAAATGACTAAACAATGACAAACCAGACTTATGCACATTTCATCCATCTTTCTTCATGACCAAATATTTGGCTGGAAAAGATGAAGGGCAGTGAGAATGTCCTGCTCCTCCTAAAAACTGAGTGTCTACCCACAGCAAAATATCAGGAATAGACTAACTAAACCTAATCTCTAGGAGAGTCACATTATTACCTAGAAACCCTCATAGGAGTCCTTTTGCCTGGCTTATGGGGCTGGGGTTCTCTACACAGTCTCATCCCTTTGTGGCCTCTTTAATACTAATATATTTGTGAATAATCCATAATTAACTGAAAAGAGCATAACATTAATTATTGTGCTTGATTGTTAATCAGTGGGGGTATTTCCCCTCCCTCCTCCCTCTCCTTGCATGCTAACCTGTCAGGCTCTAATAATTGTTGCCTTGAACAGGTTTGGGTTAAAGTCTCCAAGGAGGACCAATTCTCTTGTTCCATTAGTGAGAACACATATAGATCATTTTCAGCACTAATCTAGGGCTAAAATCAATTATGTCTCTTGTATTTAAAAATTAAATTGACTTGCCAAGGGAGTAGGATGAAGGAAAAAAATGCATTCCTCCTATTATGTGTAATTACAATTGTAAAACATTTTCCTTCGAAATGTAATTGCTGCCTGCAGAGGCTCAAGCTGGAGCAGTCGAAGTGTTTAGCTGCCACGTTGGGTTGTCTTTCATGTTTTTCTTTGGGCTTTTGTCTTCCCTCCACTCCTTCTTTTTCCTTCTTATTTTAATGCTGTTAGAACACTGTGAAGTCCTTTAAGGCATCTGAACTTTCAAAGACTCTCAAATGTAGTCCCAGAAACAGGGAACAAAAAAGAGGGAGAAAAGAAAAGAGATTGTTTTTTTTTTTTTCCCTGTAATCTATATAATGAAAAATTCAATTCAAGAAGTATTGTCAAACCTCTATTTCAGAGCCATTCCTATGCTAAGTGTTCTGGGGGCCACACAGGAAGCAGAAGGCTCTGTCCTCACATTCAGAGAGCCTTCAATCATATGGGAGGGGGAAGGAAAAGAGCAAAATAAATACAGCCAATATTATAACCATTACTCCAGTGGGAAAAGTATTTAGGGAAAATGGGTAAAGCATTTTGGCAGAGGGGAGGTCTTCTGCAGGGTAGAAGTGCTGCAGGAAGTTGGTGAAGCAAGTAGCAAACAGTTTTTGAGGGAGTTAAATGCCAGGCTAAAGAATTTGGACTTCATTCGGTGGCAACGGGGGGTCACTAAAAGCTTTTTTCACAGGGGCATGATGTGTGCAGAGCAGTATTTTAGGAAGATTATTCTGTCAGCCATGTTAAGAATAGATTGGACAGGAGAAAGATTGCAGTTAGGAGACTTTTTCAGTATTCTAGGCAGTGGGTGGAAGATAGAACAGTGGATCCAAGCTTAGCAAGCAGTCAGAGTAGCAGAATTAGACTTGATATGCCAGAGACAATGGTGACTGGAAATTGAGGCAAAACCTACCTCCTACAGAAAACCTCTCATGTCTTTGTTCCTACATCAGATTTTAATGATTGCCTTCCTGAGGTGTGGTTACTGGAACTAAAGGATCACAGAGATGTAGTACAAAAAGTTTTCGTATTCTGAAATATGCATTGCTAACTGAATCGGAATGGCTCTAGTGAGTGGTCTATTTATCCACCTTCCTTCATAAACAAAGATAATATGATAATGTTCCTGACCCTCCAATAGCAGGTCATATACTTTAGTTGTTTTCCCAAGCACATGGATGGACTTCCCTGCTCCATGAAAACATCATCATCATCATTGTCAGTATCGTTATCATCATGTAGACTTCATTGTTATCATTGTCATCATAATCATCACCAACATTTGTCCGGCTCTTTAGAGTTTAGAAAAATATTTTCTCGAGGCAGAGCCAAGATGGCGAAGGGAAAGCAGTGACTTGCTTGAGCCCTCCCTCCAAACCCCTCCAAATACCTATAAAAAAATGGCTCTAAACAAATTCTAAAGCAGAAGAACCCATGAAAAGACAGAATGAAACAAATTTCCAGCCCAAGATAGCCTGAATGGCTGATTGAAAAGGTATATCGCGCCGGTCTGGGAGAGGAGTGCAGAAAGGTGTGGGGGCGCAGGCCACAGGGCCCCTGGAGCAGGGCTCAGAGGACTGAATCGCGGGCGGTTGCAGAGGTTTCCCGACTTCTCAACCCATGAATGCCAAAGATAACTAGGAAGGTCAGTGGGAAAAGTCTGTGACTGCGGTGAGAGAGGAGTTAGGTCTCAGCAGCAAGTCTTGAGCTAGGCCCAGGGCCACAGCTGTTTCCTGAGCTTCTGGCCCACAGACTGAGGGGGAATCGAGTGGCTGATCAGAGGGGGATTTCAGGGTTCTCTTTGATAGTGCTGAGGCAGAAATCTCTTGCTTTACCGGTGCTTGGATCTGGGTCACAGTTCTGAGGGGTGGTCTTGGGGTGAGGAGGAATGCTGGTGTGGTGAAGCTTGTTGTGGTGGTGAAGAGGAAACACCTAGCCCCTTATCATAGCAACTTGGAAGAACTGACACTTTTCAGGTCCCTAGAAGTATCTCTGAAAACAGCTGTACAATCCCCCAAAACTTGGGACAGTACATTCTCCACATTGGAAGCAGACTTTTACCTTAACAAAGAGTTTAAAACTCAAGTAATTGGCTGAGATCATGAGTAAGCAGCAAAAAAAGAGTCAGACTATATTATCTTACTTTGGTGACAAAGAAGACCAAAATATACGACCAGAAGAAGACAACGAAGCCAAAGCTCCTACATTCAAAGCTTCCAAGAAGAATATGAATCATTCCCAGGCCTTGGAAGAGCTCAAAAGGGATTTTGAGAAGCAAGTAAGAGAAGTAGAGGAAAAACTGAGAGTGAGGCAAGAAAATCATGAAAAACAAGTCAACAGCTTGCTAAAGGAGACCCAAAAAAATACTAAAGAAAATAATACCTTAAAAAATAGCCTAACCCAAATGGCAAAAGAGGTCCAAAAAGCCAATGAGGAGAATGCCCGAAAAAGCAAAATTGGCTAAATGGAAAAGAAAGTCCAAAAGTTTGCTGAAGAAAATACTTCCTTAAAAATTAGAATGGAGCAATTGGTAGCTAGTGACTTTATGAGAAATCAAGACACTTTAAAACAAATCCAAAGGAATGAAAAATTAGAAAACAATGTGAAATATCTCATTGGAAAAGCAACTGACCTGGAAAATAGATCCAGGAGAGAGAATTTAAAAATTATTGGACTATCTGAGAGCCATGATCAAAAAAAGAGCCTAGACATCATCTTTCAAGAAATTATCAAGGAAAACTGTCCTGATATTTTAGAACCAGAGGGCAAAATAGAAATTGAAAGAATCCACTGATCTCCTCCTGAAAGAGATCCCCAAAGGAAAACTCCTAGGAATGTTGTAGCCAAATACCAGAGTTCCCAGGTCAAAGAGAAAATATTACAAGCAGCAAGAAAGAAACAATTCAAGTATTGTGGAAACACAATCAGGATAACACAAGATTTAGCAGCTTCTACATTAAGGGACAGCAGGGCATGGAATATAATATTCCAGAGGGCAAAGGAGATAGGATTACAACCAAGAATCACCTACCCAGCAAAACTGAGTACAATCCTGCAGGGGAAAAAATGGCCATTCAGTGAAATAGAGGACTTTCAAGCATTCTTAATGAAAAGACCAGAGCTGAATAGAAAATTTGATTTTCAAATACAAGACTTAAGTGGAACATGAAGAGGTAAACAGGAAAGAGAAAAATCATAGGAGACTTATTAAGGTTGAACTGTTTACATTCCTGCATGGAAAGATGATATTTGTAACTCATGAGACCTTTGTCAGTATTAGGGTAGTTGGAGGGAAAAAATTATAGGTATGTATAGATAGATATATAGATAGATAGATAGAGGGCACAAGGTAAGTTGAAAATGAAGGAGTCATATCTGGAGAATAAAATTAAGAGGTGAGAGAGGATTTTACTAAGAGAAGGAGAAAGGGAGAGGTAGAATGAGGTAAATTATCTCACAAAAAAACAGAAAAGAAAAGACTTTTACAGTGGAGGGGAAATGGGGGAAGGTGAGAGGAAATGAATGAATCTTATTCTCATAGGATTTGACTTAAGGAGGGAATAACATACACAGTGGGGTATGGAAATCTATCTTTCCCTACAGGAAAATGGGGGAGGGGGCAAGAGAGTAGGGGGATGATAGAGAGGAGGGCAGATTGGGAAAGGGGGTAATCAGAAACAAATACTTCTGAGGAGCGACAGGGTCAAAAGAAAGAATAGAATAAATGGGGGGGTGGGGTAGGACTAATGAAATAGAGTTAGTTTTTCACAGTATGTCTACTATGGAAGTGTTTTGCGTAACTGCACATGTATAACCTATATTGAGTTGCTTGCCTTATCAATTAGAGTAAGTGGGGAGGGAGGAAGGGAGAAAATTTGGAACCCCAAGTTTTAAAAACATGTTTAAAAAAATGTTTTCACATGCAACTGGGAAATAAGAGATACAGGAAATGGGGTACAGAAATCCATCCTGCCCTGCAGGAAAATTGAAGGGGAAGGGGATAAGAGAAGGCGGGGAGAGATAGAAGGGAAGGCAGACTAGAGGAAGGGGTATTCAGAATGCATGCCATCTTGGGGTGGGGGGAGGGACAAGATGGGGTGAAAATTTGGAACTCAAAATCTTGCGGAAGTAAATGCTGAAAACAAAAAAATAAATAAATAAAATGAAAAACAAAAACCAAAAAAAAAAAAAATGAGTACCTGAGTTCAAATCCGGCCTCAGACCAAACGCTTGGCACTTACTAGCTGCGTGACCATGGGCAAGTCACTTAACCCAAATTGCCAAAAATTAAAAAAAAATTTAAAAAAAGAAAAATATTTTCTCACAACTGCCTATGAGGTAGGTATAACACAAGTACATTTATCATCAATGACATCATGAAAACTGATGAAGAAAGTAAAGCTCAGAAAAGCCCAGTGACTTGCCCACTGTCACACAGCTAATAAAGACCATAGATTGAACTTTAACTACTTATCTTCTGACTCTAAAAGTAGAGTTTATTCTAGTGTGCTAATTTATTTTCTTCCCTCCATTCCCTTTTGAAACCAATTACATATGTTTCCCAGACTGTTGGTCAGGGTTAGGAGAAAGATTGTGCCCGAAGAATAGAATAAAAAACTAAAAAATACTATCTGACTAATTTTGGGGTTTAATCTTTAGGAGCAACCTGAACAAACTCTCTGAAATAACTGACAAGTGTCTAGATCCAATTTCCCTATACCAACAGTTGGCTGCAATGTCTCTAATAGCCACTGAAGTATGCATTGTAAAAGTTACAATTTTTACATGTATCCTTGGAGTAATATAGTTTCTTTAAAACCACAGAATTCAAAATACCACAAAAGAGAAAAATGAAACATGTTTGCATGAAATCTAGGACTCAATTAACAGAAAATTAAATCAATAGGGAGAAACCAGCTCAAAATGGTTGCATTTGGTCAACATCAGACCTTCTAAGTTAACAAGTGTCGGTAGAAATACATGTGCATATCCATTGCTGTCCCAAAATGAAACTATATCCAAAATTTTGCTTGTTCCAATTAGTTCACATATGATTGTATATTTGTAAATTTTGCAGTAACTTGAGCAATCATGAGATCAAGATTTAAGGATAGAAGGGATGTCAGAAGTCATCTAGTACATTCATTTAGTTTTTTTCCATTATCATTTCCATTTTCATTATCAGGCATACTTCCCCCTCCACTGCCTCCTACCTACAGGGTAGGGGAACAGCAGAAGAAAGAAGTAGAGACCCCCTGAATCACCTAAATACAGTCAAGCAAAACATTCCCACAGTGATAATGTCCACAATTACATTTCTTATTCTGCATATTAGTTCATCATCTCTCTGTCATGAAGTGAACAGCATTCTTCTTCATTGGGCCTTTGGAATCATGCATGATCATTTAGTTAATCAGGGTTCTTAAGTCTTTCAGAATTGCTCATTTAGAATATTGATGTTACAATATAAATAATTCTTCTGGGTCTGCTCACTTCATTCTCTATCTTGTTCATTCAAGTTTTTCCATGTTTCTCTGAAACTGTCTTTTCCCTCATCTCCTATGCACAGTAGCATCTACATGGTATATTTCCCATATCTTACACAAGAAGAAACTGGGACCTAGAGAAGTTAAGTCCATTGTTCAGGGTCACACACTGGTAGTAAAGTGAGAAAGCTGGTATTGTAATGCAGATTCTCTAACTTGAAATACAAGCACTCTCCACTTTCTGGACTGTGGACTTCTTTGAATGTGATCATGACTCAATAAATATTTGTTGATAATAGTGACTTCTCAATTGATGTATAAAGGCAAACCCCAGCCCATAGATCCATTTGTGTATGAGGAGCCATAGGTAATACTACTGCTGTCTACCTGTCTCTTTTGGGAAAAAAAAATACAGACAACTAGAATACTTTAAGTGTAACTCTCCAATGCTGCTTCTATGGTTACTCTTATCATACTTATCCATATCTATCCTGTATTTCAGAATACTTCTGGGATTTAAGTGTATCCTAAATTCCCAGGTTTATGGCTTGCATGTAATCTGATTGTGGGAAGTCTGGGAGGAGTTATGAGAGCATTATTACATATACATTTTCTAAGTATATTTCAGATCTGATTTTTTTTGTTGATCCTATAACTATGAATAAAAATTTCTACAGATAAACAGTGATCTTGGTTGCTTGGGTCATATGGCAAGAACTCAGTGAAATAGAGAAAACAAAAGGAATCGAGGTTTCCAATGAGTAAGGATTCAAAACTATCCTTACCATACCTCCTAAAATTACTATATGATTGTGGTTATCTAGAGGTGGAGCACAGGGAAAGAAGTCACCTGCTCTCTGAGAACCATAGAGAACTTTACAATTCCTTGGAACTCTTTCTGATGTTGGGTAGAAGGCACAACTTCCATTTTACATAAGAGTACAACTTCCTACAACCTGGTTCCTATTGGGACCAAAATCAAGTGAATGCTAATCATATTACCCAGTAGTTAAACATACAGGATCTCATTTGAGCCTCACAAAAAGTCTGTTAGGTGAATCATGCACATGGAAATTTATAGATGAAGAATATGTGGTCCAGAGAGCTGAGATTATTTTTTCATGGCCTCACATATCTTCTAAGTGTCAGAGGCATGATTTGAACTTATGTTTTCCTGAAGCACTGCTTTATCCACTTTGCCTCTCTGTCTCACTAAGCATGCTTCAGGATGGGGCTTTGAGTAATCTGAAGTGTAATAGTTTCTCAACTAGGGTCTCCCTGAGTTTCTGGATCAGCATGGCATGGTTCATGGACTCCATTGTCCCAATGCTGCTTTTTGTGGTATTCTCTGCAACCTGTATACAAAGTGACATTTTGAGACTTTTTTTTACCCTTTTATAGGATTTAGTTAAGAATGTAAAATAAATACCTTCTGTGGCATCTTTACTTAAACTGAGCTATCTAGCACCCATATATGTTCAAATATGGCAACAGATATATTCCATCTATAAACTATGCAGAATATTATATGCAGGTCCCCAGAGTATCACTGTTAAGTAATCCTTTTTTCTCCATTGGTTACTTGCCATTCCTTTAAAATCTTTTCAATATTGGATAGCTATTGTTAAATGGTTTCCTCACTACGTTACTGGGCAGTGGCCCATAACCTCTACCCACCAATAAGCCATAACTGCCTATAATAAGTATTTTTAGGATGCCTGATTTGTCTCACAATTTGTTCCATTTCCAAAGTACAGGACTTCCTTTGATGTTGTATAACAAACTAAAGGGGGACATGTATTATACCTGAGCATCTCTGCCACATCCTCCATAGTTCTCCTTTCCCTCTTTTTGAAAGATATAGTCTTTCTTGGACATTCCATGTTTGGAAAGGGGTGGTGTTAATAACTGATGACCATATACCCTGAGTATCTGTCCTGGGACTTGGGAAGGCTTTCTAATTTTAGGTAGTTAACATATGGTAGACCCACATTACTTAGCCTTCTGAATATCTTCCTAGTCCTTTTACCAATATACAAAACAAAGCACAATTGTACGGGGACTGTCTCTTACCCTGTCTTGATTGAAGTGGTTTTGCCCTCAGCCTATGCTTAAAATACATCACAGAGGCACAGATAAACCTCTCTCCTTGTCTCCAATTTAAGGAGTCTCTTATGTCAGAAACTTCATCCTTTCAAGAAAAGGGTTTAGTACACTTTGGAGAACCACTCACTTTGTGTCTCTTCCTAGATAATTTGGGAATATTAGTTTCCAGTACATCCCAATAGTAGCAACCACTTTTCTTTATATAGCACTGACTGCCTTGGACTCTAATGTTCAGGTTTATTATATTTCATCCTTTCCCCAGGGTTCTCCAGTACTTTTAAGTGGACTTTGGGGTGTCTAGTTTCTACTAGTGTCTCTAGCCCCTACTCATTGTGTTCTACCAATGTTAGGAAGTCCTTTTGTACCCCAGTTCCATTTAACCACTTAGCGCTCAGATTAGCTTTTGAAAAGTAATATTTATTTCAAACGTATAACAACAAACATACAAATAGTTCCCCTCCATCAGTATATGGGGGCATAATCCCTAATTTCACACCATTTCAGTCTCTGGGGTTCATAGTTTAACTCAGTTCTTTTGTAGCACTGTCGCACCAAATCCAAGTCCAAAGCTACCCTTGTCCTCTAGTCTCAGGTACCCTGGATTCTCAGGGCTTCCCTACTGGTCTGGCAACAATATCCAGCATAGAATACTGTCTCCAAGGTTTCTATGGCTTGAGTCTGGGTCTGATAGGAACTCTGCCCACTACTCTTAGAATTGTAAAGGACAGATTAATCTGAACAAAGCCATATATATGATCACTGGGGCCACAGGGCCTAAAAGGGGGAAGGAGGAAATAGTCTTTTTTCATAACCAACTCAGTTCATGACTATGCTGTGGTTCAAAGGAATTTCATCCCCTCTAGACCCAGATGAAAAGAGAGAGGGACTGTCCCAATCTGACCACTTTCAAGACATTGACTGTTCTGGTTATGCCACTAATGGAAAGAGGCTGTTTTCACTCACATGGTAGGAGGATACAGGATTCTCTGAATAGCAGGTCCTTGGCATTTATTTCATGGATTCCTTAATTTTAAGTGATCAGAGCATGTGTCAAAGGCCCATTTTACCCTTGAATGCATAAACTCAAGATACTTGAAAATTGTGAAACGTTTTTTATAAGTTAATAAAAAGAGAACTCACATGTGAGACCATGTACATAATTATACCCTCTAGCATGCACCTCTCCCTCAGAAACCCATATCATTGTCACAATTTAAAACACCACTTTGGTGGGACTGTAGTGAAAGATAGGTAGTTAGGGTTAGTTCTCCAGCATCAGTGCTTGCTTCTTTATTTCCTTTATCAGGTCCATATTGCATGTCTTTTGAATCTCTTTACTGATCACTTCCCTCATCAGTGTTCCAACACACCAACCTCATCTTACAAGATGTTCCCAGCCCTGGAATCCTTTGGATTTTCATAGTTGACATTTATTGCTCATCCTTTGTATTTGAAGAGGACAAATGACATCACAATGTTGGGGTCAAGGTACAGTACTTTTGACTGTGGCCAATCCATCCAATATGAGCTCAGAAAGATCTACCACAGGTTGGACACAGATAGTACATTTGGGATGGGAATGTCTCTAGATTTGTACACCTCACATTTTCTTTGTGCTACTGCTATTCTGCTTTGCTCGTACAGCACAATGCCTTCTTGATATGGATGCACCATGCTGAGTTATTCTGTGCCAGCGTCACTCATGAATCATAATTGATAATAAAAATCTTCAGAGACTTTGAGACTGTCCTTGTACCATTCCTTCTGACTTCCATGTGAGTGCTTGTCTTGGCATGAGTGCTTGCCTTGGCGTAAGCTCTCTGTAAAATAGTCTTTTAGATAGATGTATGTTTCGTATTTGGGCCAGCCCGTCAAAATTGCTCTCTCTGCAGTAGAGTTTGAATGCTTGGCAGTTCAACTCAAGAGAGGATCTCAGTGTCTAGTACTTTATCTTGCCAAGTAATCCTCAGAATCTTCCTAAGATAATTCAAATGGAAATGGTTCAATTTTCTGGCATAGTGCAGGTAGACTGTCCAGGTTTTACAGGCATACAACAATGAAGTCAGCACAATGGCTCTGTAGTCCTTCAGTTTTGTAGGTAGGCTAATAGCTCTTCTTTTCCACACTTTCTTTCAGAGTCTCTCCAATCTTGAGCTAGCCTGGTAATGTGTGCATCGACTTCATTATCCATGTGGACATCTCTGGAAAATATTCATTCAATAAAAGTAGCAGCCCAAGGCAAGACTGCTACCAGAAGACTTAATGTCAATAGATTAAAGTACTTCTCCATGAACGAATAGTTTGTTGCTAACTTGGAGGGAAAGCTGAGCCAACACATAGTTGGCAATAATGGAGCAGAAAAGGAGTGGGAAGTTTTCAGAGATTTGGTGTACAGTACTACATTTACTCATCTGGACCAGAACACTCACAAACATCAAGATTGATTTGTCAAAAATAATAGGGAAATTCAGAAGCTGCTAAATGAAAAAAATGAGAACTCCATAGGATTTATCAGCAAGATAGTTCATCTGTCTCTAAGAAGGCAGTGTTTATCTCCATCAAAAGTAAAATACGGGCAAAGCTTAGAGAGGGGGTGAGATTGTGGTGGTCTCTCTCTTGGTCACTGCTGGCAAGATAATTGGCAGAGTCCTCCTTAATAGGCTGATCCTTCACTTGGAACATGGTCATCTACCTGAGAGTCAGTTTGGCTTCAAAAAGGGCTGAGGAATGATCAATTTGGTGTTTTCTGCCTGACAACTCCAGGAGAAATGCCAGGAGCAGAACAGTGGTCTGTACACAACATTCATCAATCTGATCAAGGCCTTTGGTACTGTCAGTCATGAGGGCTTGTGGAAGATCATGGCAAAATTTGGTTGCCTGGAGAAGTTCATCAGTATTGTATGCCAATTACATGACCTCATTCCTGCCCAGGTGCTAGATAATGGATAATTCTCTCACCCTTTCCCAGTCACCAATGGAGTGAAACAAAGCAGTGTGCGTGTTTAGCCCACGCTGTTTAGCATGATGTTTTCAGTGATGTTGTCAAATGCCTTCAATGAGAATGAGAACAGTATTGAGGTCAGCTACTGAAATGATGGTAAATTATTCAACTTGAGAAGTCTACAAGCCAAGACTAAAGTGGAGGGAGAGTTGGTGCCAACTTTTTGTTCTCTTGGGTGATTGTGCATTCAAAGCAACCTCTGAGTCTGAGATGCAACAGAGTATTGATTGATTCTCTGCTGCTTGTGCTACTTTTAGCCTGATAATTAATACCAAGAAAACAGAGGTTCTCTCACAGTGAGCACCATGCCTTCCGTGTGTGGAGCCACTGGTTACAGCAAATGGAGAAACATTGAATTCTGTGGATAAGGTCACTCATGTTGGCAGTATACTTTCCAGGGATGTCCACATAGACGATGAGATTGATGCACATATTGCCAGAGCTAGCTCAGTGTTTGGGAGGAACCAAAAGAGAGTGTGGGAGAGAAGAGCTATTAGGCTGCCTGTCAAGCTAAAGGTCTACAGAAGCATTGTGCTGACTTCATTGTTGTATGCCTGTGAAACTTGCACAACATACCTACCAGAACTATGCAAGGGAACTGAATCACTTCCATTTGAATTGTCTTAGGAAGATTCTGAAGATCACTTTGCAAGACAAGATACATGACACTGAGGTCCTTTCTTGAGTTGACCTGCCAAGAATTCAAAACCTATTGCAGAAAGCATAACTCTGATGGGCTGGCCACATTGTTCAAGCGCCAAGCATGTATTTGCCTAAAAGACTATTTTACGGAGAATTCACACAAAACATTCCCATGGAGGTCAGAGGAAGTGATACAATGACAATCTCAAGGTCTCTCTAAAGAATTTAATTTCAATTGTGAGACATGAAAGATGCTGGCACAGAACCTCTCTTCATGTTGTACCCTCATCAAAGAAGGTACTGTGCTCTATGAGCAAAGCAAGATCACAGTAGCACAAAGGGAACACGAGGTGTGCAAATCTTGAGACATCTGCACTCCAAATGTTCATATGAACTATTTGAACCCAACCTGTGGTTTACAGCTTGCTGAGCTCTATCAATATCATATCAATCTGATCAGTCATAGTCAGACACACCATAGCTTGACCCTAAAATAGTGATATCATTTTGGTCCTCTTCAAGCATGAAAGACAACAACCACTTCTAAGATAAGTGAACTTCTCCACAACATTCAAAATTCTCCATTTGCTCTAATCAATGGTATAGTGCTGGCTGGTGGAGAAACTCTAGCTGTTTTTTTCTGTTTTGTTTTGTTTTTGTTTTTTTTTTGGTGTTGATTGTTAGACCAAAAGCACAAGCAGTAGACAACTGATCGATGCTCTGTTATATCTTAGCCTCAGAGGCTGCGCTGAGTGCACAATCATCTGTAAACAAAAAGTCATGCACCAACTCTTTCTTCACTTTATTCTTGGCCGATAGCCTTATCAAGTTAAATGGTTTACCATCAGTGCTATTCCTGTTCTTTTTTTTTTTTTCTTCAGCTGTGTCTCCCTATAATACTTGTACCAGAACCTGTTTGTTTCTGAATCATAGAATCAAACAATTCATTGTCTTTCCAATTCTCTTTTCACCTTCCGTGTTCTACTGGAGTAACTGGAGAAGGTTGTTTACATTAAACTATGGTTGCTTTGCAAAAAAATGTCCCAAAGGTAGGGGTATAGAAGTGGATGTGGTTCCTCCATTGTTCAAAACACAGGAAACTCTGACAGAGAAGGGATATTTGTAGTCCCCGCTACAAAAATGATGATTGTAAAATTTCAAAGTTTTTTCATACTTATTATCTCAGTGATCATTTAATTTCATGACCTTACTTTAAAGATGATGAAATTAAAGCACAGAGAAGTCAAGTGGCATGGCCAAGACAATATAGCCATGAGGATAAGCTAGGACTTGAAGTTGGGTCTTCTAAAATCATGATGTAGTACAACCAACATTTATTCATGTAAGAAGACCAACAGTTTTGTTTGCAGAAGCACTTGCCCTTACGTGAACACTGAAAGTTGAAAGGTAGACCATGCCCACTTGTATCCTTGAGGTGCATGCACTGAGAGTGCAATAATTACACATGCTACCAGGGGTGTCCAAAGATGTGCTACCAGCCCAGATCTCCTTCACAAAAGTGTAGGCCTATTCTGCTTGCTTAAATTTCAGCACAAGAACCAAGAGGCACTTCCTATCTCCTAGTGCATGCCTGGATTCTACCTTGGCTCCATCTAGGGTAAAGGTCATTTTTACATGTTTCATACATTATCAAAATTATCTTAACCCTATTTGGCACTAAGTTTCTTGTCTCCCTCCCAACTTTAGATGACTCAAAGGAAAATACACATGCATAACAGAACAAAGTACAATTACTGAGTGTAATGGAAAATAAAGTGATACAGCATTAAAAATCCAAGAGATGGTACCGTTTAAGTAAACTCTGAAATTTTCCCTTTCCCTCTCTATATTTTTAGAAAAGTGCATTTTAGCAGAGTGCATTCCTTTTTTATACTATCAAAGTCCAATGTAGGGAAGGAAATGACTCATCACACTGGCATATACTCTTGATCCCAATATCTCCCTTAACAGATCATCAGGTCATTCAAGGTTAGGTGCTGCTTTGGGTCTTCTCCCAGGAATAGATGCACCCTGTTGTACTTACTAAATCATATGCTTAGTGTACAGCTATTCAGAGTCTCTCAGTTCTGCTTTTGCTGGATTGCATTGGTAAGTTTGCTTTCTATTCAGCCACGCCCTCATCAACATTTCACAAGTTCACAGTTCCAACCCTTAGATACTCTGGAAGGAAGGCCTTTGGTAGAGTGACCCTCCTCCTATATTGGGCTGGGGAACCTGAGGTCTAGAGGTCACATGTGGCCTTCTAGGTCCTTGGGTGTGGCCTTTTGACTGAGTACAAGTTTTACAGAACAAATCCTGTTATTAAGGGGATTTGTTTTGTGAAGTTTGGATTCAAAGGGCCGCACTTGAGGACCTAGAGGGCCACATGTGGCCTTGAGGCTGAAGGTTCTACACCCCTGCAAGTTCACTGATCCAGCTCTTTTTCTTTCTTTCTTTCTTTCTTTCTTTCTTTCTTTCTTTCTTTCTTTCCTTTCTTTCTTTCTTTCTTTCTTTCTTTCTTTCTTTCTTTCTTTCTTTCTTTCTTTCTTTTTCTTTCTTCCTTTCTTTCTTTCTTCCTTCCTTCCTTCCTTCCTTCCTTCCTTCCTTCCTTCCTTCCTTCCTTCTTTCCTTCCTTCCTTCCTTCTTTCTTTCTTTCTCTCTCGGTTTGTTTGGCCTACATGATGTAAGGTAGGCAATTTTTTTTGTTTTAAAAGTCCTGACTACAAAGAAGTATTAATGATGATGGATCTGGCAATTTGACTCCTGCCCTGCAGTTCCTATCCCTGTCTGGCACCTAAAAGATCCAGGAAATTGCAGAGACAAGAGTCCAGGCTGTTTTGAAACATCAGTTACAAGAAATGACTACTGTCTATAGTGCACTCTGCTAGGAACTAAGGGTGATGATAAAGATGAAGATGACAACCAATCAATAATCACTTATTAAGTGCTTTAGAAGGGTTTTTAACCTTTTTTTGTTCCATGAAGCCCTTTGGCAGTCAGGTGAGGCCTATGGACCCCTTTTCAGAATAATGTTTTTAAATGTCTCCAATAAATACATAAAATTACAAAGGAAACCAATTATATTGAAATACAGTTATAAGGTTTTTTTATTTTTTTTTTAGCAGCAATATTCATAGACTCTAGGTTAAGAGCTCCTGATCTGTATTGGGTCAGTGATGATGGTGATTATAATAATGGTGGTGACAGTGATAGGATGTTTTCAAAAGAACAGACTAAAATTCATCCTTATTTCCCTCTTGGCATTCTGCATCACATAGGTGAAATACCTCTGCCATCCCTGGCTAAACGTTTTAGCCCTTAAAAGGGGATATGGCTGAAGCTATAGAATGATGAGCACTATTTGTAAAAGGCAATCTGTCCAGGTACAAGTGAGAGCTATCTAGACTCAGAGAAATGCATAAGAATTAGGAAAAATCTACAAATTTCTTGGATTTAGGTGAAGCAAAATAAACCAACTTAGTTGCATAGAGTTCCGCTGTTGTTTTTTTTTTTCTCTCTCTTTTTCCAAGTCAGCAAAGCTATGTTGTCAAAGCCTTAATGTTTCAGAAATACCTTCTAAATTGATTGTTTTATTTACTCTGCACATGTAATAATAATTAATAATAATAGCATTTACAAAGAGTTTTAAGGTTTAAAAAGTGCTTTTTAGATATCGCATTTTATCCTCACAACAACCCTAGGAATTAGGTGTTATTATTATCCTCTTTTTACAAGATAGGAAGCTGAGGCAGACAGTGGTTAAGGGACTTACTTGCCCCAGGGTCACATAGTAAGTGTCTGAGGCTGGATTTGAACTCAGGCCTTCCTGGCTCCTAGTCTAATGCCCTACCCCCTGTACTACCTAGCTGCTTCTTTTATGTTAGGTATGACTTGAAATGTTAGCAAACTACCTGAACTGTAGGAACTCCAGTCAATTTTGAATGGACCACAGCTAATAGGTGAGCCAAATTCAAATTAAATAGATTTCCTTGTAAAAGCATGTTCCCAATTTCTCAGTGTTCTTAAGAGGTCCTCAAAAATTTTATACCCCATCATTCTTAACTCCTTCACACAAAGAAATGGGACAAGAAAGAGAAATAGCCTGATCTCACCTCCAAGAATGGTCACAAAATGAAGATTTTTGGATTCATAGGGGAATATATTTGGTAGGATTATAAATTCTAAAGTTCTTCATAAATAGCCATATAGATTATGAGTACTTTTTCAATTTTGATACAACTGATTTTTTTGGAGGGTGGGGTGAGAGGAAAGCTGTATTTTCTGGATAAGTTGTCTACACTGATTCAGTTAACTGAATAATTACTCAATTCTTCAATTCACTCTCCTTGTAGATAAAAATTCTAAGTCATAAAATTTTTAAGGCTTTTTAATATACCATCAAACAATTTTAAGCTGAGTGCTTAGCACTTTGCTGGATAAAGACGGGAAAATGGGCGAACCTGATCTTCTATATCTCTTAGAAATGTTCCTCTTCTCATCCCCAGAAGCAGGCTGCCCTAGAAAAGTCCGCTCATTTGAATTGTTCAATAATGAAAGCCAATGAGGTGGGGCTGGCATTATACAGCTCATTTGCCTCTACCTCGTTGTGGAACAATACGAACATCAGAAATGCAAGACTCCGTGGCCTTGCTGTCCATGATACATGAATCTCACCTTCTGCGAATTTCCCCTCAGAGCACCCATGATTGACTTTTGAGCCTCATCACCAAATAAATGACTCTGGTGTGAAAGCAATTTTGATTGAGTAAAACCTCATTTATTCAGAGAGAGTCTGTAGTGGTTGAAATAATACTGGATTGGGACTCAGCAGCCCTGGGTTCAAGTCAAGTCCACTGACTCTTTAATCGATGTTAAACAAGTTACTTAATCTCTAGAAGCCTCAGTTTCTTCATACATAAATATTGGAAATAACAGTCCTGTCCTATCTACTTCATACACTCAAAGATGAATGAGATAATTTCTGTAAATTGTTTAGCAATCATAAAGTCCTTTGTTCATTCAATCGGGCAATACATATTTATTAAGTGCCCATTATGTGTCAGATGCTGTGCTAAACTCTGGAGATATAAGTAAAGGCAAAAAACAATCCCAGCCCTTTGTGAGCTCACAGTCTAATGGGTAGACAAAATATAAACAATAATGTACAAATAAGCTATAAGCAGGATAAATAGAAAATAATCAACAGAGAAAAGTCACTAGAATTAAGATGGATTGGGTAATAGTTATCATTATCATAGCTATTCTTAGGATTCACATTGATGTAGTGTTAGGCACTCTGAAACTGATTTCAGGAGAGTCGATTAGAGACAAGACTAACCTTGTGCCTGCTACTTCCAGTTTTCCTTGTTTGATCTTGGGAAAGTAATTTTTACATTGTAGATCTCTGTTTCCTCATCTGCAAAATAATGAAGTTGGATCAGAAGGTCTCTAAGGTCCTCTCTAGTTATAAAACTACCATCCTACAACTGAAAATCTGTGTTCCTATGAATCATATTTGAAAACATATTTTTCAATTCATAAAAGCAAAATCATTGGGAATCTGATTAGATGTTATTCCATATTTGAAGTAGAACTGAGAGAAGAGGGCCAAACCTTCTGAACTGGGAAACACAGGGATAGTTATTTTCTTGAAGAATTTTGTTGTTTTTCAGTCATGTCCTACTGTTTGTGATACCATTTGGGGTTTTCTTGGCAAAATAATGAAGTGGTTTGCTATATGATTAAACTGAGGAAAACTGGGTTAAGTAACTTACCCAGGGTCACACAGCTAGTCTGTGTCTGAGGCCAGATTAAAACTCAGGAAGATAAGACTTCCTGACTCCCAGCCTGATGCTCTATACACTGGGCCATCTAGCTGGCCTTTAAAAAAAAAAATCTGATGGTTATAGCAAAGGAAGTATGATGGAATAGAAGGAGAATGGACCTTGAAGTCATAAAACCTCATTTAAACTCTGTTACCTCCTGGGTCTGTGATGGTGGGTAAGTTACAACAAAAACATTTATTAAGCATTTAAAATATCCATGGTTTTTAGCATTGTTTGGGCCTCTGAGGAATTATGTGACTTCTCATGCTCAAACCATCATTACATGTCCTAGGTGAGACCTGAACTCCAATCTTTCTAATTCCAGGGATATCTCTTTATCCATTATGGAGGACCACCAGGATGTTTTAAGGCAGCTCTCAAAGACAAATTTATGTCTTTTGTCAAAGACAAATCTGAATCTTTAGAAAAACTTTCCTTACTAGGAGTTCCTCATTTCAATTTCAAAGCCAACAATTGAGTTCTGCTTCCGGGAGCCAAGATGGTGGAGTAAGAGGTAAGTCACTTTTATCCTCCTGTATTAACCTCTGAAAACCCAGAAAATAATGCACAGCAGAGAGAAAGAAGGGAAGGAGATGAGCATTGTTTGAACCTTAATCTCATCAGATTTGGCTCAAGAAGGGAATAACATAATCAGTTAGGTATAGAAATCTAGCTAGCCCTATGGGAAGTAGGACAAAAAAGGGTAAAGGAAAAGGAGGGATGATAGAAGGGAGGGAAGAAGTAGTAAGGGTAAAGGGGAAGAAAAGGGAAGGGGTTAATAGAAGGGAGGTAGGACTGAGGGAGGCGGTGGTCAAAAGCAAAACACTAGTGAGCAGAGAAAAGGAGAAAGGAGAAAGGAGAAAGAAAAGCATAAATGGGGGAGGGGGGAAGATGGAGAGAAAGACACAGATAGTAATCATAACTGTGAATGTGAGTGGGATGAACTCTGCCATAAAATGGAAGCAGATAGCAGAATGGATTAAAAACCATAATCCTATGATATGTTGTTTACAGGAAACACATTTGAAAAAGAGCGACACACACAGGGTAAAGGTTAAAGGCTAGAGCAAAATATATTATGCTTCAGCTGAAGTAAAAAAAGCAGGGGTAGCAATCCTGATTTCAGACAAAGCAAAAGCAAAAATAGATCTTATCAAAAGAGATAAAGAAGGAAACTACATCCTGCTAAAAGGCACCATAGACAATGAACTAATATCATCACTAAACATATATGCGCCAAATGGTATAGTATCCAAATTATTACAGGAGTTCAGGGAGTTACAGGAAGAAATAGACAACAAAATTATACTAGTAGGGGACCTCAACCTCCCTGTCTCTGAACTAGATAAATATAACCACAAAATATACAAGAAAGAAGTTAAGAAGGTGAATAGAATATTAGAAAAGTTAGGTATGATAGACCTCTGGAGAAAATTGAATGGGGATAGAAAGGAATATACTTTTTTTTCTCAGCGGTACATGGCACATACACAAAAATTGATCATGTACTAGGGCATAAGCCAACAATCTCCAGCTTCTAGCCCCCCAAAGCAAGGCTTTCTAATAGAAACTGGCAAAAACCACAGCAAATATTTTGACTTTCTTTGGGGAACACACCATGTGCACAGATAAGTAAATACATTAAATTGAAGGGAATTTCTAGAGGAAGGTGGCACTAGCAACTGGGCTTAGGAGGATTCTTGAAAGGAAGCAGAACCTGAACTAAACTTGGAAGGAAAATAAGGCTTCTGAGAGTTAGAGGTGAGGAGAGAAATCATTGAAAGCATGAGAGGTACCCTGTGCAAAAGCATAGAAACAAGATGTGGATTGTCAACTTCAGAGACAAGCATGTAGTTCAATTTGGCTAGAACATATAATGCTTGAAGGGGAGAAACATGGTATAAACTTTGAAAGGTAGATTGGAGCTATATTGTGGAGACCCTTAAATACCAAGTTAATGAGTTCAGATTTTATTTTAGAGACAAAAAGGAGTCTTTGAAGAGTTTTGAGCATTGTAGTAACACAATAAGACCTGTACCTTTAGGGAGATGATTTGGCAGCTGCTCTGTGGCGTATAGATTGAAGACAAAGAGGATAGAAGAAAACCAATTGGGAGATAGTTTCAATAATCCAGGCAATAGGTGAGGAAGGACTGAGCTAGAGTGGTGAACCTATGAGTGAAGAGAAGGGGATAGATGTCAGAGATGTTGTGAAAGTAGAATTGACAAGACATGATAACTGATATGGTGTGTGAGAAATGGGAGGAGTTAAAATAACTCTGACTTTGAGAACTTGAGGTACTTGGAGAGAGGTGGCATCTTAGATAGAAGTAGGAAAGTTTGGAGGGAGCACAAATTTAGAGGAGAAGATAATAATTTCTGTTTTGGAAATAATAAGTTTGAGATATTAATGGGACTTCTGGGTGGAGATGTAGCAGGCATTTGGCAAGGTGGGAATGAAGTTTAGGAAAGAGATTAGAACTGTTATTTTTTAATCAATTTTGGAGATGTCTGCATTGAAGTCATCATTAAAACCATTTATGGAAACTGATAAAATGACCAGTGGAAAGCCTATGATAGAATACTAGAGACATACCCATGGTAAGTAGATGGAAAAATGGATGGTGATCTAGCGAGGAAAGCTAAGAAACAGAGGAAAGATAGAAGAGGAGAACCAAGAAAGGGTAATTTCAAATGAGCAAAAGAAGAAAGAGTATTCAGGGGAGCTTCAAAGAGGTCAAGGAGGATAACAACTGAGAAAATACCATATGATATAGCAGTTAAGAGAACATTGATAACTTTTCAGAGAGCAATTTTAGTGATTGTGAGATCAAAAGTCAGATTGTAAAAGACTGAGAAATTAGTAGAATCTGTAGTATTAGAGGTGGCCACTATAGACAGTTCCTCCCCTCCCCTCAGGAGTTTATAAGCAAAAGGGAGAATGACTGTAGTACAGTAGTTTAAGGGCCTGGTAGGGTCATGAAGGATTTTTAAAGAAGAATGGGGCCTGGACATGCTTATAGGCAATGAAAAAGAAGTCAGTGATTGAAGATTACAGGGTTGAAAGAGGTAGATGAGGAGGGAGGATTAAAGAATGATAAAAAGTAAAAATTATCAAAGTACATGGGAGGTTATAGCATAAAAGGCACAAGAAGAAATGTTGACCTTGGTAAGAAAAAGGGCTATTCCTTCAACAGAGCCTGGGACAAAAGCAAATGGGATGATTAATAGAAGTTTTGAAGTATGGAGTAGGAACGAATAGTGGGATTATGGTAGATGGTCTCAATTTTCTTAGTAAAGTGGTAGATAGTATTCAGCAACATGTAAATAGGAGTGCAGAAAGAGCTATGAGGTTCAGTAAGCTGTGTTCAGAAAAAGAGGGCAAAGGATTCAAAGATGATAGATAGTTGAACTGCCCAAACACAGGGACAGGACTGAAAAGCAATGAGAGTGAGGCCTGAGCAGGAGACAAATGGAGTTGTGGTGGAAGGACTAGAAGTAATAGAGAAGACGAAGAATGGATTTACAATGGATAAGGCAGAAAAGGAAATGAGCAGAGAAGAGAATCTTAGAGCTCAGATTAAAGGGGTGGCATAGCTGAGAAAGAGAGAGATTTAAGGCATGAGCATCCTTCTGGGTGGCTGAGGTTAAATCAAGATGTAGGTCATGGGAATTAAGGTCCTTGATGATTTTCAAAGTCATCATTGTGAATATTGAAGTCCCCTAGAATGAGGGAAATGGCTGAGATAAAAAGGAATATTTTGAGTAAGGTACTGAACTGCTTTGAAAAATGAGCAAGAACAACCTGGGGCATCATAGATGGCATCAGCTATGTGTTCTTGATGGAATGATATGCATAGGAGGAGAGAATTCTAAGTGATGGCAACAGAGATTCAAAATTAGCAGGGAGGAACAATGAATATTCTTATTTTCACTGCTCACTATTTTTGTAGGGGGCTTGAGAGGAGGAGCTCTTTGTAGTTTAGAGAGTGATTATAATGCAGTGTCCATCAGAGCAAGTTAAGTTTTCAAGCATATAAGAATTTGGGAAGAGTAAGATGTATAAGATGAAGGAAATTAGATTAGTGGTATAGTAGGGGTTCCAAAGGGCCTACTGGAAGGACTAGATAGAGGAGGATAAGCACTGAGGAGTGGAAAAATTAATCTATATTGGTATGAATGTTTGGGAAAAGGTATTCAGAAAAAAGGGTCTTTAATATATGGTTACTCTGAATCATGGGGATTTATTAAAAAAATATTTGTGATATCACATGTAAAAATATTTTTAAAACCTTAAAGTAGAGTTTTTCCTTAGAACTTTGTGACATTGGTATTATATCTGAGGGGTTGATTCTCTTTGTCACTGTAATGTGGTATGACCCTCCTTCCTTGCCTGATTTGTGTCACTGCAGCCAGAGCCCTGTTACCGGCTCAAACTTTGTCTAAGGTCTAACTCTTTCCCTCCAATCCAGCTATTCCTCTACCACTGCAGTTCCATGGAGTTGTAAGTCAGACACTCTGAGAGATAGAGTGCTCTATGTCCCACACAGTTCAGCCTGTTCTCTGAACCATCTCTTTCCTGCCAATCTTATTGCCACAGAGGAAAAATCCCTAGTTATATCTCTTCCTTAAAAACTATATGAATGCTATCTAGGATACTATTTGAGAAGAAATAAAAGTTTGCTGAACGTAGGCTATATAGTGACAAATCCTAGTATAAGCTGGAGCAACATTGATAGAAAACTGGGGTTTTACATCTGGATTACTAAATTCCTAGTGTCTGGACCCTTGGTGGTCTGACTAACTAACACTTCATGACAATTCCTTGGCCTCAGTCCAAAATGATGGAAAGAGGATATCCTCAGAAGATACCCTACAAGTGAAATCTAAACTCATCTCTTGGTTAGGTCTGGATCATGTCTCCTCTCCTGGAAAACAATACCTGGGGATAGAAGTTTGGTGCCTAAAGTCACTTCTCTGGCAAGCTGAACCATAGATAGCATGGTAAATACATGGACTAATAGATAATTAGACAGATAAATATGTGAGGATGGGGTACCCTGCAAAGGTTGGGTCAGGAGTGCTAAAGTTCAGAATACTCTGAGGTTAGAAATGAATGACAAAGTGAAGAAAGTTTTCTTCAACTATATTGGGGTCAAAAGGAAGATTGAAAAAAAAAGATGGGACTGCTCTCATGCTGGATGGGGCAATGCTAATAGATAACAGGAAGATAGAGCTACTTAATTCTTAGTTTGATTCAATTTTCTTTTTTCTGCCAAGAATTATTCCTGAAAAAAAGATCTAACAAAACCAGTGAAAACAAGTTTTAAAACAGAAGTTCTCCTCCTCCTCCTTCTTCTTTTTCATGATTATCTTCTTCTCCTTCTTCCTTTTTTCTTTAAAAAAAACCCAAAAAACAAAAAACAAAAAATTGTTCTAGGCTGATTTCAGAAAAACCTGGAAAGACTTGTATGGTCTGATGCTGAGGGAAGTGTGAAGAACCAAGAGAACTTTGTACACAATAACGGCCACATTGTGCGATCACTAATATCGATAAACTTAACCCTTCTCAGCAATACAAGGATCTAAGACATCTCCAAAGGCCTCATGATGGAAAATGCTACGCACAAAGAAGAAAGAACTATGGAGTTTGAATGCAGATTGAAGCATACTATTTGCTATTTTTTTTCTTCTGTTGTGTTTTGTTTCCTTTTTCTGGTGGTTCCTCCTATTAGTTCTAATGCTTACTTACAATATCACTAATGTGAAAATATGTTTAATAGGAATGTATATGTATAGCCTATATCAGATTGCCTGCTGTCATGGGGAGGGAAGGGAGGAAAAATTTAAAACTCAAAAGCTTATGGAAGTGATTGTTGGTAATTCAAAATAAATTAATAAAAAAATAATGAAAAAAGTTCTTTGTTATATGGAATGACTCTCTGAAAGTGGAAAGGGAAAAGATACAAAGAAAATTAGGTGATAAAAGAAAAAAGATATTTACAAAATATACTAAAAAGAAAAGAAAAACCATGTAGATAAGGAGAAGTAGAAACTGTAAAAGGGCAAATGCACTGATTTTTAAGTGAAAGAAAAAAAAAGACTCTTCAATCCAAAGGCTACTAATCTAAACTTTTATTACTAGGAATAGATTGTAAACATTTAGAAGGAAAACAACTGATCACCAAAATCCAGCATGACTTCATCAAGAGTAGTTTATTTTACACTATTCTCATTACATTTTTTTTTCTTATAGGCTGAGTAGATTGGCAGATTAGGGAAATAACAAAGGAACAGTATAAATGGATTGCAGTAAATCATTTCATAGTCTCCCACACTGTCTTTCTGGAGAAGAAGGAAAGATGTGAGTAAGAAGATTTTCTAGGTATCCAGATGTGGAAGTGACTAATGGACCAAGCCCCAGGAGGTAGAGATAGGGACTGGATCTGTGATTTCCTCACTTCAAGAAACTGCCTTTATTATGCAGCTCAGTACCTTATCTGCAACTTAAAGTCTTAGTGATTTGACAAGATCAACTGGTAAAGTAGACCCTTGTAGAATTTTCTCAGCCCAGTGTGGTTCAATATTTTATTATGATTTAAATGATCATATTGATGACATGCTTAATAAATTGTTAGGTTACATGAGGCAAGGAGCTATAAGTGAGGTCCAGTGATAATCAGGATCCCAAAAGATTTCAACTGGCTAGGCCAAAGGACTAAATCTGATGGGTGAATTTAAAAGAATGATAATAGTATTTATCTTTACTTTTCATCTGCTGCCCAACTTGGTTTCAACTCCTAGGAACAAGGAACTGTGCTTCTTCCTCTCACTCCTACTTTTCAGATATTGCTTAGGGAATAATAATCAAATTAACCATACTGTATAATATATAACCATAAACCATAACTACAGCATAGTAATTATAATATCTATAATTTATATAGCACTTACATATGGCAGGCACTGTACTAAGTACTTCACAATTATTATCATGCTCGATCCTCACAACAATCCTGGGAAATAGGTATTATTCTAATCCCCATTTTAGAGGTGAAGAAACTGAGGCAAACAGAAGTTGTTACTTGTCTAGGGTCACACAAGTAGTAGATATTTGATGTCAGATTTGAACTGAAGTCTTCCTTACTTCAGGTCAGGTTCTCTATCTAGTGTGGCATCTAGCTTTTCAGTATTTGATACAAAGAGTAGCTTGAGGGAGGGAATATCTTTTTTTAAAAATTTTTATCCCATTTGGAACAATGACTAGCACATACTAAATGCTTAATATTTTTGAGAAAATTCAATTCATTAATTGAATTATATACATATATAAAATATAATGTATGTATATTATATAATATTTTATTCACTGGTAATATGAAGACCAAAAAAGCTCCCACAAAAACAGTTTCTGAACTCCAGGAACTTAAACATAGCCTTATACCTCAATGGATCAGTTATGGATGTAAGCATTCTGTCCATCAGTACAGATAGGAGAGATACTCCTTTATGATTTCTCATTCTGTGCAATTCATGTTCATGTCTTTTCATAGACTGTACATAAAGGATATACCCAATGTGCTTCAGGTCTTTCTGAGTTCCATGGGCATGAGTGCAGAACTTGTGCTACCCATCTGTTAACCATTGTATATAATATATGACCGGGCTACTTCTTTTTCCTGATCACATACGCATGACCACCATGCCTTTTTTCTTTGCATTTTGAGTCATCTACAAGATATAGTGAAAACTCTTTAAAAGGAATATGATTTTTGGAATTCTGTGAAAACATACAATAAGCTTTTATTGTCTTTTATAAAAAGTTGTTAAAACTTCAGCATAGTAGTTAATATGAGGAAGAAAAAAAAGAAAAGAAAATCTAAGAACAAGGGCTAGAGGTCAGATAGAAGGAAATTATTCTGACACTTTGCAAGTGTATGTGTATGTGTGTGTGTGAGAGAGAGAGAGACAGAGAGACAGAGAGAGAGAGTCAGAGACAGAGACAGATAGAGAGACAGAGATAGGTAGCATCTGAAATCTGTGCATAGGACCTATCACCATATTATTAGAACTGTGTGCATTTGGCAAGGATTTGTATTTACCCAATATTCCTCTGTATTAGAATTATACTTGTGCCTAGAATTCAGCCTATTTTTAACATACATGTATTCTGCGACTTTTAAGAAAAAATAATAGAAAAGGAGATTGTGAAAGACAAAAAGGTCTTTGGAGCAATAAATAGAATGAATGTGGTGTAGATATTATTCTCTGGACAGAGGGAAGCACACCAGAGGAGTTTACTGGTTTTTGGCTTACTAATCCACTGTTTTGTCTTGTATTTCTCTTTGTCTTTTTCTTTCTCATTTCTTCCCTTCCTTTTTTATTACATCGATGGGGTCAAAATACAAAATAAAAATCACGCAAACAAACAAAACCTCAGCTCAGCATTTTCCAAGACAGTCTTAGTTTGTAAACTCTGATAACTATGATCTCATGTATAGCATCACCTTCTGGACTTAAATAATTTAATCCCCCTTCCTTTCAGTTATTCCTTCCTGTCCTCTTAGATCTCTTATTTCCTTGTGCTTTGAAAGGTCCCTTTGCTTCTTATTCCTACTTTCAAATGACAGACTTTGAGAAGTAGCATATGTCACATGGAAAGAAAAATCCAAATTTAATCCTACAGGGTATAAATCAAATGCCAATTGGATTTAGGTGGAGCAGATATACTTTCTTTCTGGCAACTACTTTTCCCTCACTTTCTTTTACTCAATCTGGGCTCTGGGTCCTTTAGTGTCTTTCTTAGCTAGAAACCTGGATTCCTTTAGATGGTCCAACTTTGCCTTTCAGTATTTCACAACTTTCCACATCCCATTCCTGTAACAACATGCTCTCAACTATCTGTCACACTGCAAAAACAACTCTATAAGTAAATTTATACAAAAGTATGAATGCAAATCCTTCAACAGGCAGAGTGATGTAGTCAGTCGAGCTTAGAACCAGAATTTGAGGTCTGGATATTTACTGGCTCTGTGCTGGAGAAGTAATTAAATCTCTATGTTCTTTTGTCAACTCTTTATCATTCATACACTAAGGTATAGATTGACATTTCTGACCTGATCTGGTGGAGAGATTTCCATATGTCAAGGAAATCAAAGATTCTTAATATTAACCAATGAAGGTTATCTTTGTAAGGATCAATGGATTTTCTGAGTCTGACAATGTCTTGGTCCAAAGGGAGTAATTTCTGATGGCAAAATTTCAGGACCTGGGGCAGAACTCTGAGGAAGATATTTTAGGTAAGGGGACATTAATTTTTAAATGTTATTATTATTTTTTTTTACTGATACCTTTTTGCTATTATATCACCTATAGTTTGCAGTGCATCTCTCTGTCCCCACTTCCCAGACGGCAAAATTTTTTGGCAAAACTAATTAATATGTCACAAAACTTGACATTATACCCAAAATCCTTATTGGATAGTCTTTCACATCTCCAAAGACATGAAGGAAGTGCATTCTCATATTTCTTCTTTGGAGGTAAGACTGATCATTGCAATTTCCTGGCATTCCATTTCAATTGATTGCTTGTTCTTTGAATTAATGTGACTTAGTATTCAATGTGTATTTCATTTCCCTAGTTCTTACTTATTTTAAAAATCAGTTCATAGAAGTATTCCCATGCTTCTCTATATACATCTTATTCATTATTTCTCATACCTCAGTAATATTCCACTATGTTCAACTTTCACAAATGTCTCAGCTTTCTTCCAATTAATGGACACTTTCATTGCATCCACTTCTCTGCTACTATAAAAAGTAATGAGCAGAAGGTATTATTAATGGCCTAGAAATCCTACTTGTTTGTTATCTGCAAGGTTTCTGTGCAATATTCACCTTATATTGACAAAGTAGCAGCTCAACTTCTCCATGGGAATAAGACAATAGGCAATGAGGATTTCATGTTTGGAGTATTCAGAATTAAAATAATCTTCCAGAAGGATTGTCTCCTGGACCTGTGTTTTAAGGAAGCTAACAAAATAAGTATGGTTTGGTGAACCAAGTCTTTTGAATCTTGTGAAGAAGGCTATGAATTCCAGAAAACAAGTCAGTTTTTCTTTTTAACTCTATGTTTAGTTGCTCCCTTCTTCTCTCTGATGTTCTTCTTTCCTGTTTGTTCAGCTGGAAGTTCCTCAAAACATAAAAGTGTGAAGTGGTGGTGGGGAGCCTCCTTGAGATACTTTACAGGTTGTCACTGCTATCCACAAATGACATACTTATACCCTAACATCAGAAGCATTTGTGGGAACACCAAATAGTGCTATAATGACTTATGTTCTAAGGGCTAATGGACTGAAAGGCTTTGTTCCTGCTAAAGGGATTTCAGGTATCAAACAGGAGGTAGAGGGTATATTTGCTCATAGGAAGAGATATCTGGAGGTGGAATTGATCTTAAAGGCAATCTGGTCCAACCTACTCACTTTACACAGGAGTAACTGAAGCCCAGGGGGATTAGGATTCTAAAGTTATACTGTGTGCCTCTGTGGTTTCTTAAACTGCACAAGTTTAAGTATGTGCCTCTGTAAAGTTAAAATTGTAATTGTACACTTTGTTAGAATTCTTTTTGTCCATTTACATCTGTCTTGTTGTTTTGTCTGTGTTTTGTCTTTGTAAAATATCTGTGTCATGTTTTATGGTTTGTTGATTCTGTTACCTTGAAAGATTTAAAATACAGTGAGCCAGAAAAACTTCTAAGGGCTGTAGCCAAAGAGTTTAGAATACTGTGAAAGATTAATGAACTTTCATTCTTGAAGCAATTGTCCCAGTAATCAGTACTAACTCCCACTTTAGGCTTTCCAAGGGAGATTAGGTAATAAGAAAAAAAAAGTCAGGTAATTAAAGTTTGTAGAACTGCTAAAAACATCTTAGCAAATTAAGGAGTTGAAGATTAATCACTTTAAGACTGTAGGGAAAAACTCCTGAGACTTTAGGTAATTGGAACTCACTCCCTTCTGAAAAATTTTAGTAAGTTTTGAGGTACCATGCTAGAATTTGTTTTAAGGAAAAATAAGAATTAAATTTATACAGGTTAGAAGTACATGACATTTTCCCTTGAAGATTGATAGCTTTATTGTTCTAGGGCAATGAAAGAATGCACCTAGTTTGGAAGTAATTCAAGAGTGAAGAAAGAAAATGGGTATCTTATAGCCACCTCTTATTAACCCTTCCTTGATCATCTCAGATCAGGTTCCCAAATAAAGATGTTGAAAAAAAAATGCTGGAAAAATGCAGGAAAACTTGAATTATGTTCCAGTTGCAGAAATTTATTGGCCATGTTATCTTAGTCAAGTTGGCTTATCTCTCTTTGCTTCAGTTTTCTGATCTGTAAATAGAAAAATAATAATGGTACCCACCTCCCAGTTTTGTTGTTAGATTAAAATAATGATTGTAAAGTGCTTAACATGGTGACTGGCATATGGTAAGCACTACATTATTATTATTTCTTTGATTGAATATAATTGTTCCATACCTGGTAACTCTGCATTAGTTTTAAAGTGCCAAAGGTAATAAGGTTAATGATTTTTATATGTGATAATTTGGAAATGCAGTTGATATTATCTGAAGTTTGGCTTTATGTTATAGATACATGATATTGTTTATGTTACTATTGTATTTAATGCTCAAGAAACTCCCCATTCTTAACATTCTGAATTTCTCTCTGTGGCTCATGATTGAAGTTTCATGTGCTTTGTCCAAACTCTCCTATGTTAGTTTCCTTTTGGGTCCTCCAACTCAGAATTACAGAATTGGAAGGGAACTCAGTGACTATCTAGTCCAAATGATGTTTGAGAAATAAATCTAACCACAAGCTGGAAAAATTATTGTTTGACCTTTGCTTGAAGTCCTACAGTGAGGGGAATTCCACTACCACTCAAGGCAGCCCATTCCACTTTTGGCTGACTCTATTTATTATAATTTTTCTTTATAATTAACCTAAATCTGTTTCAGCAACTCCCCCTCCCCCTTTACTGTTAATTTTATTCTCTGCTCCCTTTGAACTAAACACTATAAGTCAAGTACCTTTTCCATATTACAGTCCTTTAAACTCTTAAAGATAGTTTTTCTGTCTCACATAATTCTTCTCTTTTCCTGGCAAAACAACCCTCCCTTAAGTCAACTGAACGTGGAAATGTTCTTGAAGGCATTTTGGTTTCCTGGTAGCCGTCGACAAACTTCTAGCTTATCAACAGCCTTCCTAAAATGTTGTGCCCAGATCTGGACATAAAAACCAAAATATAGTTTGGCTAGAGAAAAGACCATCAGGATTATTGCTGATCTAGACAATATGACTCTAGGAACGCAGCCTAATCATAGATTCACTTTTTTTCAACTGTCATATTGCCATGGACTCATATTGAGTTTGCAGTGCATGAAAACCTCACATTTATTTTCAGACAAACTGCTGTTTAGCCTAGTTTTCCCAATCTTGTTTTTGTGAAGTTGACCTTGTGAAGCCAAAATTTTACATTTTTCACTATTAAATTTTATCTTATTATCAGTCTAACATTCTAATTGGTTGATATCCTTTTAGATCTTGACTCTTGCTTCTCATGTGTTACCTCTTAACATTGTGACATCTGTAAATTCAATTTGTGCTTTATCTAGGACACTGATAAAAATGGTAAACAGCACAGGGTTAAGGGCAGGTCCACTGGACATTCCACTAAAGGGATCCTTCCAACTTGATATTAAAACATTAATGATTTCTCTGTTGGTTCATTCTCTTAACCAATGCTAAATTGGCTGAACTGTACATGTTAGAGTCAGGCTAATATGGTGGCCTGACTAAATTATCTTTTGCTCTTACTAGTTCATAATTTTAATCCAGTTTATCTTTGATTTGGCAGCCTAAGAGTTTTCTACAGGCTTCCAAGTATCTTAACATAATATCCTGGAATTTTCTGGGCTTTTGCAGTATAGCCATAATCCGTTTCAAATGTTTCACAACTATTCTGAATGATCTGTCTTGAGGATATTTGATATATCTCCCTTTTTGTCAAAAAAATGAAAATATTTAAAAAATAAATGAGGTTTTATTTCCTATTTAAATATTATTCAAAAAGTAATGGTCTGTGACAAAAAGTCAACAAGCTCATTGATAAAGGTTCTCAAGAATCCTCTCACTGAAACACTTTGAATTAAATACATGGTGCCAAATATGCAAACTTCTAGAGTTATAATGAAAACAGTTGCATTGAAATTATATGCAATACAAGGCTAAAACCTAGAAAGCATTTGGGGAGAAGTATTTTTATTCTTTGAATAGAGTAGTAAATTATACTTTTTAGATTGTGAAAAAGAAACAAAGAGAAGAGAGACAAGAGAGAAACAGAGAGAGAAAGAAAGAAGGAAGGAAGGAAAGAAAGAGAAAAAGAAAAATAAATACAGGGGCATGTTGGATTTTAGTGTGGAGGTCCAGTCCCTTTAGTTTAAATCTTTGTGATATCTCTTAAGCCAAATATTTGAGCTTACTTTTTCTAAGGAGTTGATCATTTATATTAAAGAGCCCTTTCAGATTCTTTAGTCCAAATCACTCATTTTATAGATGAAAGGGCTGAATCCCAGAAAGTTATAGATTCAACCTTTTTTTATGGATTTTTAAAATTAATTTATTTTGATTTATCAGCAATCACTTCCATATGCTTTTGAGTTTAAAATTTTTCTCACCCTCCCCAAGATGGCACACAATCTGATATAGGCTATACATATACATTTCTATTAAACTCATTTTCACATTAGTGAATCCTTTTGTTTTTAATTGTAGTCCCAGAAGAGAGTAAACTCAAGGGAATCTGAGGGAATGGAACTTCCTACCCAATAAAAAATCTGGAAAGGCAAATTGATGCTGTTGAGTTAGTTCTCTTGTAAATCTACTTGGAATTGACTGGCTTTGGCTGTGGTGGTGAGAAGCTGCTGGCAACTGAAAGCAAATCACTCTAAAGGCATCATTGGCCTGGAGCCTTAGAATTGTGTTCCATTGTCAAGAGGATTTGAAAAGGTGAGCCATCTCAGCTGGGAAGGCAGATTAGGGGCAGCTATCCCAGCTGAACTCTTCAAACATTCCCCTTCAAACAACTTTAAAATAATGCCTCACGTTACATTTTGGAGCAGCAGAGTCAACAAAGGGTCAAGGTGAAACTTTTTTTTTCTGGTATAAGAAATCATAAGAGGTTGGCAAGAGAAGTTTATGACACCAGGGTAGAGGCTTTTCTGGAACCCATACATATACAGCAGCAGCAGTGGTTTCAGTAACTCGCATCCCAGAGAGGGTAAGAGGTTCAGAAAACTAGTCTAAAAGAGATTATAGAGAACCATTCCCTGGCACTAGGTACAGCTGGCACTGATTGATGACTCTATTGTGCATAAGAAGTTCTGGGTGACAGTTCCAGGAAAGAGAACTGCACTGGTGGTAGGTCACAAGGAAGTAGGGGCCCTGATTAGAGCATCAAAGTAAAGAGGAGTGCTAGCATTTGCAGCTGCAGAGGACCAGAAGCCCTTCTTGGGTAAAGGCCAGAACACAGACCAGAAGAACAGTGATCATATCCTTCCCAGGATCCACAACCTTGGAAGCACCAAAAATTTTCAGGGGTAATCTCAAAGATTTGCAAATTAGCTCTGAAAATAGTAGCACAAAAAAGTCTGAAGCTTGGGTAAGTACTTCCCCATTCCCAGGTAAATGGAGCCCAAATTGAACATAAATTTAGGTCAAAGGCAAGAAATAGTCTGGAAAATGAATAAACAAAAAAATTAAATTGACAAAAAAATACTATGGTGGCAAAGATGACAAAAACATAAAAATCAGAAGAAAATAATGTGAAAACATCTACCAAAAAAGACCCAAAGAAAAATGCTAATTGGGCCCAAACCAAACAAGAAGTCCTGGAAGAATTTAAGAAAGAGACAAATGTGGTAGAGGAAAAATTGGGGAAAAAATGAGAATGATACAAGGAAATTATGAAAAAGAGAATTAACAGCTTGGTAAATGAGGCATAAAAATACTGAAAAAAACTCCTTTAAAAATAGTACTGGTCTAACTGTAAAAGAGGCAAAAATACACTGAAGAGAAGAATTCAAAAGGAAAAAATAGAAAATGTGAAATATCTCATTGGAAAAACAACTGACCTAGAAAATAGATAAAAGAGAGATAGTTTAAGAATTATTGGACCACCTGAAAGCCATGATCAAAGAAAGAGACTAGAAATTGTGTTTCAAGAAATTATCAATGTAAACTTTCCTGAAATACTAGAACCAGAAGGTAAAAGAGAAGTTAAATAATTCACTGATCATCTCCTGAAAGAGATCCCCAAATTAAAATTTCCAGGAATATTATAGCCAAATTCCAGAGATCCCAGGTCAAAGAGAAATTACTTCAAATAGCCAGAGAACAAAAATTCAAATATCATGGAGCCCCAGTCAGGATCACACAAAATATAGTGGCTTCCACATAAAGGAATGAAGGGCTTGAAATATGATATTCTCAAAGGCAAAGGAACAAGGATTATAACCAAGAATAACCTATACGGCAAAACTGTGCGTAATTCTTTGGGGGGAAAATGGATATTTAAAGAAATAGAGGACTTTCAAGTATTCCTGATGTGAAGACCAGAGTTGAATAGAAAATTTGACATTCAAACAAAACACTCAAACAAAGCATAAAAAGGTAAACATGACAGCGCAATCATAAGGGACTCAATAAAGTTAAACTGTTTATGTTCCTAGATGGGAAGATTATACCTGTTACTCCTAAGAACTTTATCATTATTAAGGGCAGTTAAAAAGAATTTACATAGACAGAGGGTATGTGTGTGTGTGTCAGTCAATTATATCCCCCCCCCCCCGCAATGAATCTGTGAGAAATCAGGACTCATTGGGAGAAGGGGAAAGGGAAAGGAAGAATAGGGCCAATTTTCTCCCATAAAAATAAACAAACAAAAAAAAACTTGCAAAAGGAAAAGTTTTATACAATGGAGGGAGAAATGGGGGTGTGACAAGCAATGCTTGAATCTTCTCATCTGTATTGGTTCAACGGGGGAAAGAATAAACACACACACACACACACTAAATTGGGTATAGAAAGGTGACTTAATAGTGAAATAGCAGGGGAAGGCAATAATGGAAAGGAGGAGATGATAAAAAGGAAGGTGGATTAAAGGAGGCAGTGGTTAGAAACAAAACAAAGTTCTGAGGAGGGACAGGATGAAAAGAGAGAAGAAGAAACAGAAGAAATTGGGATGGAGGGAAATACACACTTAGTAATCATAACTGTGAATTAGAATGGCATGAGCTCACTCATAAAATGGAAGCAGATAGCAGAATAGATTAGAAACAAGAGACACTTGAAACAGAAAAACACACACTGAGATCAAATAAAGGGCTAGAGCAGAATCCAATATGCTTCAGCTGAAGTAAAAAAGGCAGGAGTAGCAATCATGATTTCAGACAAAACAAAAGCAAAAATAGAATTAATTTTAAAAGATAATCAGAGAAACTATAATTCTGCTAAAAGTATCATGACTATGAAGTAATATAAAAAATTACAACAAGTTTCTCTGATAAAGTCCTCATTCCTCAAATATATACTGAGTATAGAACTGCAGCAAATTTATAAAAAATAAGAGCCATTTCCCAATTGATAAATGGTTAAAGGATATAGACAGTTTTCAGAAAAAGAAATCAAAGTTTTCTATTAGTCAAATGAAAAAATATCACTATTGATTGTAAAAATACAAATTAAAACAGCTCTGACATACCACATTATACTTATCAGAAATGACAAATGCTGGAGGTGATGAGGAAAAAAAATAAATACATTTAAGAACTGCTGGGGGATTAGTGAACAGGTTCAACCGTTCTGAAGAACAATTTGGAACTATGCCTAAAAAGCAATAAAGCTGTGGATACCCTTTTGACCCAGCAATAGAACAACTAGATCTGTATCACAAAGAGATTTAAAAAAAGGACCTCTATGTACAAAAATATTTTTAGTACCTCTTTTTGTACTGGGAAAGAATTGGAAATTGAGAGGATGCTTGTCAGCTGGGGAATGGCTGAATAAATTATTGCATGGAGTACTATTATGATGGAGTACAATTATGCTATAAGAAATGATGGGTAGGGTGGTTTCAGGGAAAAAAGAGCAACATAGCAAGACCTATATGAACTAATGTGAAGTAAAAAGAATTGGGATCTCATTGTAGTAACAACAAAGATTAAAGGATGATCAACTGTGAAAGACTTGGTTACTCTGATCAATAAAATGATTTAAGACAATTCCAAAGGTTTCATGATGAAAAACGTTCTATCCACTTTCACAGGGAGAACTGATGCAACTCAGTGCAAAATGTAGTATACTTTTCTCACTTTTTAATTTTTTCTTGCTTTTTTTTGGAAATATGGCTAATATGGAAATGTGTTTTGCATGATTTCATGTGTATAATTGATATCATAGTGCTTGTCTTCTCAGGGCATGGGAGCAGGGGGTTGGAGGAATAACATAAGATTTATCAGTTTCTCCACTAAAAGATTGGAAGTCTTGTAATGTGATATTGCAGGTGGCAAAGGAGCTAGGCCAAGATTACAACCAAGAATCACTTACTCAGCAAAACAGAATATAATTCTTCAGGGGAAAAAATAGACATTAAATGAAATTGAGGAATTTCAAGTATTCCTGTTGAAAAGACAAAAGGTAAGTAGAAAATTTGGTTTCAAATACAAAACTCAAGAGAAGCATAAAAAGGTAAACAGGAAAGCAAAATCATAAGGGATTAGATAGGGATAGAGTATTTACATTCCTACATGGGGAGATGATAACAGTAACTCTGAAGAACTTTGTCATTATTAGGGAAGGTAGAAGAGGACAGAGGGCAGGGAGGTGAGTTGACTATGATAGGAAAATATCCAAAAAAAAAAAAAAATTAAAGGGTGAGAAAGAGGGATATACTGGGAGAAAAAAAGAGGGGGAGAGGTAGAATGGGATAAATTATCTCACATAAAAAAGGTTCAAAAACACCTCCGATACGATCGGGCACACAGCCTGCTTAGTTGAAGGGCGGCTGGACCCGGAGCCAGTTGGTCGAGGGCGGGTTGTTGGGCGCTGTGAGAGGGAGGCTCAGCCCAGGGGTAGGACTGAAAGAACGATGGATTGACGGAAGGATGGAGTGAGGGAGACTGAGTGGCAGGAGGCGGAAGAAGGAGCTGCCGCAGCCACTGCTCCCGAAGAGCTCGGCTTGGAGCAAAGCGCTGCAGAACGACGTGGCCTGGGAGGACAAGGATAAGTTTTTAGATGTGATCTACTGGTTCTGACAGATCGTTGCAGTTATCCGGGGCGTCATTTGGGGAGTGGAGCCACTGAAGGACTTCGTGGGAATAGCAGTATTCTGTCTGATCAATGCTGGAATCTTGTACCTCTACTTCAGCAGCTCCCAACAAATTGATGAGAAAGATTATGGTGGGACGTGACAGCTAACAAAAGAAGGTTTTATGTCATCTTTTGCACTGTTTATGGTTGTTTGGATCATCTTTTACACTGCTATCCACTACCACTGACAGCCTATAGTCCATACCTGCTAGCACTGTTCATTCAAAAGGACATTCTAATCACAGACTAGAAATGTGCCAGTGGTCAGGTGCATTTCATCCAGAAGGAGACTGATGCCCCATGCTCCAAAACTGAGAATCAGCGTGTTGGTCACCAGTGTTTTATACCGAACAGTGTCGTGTCTTGGAACTTTTAAACAAGCCATTCCTATTTTGAAAACATTACTGAACTGTTCCATTATGACCATTTTCCAAGCATTTTTTGACTACTCATCACTAATACCTGTTGGCTAATGGATCTAGTAATTTCATTTACCTTAGGATCTGTATGAAACATTAAATTATCTCATCTTCCTCGGCTGTCCAGCAGGCACATGATTTTAAAGATATCAATGGCATTTTATGGTGTTTTGAGTTGTTCTTGGACAAAGCATGTCAGAATATACATGGTTCATAATATGGTACATGTCTAATAATAATTTCCATTGTAGAATGATTTAAGATTACTTGAATAAATTGAATCTTATTTAATTTTTTTTAAAAGAGGCCCAAAAGAACTTTTGCAGTGGAAGGGAAAATGGCTAGGGGTAGGTGGCAGGTGAGGCTTAAACCTTACTGTCATCAAAATTTGCTCAAAGAGGAAATAACATACACACTCATTTGGATACATAAATCTATCTTAATTTACATGGAAGTAGTAGGGGAGGGTGATAAGAAAAGGGGGGTTAAAAGAGAGGGCAGATTAGGGGAGGCATATAGGTTATTCATGTGCAGTCATGTAAAACATTTCCTATTAGTCAGGTTGTGAAAGAAAGCACAGACAACAACAAGTAAACATGAAAATAAAGATCACCTTTGTGTAATAAGTGCTTTGTAATTTTATTCATATAGTTCCTAGGTTTGTCTTGGCAGGTAGACTTCCAAGTATTTTATATTGTCTACTAGGCCCCCCTTCTTATTACATCAAATTTGCTTGATTAGAGGATTATTCATAAATTGTAATTAGGGTAACTTTTTTGCATTTTTTAGGAAAGGAATATTTAGGTATTTCTCTTACCTGTCACTTTACATTCTATTCTTATCAACTGATTTAGGAAGAAATAATTAATCAGGGATCTCCTGACCTTCTCTCACAATATATACAGAGTCCTAGAATTTTGGGATGGGAAAGAACCTCAATGTCCAACACGTCCAATGTATGATTGTAAAGGAATGTAATATACTCAACTGATGGTTTTATTCAACTTTTATGTGAAATCCTCAAAATGAGGCAACCCATTCTACTTTTGGATGAGTCCAACCTAAATTTGTCTCTTTGCACTTCCATTAATTGTTCCCTGATGTCAGGAAAACTCCCTTTCCTATATGACAAACCTTCAAATGCTTGAAGACATCTCTAATAGCTCTGGAGTCTTGTATTCTTCATTCAAAAGATATACTGTTCTTAGGACTAGATCTCCCTGATACTTTCTTTAACTTTTCAATGTATTTCCTAAACTGTAAGACCTAGAACTAAATGCCATTTCCTAGAAGTGGTCTGCCCAGTGCAGGGTACACTAGGACTACTCTTTTCTTATTCCTTGAAGCTGTGCCTTTCTCACAGCAGTTTAAGTTTGAATTAGCATTTTGGGTCACTTCATGCCACTTTATATTGCTGACTCACATTGAGCCTACAATCTGCTAAAACCTGAGAATATTGAGACACACTGTCAAGACTTTCCTCTATGCCTTTATCTGAGTTATTGACAAAAATTTTCAATAGCACAGGGCTGAGAAATTATTTCTAAGGCCTTCCAATGGGGATCTCCTGTCAAAATTAACTTTGAACCAGTAAATGACTACTTTTTGATTTTGTCTATTCAAGTATTTCCAAATGCATCACATACTGTTATCTTCTGGCCTATATCTGTTTGCTCCACAAGTATTTTATGAGAGATTTTGTTAAATGCTTTGCTAAAATCTAGGCAACATATATCTATATCATACTCTTGATCTAACAATTTAGTTGATTTTTTTTACAAAAAATTAATATGTTAATCTGGCATGATCTGTTCTTAGTTAATTGCCTTGCTAGCTCTTTATAATGATCTGTTCTTGAATTTTTCTAAGGTTCAAAGTAAAATTCATTACCCTGTAATTTGAAGACACTATTCTATTTTCTTTCTAAAGAAAAAAAAAACTATAACATGTACTATAGTACCCGTTTTTCAGGTATTGACTTCTCTCTATTGTTAGTTATTATCTGAACCAGTGAGGGAAAAAAAGGAATCCTATAATTTCTTTGATCTTTCCCTTTCTCCCAGTTTAGCATTAAATAATGCTTTCAATTGATATTGGCACACTTCACTAGACTCATTTCATTCTAAGGCTTAACACTTGACATTTTTGTTCCAATAGGAGCATGTCACACTTTTTGTAGTAAATCCTTATCTGATCTTGTTTTCTATTTCTCTCTCTCTCTCTCTCTCTTTCTCTCTCTCTCTCTCTCTCTCTCTCTCTCTCTCTCTCTCTCTCTCTCTCTCTCTCTCTCTCTCTCCCCCTCTCTCTCTGTTTTTAACAGATAATTTGATTGGTGATATTGGTCTCTTGAGAGATCTAGCATTTTTCCTCCTTATGAAAGTTATTTTTCTGTATCTCCAAAATTTCAATTCTGAGGTTTCTACCCTCTTGGAAAGACATTTCATGAAGAATATTAGTCCATGGAATCCTATCATATCTTAGAGCTTACCATGAACCCTTTGAAATCTTCTCTCTGAAAATTCAGGGAACAAGTCAGTCTATACTCAGTTTTCCTTTCCTTTATCAGCAACTTTATGAAGGGATGTGCCATTTTGCCTCCAAAGTTCCCATAATTTCCAATCTAGTAATGAATACTTCCTTACCAATGAGAATCAAATGACAAATAAGCATTCCTCCTCATTAGTTCAACTGCTTTCTGCTTTTTTCTTAAAAATAGCTCAATAGTATTCCATCACAATTTTATACTGCAACCTGTTTAGGTCTGTAGATAAGGTAAGAGTTTATATATAATAAATGAGATACAGCAAATGAAGTATAGAAAGTAAGTAAATGAAGTATACAAATAAAATAAATAATTCTGATTACGTGAAAGTAAAAAGCTTTTGCACAAACTAATACAGACAGAATTAGAAGCAAAATAGAAAAGAAATAAATTTTACCATTTTCTTTCTTAAAGACATCATTTTTCAAATATGCAGGAAACTGAGCCAAATTCATAAAAATAAGAATCATTCCTCCATTGATGAATGGTCAAATGTTATGAACAGGCAGTTTTCAGAAGAAGAAATCAAACTTTACCATAGATTCATGAAAAAATACTCTCACTACTAATTAGAGAAATACAAATTAAAACAACTCTGAACTACTAAATCATACCTATGAGATTGGCTAATATGATAAAAGAGGAAAATAACATTGGAGTGAATGTGGAAAAAATTGGGACACCATTGCACTGCTGGTGGAGTTGTGAACTACTTCAATCATTCTGAAGAACAAGTTATAACCATTCAGTGGTCAAGTACACTGACAGGTCTTAATAACCAAGTATTGGCAGGCAAGTGCATCACGCGTTGTCAAGAAGTCCAGCATGCATTGACAGGAATATGTGCATGTAATGACTTCTTTATAATACAATATTATATGATTACATGATGCAAAACTGTGTCATCAAAATTTCAATGCAGGAAAAACCCCCCACAAATTTATGAAAAATCATTAAATTCAAGATGTGTCATTATGTGTATATGTGTGTATGTGTATAATTTTTGAAATGACAAATTAAAAAAAATTAATGGGTTAAAAAAAGTAGATTTCCAGGGGAAATGGAATAATTTCTTTTGAAAAGGGGATAGTAGGCCAAATAACTTTGGGGACCTCTGGTCAATGTTCCAGCTTTTTCTGCACTGCTATTTTCTGAATTATGGGGTTTTGGAAGTTTTCATTGCTTCCAAGGAGGTGGGACCTGGAGAGAGTTGTTGTCACTGTTTTCCCAGTCAGCACTCTGGTTCTTACATGGGAAGGGCCCCTGATTCCTTGAGTTTGTAATTAATGCTACTCCTTGGGACCCCTGATCCCTTGGAACCATAGGTGATGTTGCTCCCTTGGGACCAGAAGAGTTATTATTCCTCAGGGTCCCTGATCCCCTGTGACCAAGAACTCCTCATGAGTTCCCACTCACTCTTAACCAAAAATTCTCCTTTCTGTCATTGAAGAATGACCCATCAGTGGATATAGGCCATGGATATGCCCAGCATCATTTGATTCTTCATCTAATGCTAGCAGGGGATTTCTGTAATCTCTGTCTGAGCAGTTGCCAGTTTCCCTAACTATCTCTGGCTTGAGAACTCCTGAAGCTATTATTGCTTCTGTTTTCACCACATAGTCTCACTACCGGTATTTAATCTATGTCAGTTCTGGGTCAGCCTCCAACTGCCACAGCTCTCTTCTTTCATTTTCCTAAATTGTGTTGGCCTGGAAGAATGTCTTACTATGACTGGCTCTGCCTACCAGATTGTGATTTGCAGCATTATTTTAAAATTGTTTGGAGGGGAACATTGGGAGAGATCAGTTGAGTACTTTCTCTGCTATATTAACTTACTGTCTCTGGAAGTTTCTCATCTGCTTTTTAAGAGCTAAAACTGTCTTTAAGTCAAGTCAGGAAATTATTACCTAGTCAACTTTTGACAATGAGTTAGTAAGTTAATTAGTCAATAAACATTTATCAAACTCATGCTATGTAACACATAGAGAAAAGAGAAAGAGAGAAAGACAGAGAGACAGAGAGAGACAGAGAGACAGAGAGAGAGAGAAAGACAGAGAGAGAGAGAATGAGAGTGAGAGGGAAAGTTCAGCAGTTTGGCATAGGTCTAGATCAGGGATTATTTAAAGGTCCAAATACAGCCTACCACCTTCTGTATGACCCCAATACTAACAATTTTTTTCACAGTTTTTAATGGAAACAAATTTAAAATATAAAACAAAACATGTAAGGGGCAGTTAGGTGGGGCACAGTGGATAGAACACTGGCCCTGGATTCAGAAGGACCTGAATTCAAATCTGGCCTCAGACACACAACACTTACTAGCTGTGTGAACCTGGGCAAGTCACTTAACCCCATCACCTAGAAAAATAAAGCAAAACAAAATATTTTTAGCTCACTTACCGTGTGAAAAATAGACAATGCCATCATGGAAACCAAGGTTGTGGAGGAGAGGAAACATTCAACTCCCAACATCCCCCTCCAAACAACTTTAAGATAATATATTGAGTGCATTTCTGGAGTATCATAACCAACCAAAAGTTAAAATTAGACATTTTTCTAGTCCAAGATAACTTAAGAGATTGGCAAGAGAGGTCTTTGATATGGGGGTGAGGACTTACCTAGAGCATATGGCAACAACAACACAAACTATGAGTCTTCAAGGCTGCAGTGGCTGGGACAGCAGAAATAACCTTTCTAGGAGTTTTCACTGCCCAGAGATGGTAAGGAGATTGGACAACTAGTCATGAGTTTACAGGGGACTGCTGTGTTGGCATTGAGTACAAATTAGCCAAAGTCCACAGGTCATAATTCCAGCATGGAGAGACGGATGTTAGATTTGAGGCTACAAGGGAGCAGGAACCCTTCTTCAGTATGAACCAGGAAAAAAACTAGGGGCACAGTGACCACACCTCTCACCAGATCACACCATCTCAGAAGCATTAAAAAGTAAAGACCATTTTAAGTAACAGTGAAAAAAGCATGGTGAAGAAGCTTGAGACTGTGATACCCCCAACCACAAGACATGAGCAGAATACAACTCTATTATAAAATACAAAGTAAAGAAATAGGCTGGAGGGGGCGGAACCAAGATGGTGGAGTAAAAGCATTGACTTGCTTAAGCCTCCCTCCCAAACCCTTCCAAATACTTATAAAAAATGTCTCTATACAAATTCAAAAGCAGCAGAACCCACAAAAAGACAGAGTGAAACAAATTTCCAGCCAAAGACAGCGTGGATGGTTGATCAGAAAGGTATATCACGCCTGGTGGGGATAGGAGCACAGTTCGGCATGGGCGCGCAGGCCTCAGAGGACTGAATCACAGGCAGTTGTGGCAGTTTCCAGACTTCGCAACCCACAAACACCAAAGACGGCTTAGAAGGTCAGTGGGAAAAGTCTGTTTCTGGGGTGCTGAGAGAGAAGGGGAGTGGGGTTCCAGCCTCATTCCCCAAGCGTGGCCCTGGGGTGGTGGCTGCGTCCAGAGCTTCTGGCCCACAGACTGAGGGGGAGTCCAGTGGTTGATCAGAGGGGGATTGCAGGGATCTCTCTACTGGTGCAGGATTCTCTTGCTTTGCCTGGGCTTGGATCTAGGTCACAGTTCTGGGTGGCGGTCCTGGGGTGAGGAGGAGTGCTGGCGTGGTGAAGCTTGTAGTGGCTGTGGAGAGGAAACTCTCCTCACAGTTCCAAGACAGAAAAGAGTGCTTGTGGTCATTCATAGATGAGAGCACAGGCCAGGAAAGGAGTAAACACCTCGCCCTTGATCATATCACCTTGGAAGAACTGAAAATTTACAGTTCTCTAGAAGTACCTCTGAAAACAGCTGAACACAACCCCTGAAGCTTGGGACAGTACATTCTCCACACTGGAAACAGACTTATATCTTAACGAAGAATTTATAACTCAAGTAATTGGCTGGGATCATGAGCAAGCAGTGCAAAAAGAGTGAGACTATATTATCTTACTTTGATGACAAAGAAGATCAAAACATACAACCAGAAGAAGAAAACAAAGCCAAAGCTCCTAAATCCAAAGCCTCCAAGAAAAATACGAATCAATCCCAGGCCTTAGAAGAGCTCAAAAGGGATTTTGAGAAGCAAATAAGAGAAGTAGAGGAAAAACTGGGAAGAGAAATGAGAGTGATGCAAGAAAATCTTGAAAAACAAGTCAACAGCTTGCTAAAGCAGACCCCAAAAAATACTGAAGAAAATAACACTTTAAAAAATAGCCTAACCCAAATGGCAAAAGAGGTCCAAAAAGCCAATGAGGAGAAGAATGCCCTAAAAAGCAAAATTGGCCAAATGGAAAAGAAAGTCCAAAAGTTTGCTGAAGAAAATACTTCCTTAAAAATTAGAATGGAGCAATTGGCAGCTAGTGACTTTATGAGAAATCAAGACACTGTAAAACAAATCCAAAAGAATGAAAAAATAGAAGAGAACATGAAATATCTCACTGGAAAAAACAAGTGACCTGGAAAATAGATCCAGGAGAGAGAATTTAAAAATTATTGGACTATCTGAAAGCCATGATCAAAAAAACAGTCTAGACATCATCTTTCAAGAAATGATACAGGAAAACTGCCCTGATATTTTAGAACCAGAGGGCAAAACAGAAATTGAAAGAATCCACCGATCTCCTCCTGAAAGAGATCCCCAAAGGAAAACTCCTAGGAATATTGTAGCCAAATTCCAGAGTTGCCAGGTCAAAGAGAAAATATTGCAAGCAGCCAGAAAGGAACAATTCAAGTATTGTGGAAACACAATCAGGATAACACAAGATTTAGCAGTGTCTACATTAAGGGACCACAGGGCATGGAATATAATATTCCAGAGGGCAAAGGAGATAGGATTACAACCAAGAATCACCTACCCAGCAAAACTGAGTATAATCTTTCAGGGGAAAAAATGGTCATTCAGTGAAATAGGGAACAAGCATTCTTGATGAAAAGACCAGAGCTGAATAGAAAATTTGACTTTCAAGTACAAGACTCAAGTGAAATATGAAGAGGTAAACAGGAAAGAGAAATCATAAGAGACTTATTAAGGTTGAACTGTTTACATTCCTGCATGGAAAGATGATATTTGTAACTCATGAGTCCTTTGTCAGTATTAGGGTAGTGGGAGGGAAAAAATTATATGTATGTATATATATGTAGGTAGATAGATAGATAGATAGATAGATAGATAGATAGATAGATAGATAG